>NW_006159840.1:4806236-4879015 GCF_000334495.1 Tupaia belangeri chinensis | reverse complement strand
TTGCGTGCTGAACTTGAGGGGGAGGCGGTGGGAGCTAAGCTTTAGTTAGGTGAAGGGAGAGGTGCTGAAACAGACCTGCAGAGCATTCTGACCATTCAGTCCACAGGCATTGATGAAAGGTTTACTATTTGCTGAACACTTGATCAGGCACACTTTCTGTAGACTGAATAATGTATCTTTTCAGATGAATATGCAACATTTTGAAAATTGTAATTACTTGTCAGCTTTAAATGTTAAATTTATAATGGATGTTTCTCTGTTTTCCCAATTTGATGTCTTTTTGTTTGTTTGTTTGTTTTTGCTGTTTCAGTGTTTAAACTTTATTTACTTTCCCACCAATTTGATGTTAACACCCATAGATTTTAAAACATTAACACTACTTAGACTATTTTGCACATTTCTAGCATTTTGGCATGACTTCAAATTGAAAAAAAATGTGTATTTTATAACATAATCCAAGTTCCTATATCTTGATTTTACATATAATATATATAATTTTATAACAAAAATGAGTCACACTTGTTATTCCTATATAAAACTGTGCAAAATTTGTAACCCCTTGAGTAAAATTCTCCATATATTAAACTCGCACTAATGTGAAAAGTAAGTAGGGGAAGACCTGAAATTCATCTTCTCCCCTGAGAAGCATTTTACTCACCTTACAGAACTTACCTCTCTGTGCCTTTCCAAGCAAATGCAATTTTATTTGTTGCCTCAGAGACATTTAAATGTATAATCCATCTTGCTTCTTCTTATTTGGGACCTAGAATTTCTAAGAGCTTATGTCCAAGGATCTTATAAACCCATTTTATGTTTGTTTCTGACATAGAATATGGTCAATTAACTAGGCAAGATGCCAGTAAATCCAGAATCTGATTTGAAGTTTTTCATCTTCATTAAGACTTTATTGAGAAGTTAAAAAAATGAACATTGTCATCAAGAGTTGTTGTGTCATATCCAACTCTCATGTCTTGTCTGACCCAGAAAAAGCAAGAGAAAAAAATATTTATTAGAGTAAAATATTTTCAAAGTTACCTTTCAGTTTAAGTAGAGAAGTCAATGAAAGAGAAATCAAAGTGCACTACAAATTAAAGGAAAAAAATTTAAAAAAGAAACACACAACTTACATTTATAAAAAGTATATTCCAAGTTGATTTCCTGCCTTAACCTTCAAAAGCTAAGTGAACAGGTCCATGCTTTGAACAATAACTATTGTCCCTAGGAAGGGTTCCAAACTGGGGACAAACTAGGGCCCATGAAAGTTTTTCATTGAAGAGTGTGTTTGTGGGAATGAGCTTTTTAAACATTTTTATAATTGACATGTAATAATTGTATATATGATAAAGTACACTGTGATTTTTCAATATATGAATACAATGTATAATGATCACATCAGGTTAATAAGTACATCCTTCATCTCAAATATTTGCCATTATTTTATGTTGGGAACATTCCAAAATCTTTTAGATAATCTGAAATATATAACAAATTCATGTTAATTGTTGTTACACAGGAATGAGTCTTTTATGCCCTCTTCCATAGCCTAAAATTTAGTTGTAAGAAGGCAAATAACACATAATTACTTAAAAATATAAACTGTTATTAGGAGGTAAAGTTTGGTGCTTTCATCATATGAGATGGGATTATCTACCTGTCACCTGTGTATCATTCCCTCAAATATTTTTTATATTTAACTACATGGGTGACATGAAGTTTCTCTGACTTCCTTTTTCTCACATGGATTTCTTTAACAGATTCAATCCTGTTCAAAAGTCTTTTTTTTTTTTTTTTTGGAAAAGATACTGTGTCATGTATTAGTTAAAATATGGATATAGCTGTTGAGAAGATATTAGGAAGGAGAAAAAGTCCTAGAGATAAGAACAACTAGATGATCTCTATGTCCAAGGATCAGAGAGGAGCAAAAGCATGTTTGTATATGCTCACTGTCTGTCATCCTGAGATGTTTGCTTCTAAAAAAAAAAGAGGAGAGATTCTTAAACTGATAGATTTCAGGGGACTAATTCTAAAAGAAAGAACATTGATGGTGAACAGAGAGTGCACAGTGCTTCTAAACATTTTAGATGGAATAAAAAGAATACTGTAGATGGCATCTTCTTGGTAAAATGGAGCCTTGGAAGGAAACTATAAAAGAAATGTCTGAGAATTGTTCTAAGAGGAATTAAGTGCCTACTGATACAGCCATGGCTGGTTCTGGACATGGAAGAATGACACGTCCTATTACATAATGCTATAACGAATATAATAGTTGAAAAACATGTAGCTCCAATTCCAGAGTTTGGTAGGTCAACAGTTATCTCAGAATGAAAGGGGAGAAAGACATTAGGTAAAAAGATGATCCATACAAGTAACAGAATACAATAGCACATTTTTTGAACTGGTGGTATTATTTAATTTCTTTCTGGTAGCGAAATAAACAGGAAAAAGAAAAAGATTCCTTGTGTGTTTTTTGTTTGTTTGTTTCTTTTCTTGAGAAAGTAATGTGTAACTAAATTAACAACTTGGAGGCTTACTGACTGTCTCATTAAATGTAGCACCAGGCTAGTTGATGGCATGGTAGTGGAGGTAACTGGAACCCATATGGCTAACTTGCAGTTTAAGTCCTGGACCTGGCAGTTTGAAAATCACACCGGACATGTGTCCATGAGTGCCCAAATCCCAAGAGGAGAATAGGAGAGAAAGGATTGAGATATGGCAATCTCCCCTGGAGAGTGTTTTCTCTCTTTCTCTCTCATTGTCTCTGTCTCTTTCTGGTAAGTGAAAACATCCTATGACAAATGAAAAAATAATAATTAGTACAATTGATCGATGTGAAATATTTGGCTTTCCAAATTATGAAATTATTAGAATTTTATCTTTAATTTATTTTCAGTCATTAGTTTTCTAGAGTCAAAAAGTGACTATCAGTCAAATCCAGAATTATATTTTCTAAAATATTTTATCTTAATTTTCTTTATTTTGAATATGTTTATATAGTGTCTGTCCCTGGAATGACACTAGCCAAAACAAAAATAGATCTTTTTAGTAATCTCTCAAATTCATACTTCTGCATAGAAATATGTAAATGAGCAAGTTAATTTATATGCAAAATATAGGTGTTAACCAATTTAAAAAAAAAATGTATGTAGGTTGTTAAACCAACAAAAAAGTAGTGTAAAAATTTTTCTTTCAAAAAGTCTGGTCCACCAAAACATAATGTTGTACATTTTCTATGTTTGTTTGTCAATTACCTTTTGATAAAGCTGTGGGGAGGATGTATGACTCAGTCACATCTTCTAATCTACTAAAATGGTATGTAAACTATGACCAATGGGCCATAGGTGTGGTCTGTAATGAAGTTTTATTTACAACACTACCATGCACATTCCTTTCCACATTGGCTGCATTTGCACTACCATAGAGGAGATGAATCATTGTGACAGAGGGCCATGTGACCCTCAAAGTCAAAGATGTTTCTGTCTGGTTCTTCACAGGAAAATTTGACTGTCCTCTGTAGTAAATGCAAAGATTTTATGTTAGATTATATCACAGATGTCTGTAACACATGAGTTTGAGTTGAGAGGTAAACAAGGAAGCCCAATTGCAGAAAGAGGAGAGTAGATACTGACAGACCTTCTAGACATTTGGCTCAACAAGAATGCAAATAAATACGTCATTTCCCTTGAGAGGGCACCAACACAGAAAGGTCCCCACCCAACCAAGAGCAATAGCAGTCTCAATATTTTCATGGGCTGGTGGAAAACAGCCAAAACACAGAGAAAGGATAAAGGTTGAAAGCAGAAAGAGAATAAATAATTAACCAATGTCCTAGCAAGGATATAATGAAAATAATGGGGAAAAGGGAGAGCTTACTTCAATTTAGATTGCATCAATTTAGATTGGTGGAATGGGTGGGTAGATGCCAATGCTCTTGATCTGAGCAGGGAGGGAGGTACAGAAGGTGGTGGCAATCCAAGTCTGGCCAATTTGTTTTATTCCGTAATGGACTGGGGGTTATGAGTGGGTTACAAGATAGGTTTAAAGAAAATGTTGAGGGGTTAGAATCATCTCTGAAAGCAATTATGTACATTCTGGCCAAGGATGAGAAAAAATATTTCTCATTAGCAATAATGGATTTTTTCTTAAGTCTTAACAAATAACTTTAAATAGTTTCTTCTTTTGGTGGGGGGTAGCTATAGGGCACATGTGCTCACCAAAAAGACAGAGACAGAGAGACAGAAAGTGAGAAATCACTCTCGGGGGGAGATGGCCACACTGCAATCTCTTCTCCTCCATTCTCTTGGGATCTTGGGCACGCACACACACGTGCCTAGTATGAATTTAAGCCACCAGGTCCAAACCTCGAACCACAGTCAACTACATGGGAGTCCAGTGACATAGCCATTACACCAATTGCTGGTCCCTAAATAATTTCTTTTTGAAAAAAGAATATTGCTTGCATTTTTTTTTGAGAGTCATATTTTGAAATACTAATCGAGGACATCACCTGGATGTCCTTGCTTACTTGCCCCTTCGAAAACAGGCAGTGAGGGCCATGCTTCACAAACTTAAATCATTTTTTCACCACTTCCATGATTTTTCATCATCTCAATCAATCTGCATTCATTGATTTTTTTATTTTCCCTAGATCAATTTATTTCATGAAAAATTCTTTCTTAAGTAAACTTTACAACACAATAAAGAATAAAAAAGCGTATTTCACTCAATTGTTAAGTAGAAAGTCTACATAAAATACATATTTAAAGAAAACTATTAACTTCTATGTAAATACTATTACCAGTGAAAGTTTGAGTCCATACTCCTACTCTTTGTTAAAATGAGTGATGGTGTGTATCCTCAGGTAATTTTATGAACAGAGGTACACCACCAGGACACTTTAATTTTTAAGTTTGCCAGAGGACATGTGCACTCTTTGAGAGACAGAGACAGAGAAAGGGAGAAGGAGAAAGAATCCCAGTGAAATGTGGTCATGTCCAATCTATACTCCTCCATTTCTTTATCCTGTCGGGATTTTTGATTTGCATGCACATGTACTTAGTGTATTTTTTAATATGTTGGGTCTGAACTTGAACCACACTGTCCACCATATGGGATTTGGTTGTCTTAATCTTCAGGTCCTAGAGCCAACCTGAACATTTTTACCTTTATGTAGTCAGAAGGAATGGGAAAGAATTAAGAGGAAACAGACTTTTTTTTTTCCTTTATTTATTCTAATTTATAAATCTTTTTAGATTAATTTTACATTTTATATAAAGTACCCATTATGATGTATACAACATATTTTTCTTAAATGGAAAATTTAACTGATTATTTTTGGTCTGTTAAATTTTTCTTCCCTTTACACTTCACACCCTCCTTCTACCACCCACTCTCTACCATTCATTCCCATCCCTTACAATTTCTAGTATCTTTATTTTTCCTTCCTACTATCATATCTTCAGATCTTTCCATTTCTGTCACAGACTGCAGGTATTTGATACATATTGAGTGGAAATATGCAGTGTTTATCTTTCAAAGTCTGGCTCATTTGTTCAATATTAACTCTTCAATATTCATCCCCTTTGAACCAAATGATAGGTTCTTATTGTTTCCTATAGTTGAATAATATTCCATAGTATATATTTGCCACCGTTTTTTAACCCAGTCATCAGTTTTTGAATACTTAAGTTGTTTTAGCAATTGTGACCAATGCTGTAATAAACATGGGTGTGGAAATGTTTCTCTTTTTCTATCATTTTGGTAAGTACCAAGGGGTGGGATTAATAAGTCATATGATAGTTCTATTTTTAGGTTTATAAAGAACTTCCATTGTATTTTCCACAAATATTGTACTAATTTACATTCCCACTAACAGTGTAAGAGGGTTCCCTTTTCACCACAGCCTCACAAGCTGTTGTTCTTTCTTGTTCTTTCTTCTTTCTTTCTCTCTCTCTCTCTCTCTCTCTCTTTATCTTATCCATTCTAAACGGGGTTAAATGGTATCTCATTATGATTTTAGTTTGCATTTCCCCTATGACAAGAGATTTTGAACATTTTTGTATATGCCTTTTGACCATTCATAAATCTTCCTTGGAGAGTTACTTATTCAATTCATTTGACTGTTTTTTAATTGGATTATTTATTTTTTTGTTTTTTAATGTGTGAGCTGCTTGAGTTCTATGTATGTTCTGTATAACAACCCCTTGTCTAAGGAATAATTTAAAGAATATTTTATCCCATTCTGAGGGTTGTCTTTGCACTTTAATTGTTGTTTCCTTTGCTGTGAGGAAGCTTGACATAATCCCACTTGTCTATTTTAGACTGTTGTCTGTGCTTTAGGTGTTTTACTTAAGAAATATTTGCCTATTCCAATATCTCCAAGAGTTCCCCTAAGTTTTTGACTTATACTTTCATTGTTTGACACTTTACATTTAAACCTTTGATTCATTTTGAGCTGATTCTTATTAATAGTGAAAGATAGAGGTCCTGTTTCATTTTGTCACAGATGGATATCTAGTTCTTACAGCACCATTTTCTGAAAAGCCTTTCTTTTCTCCATTGCATTGTCTTGTATCCATAGTCAAAGATCAGTTGGCTGTATGGTGTTTGGTTCGTTTCTGGAATCTCTATTTTGTTTCATTGGTCAAGATTTCTATTTTTATGCCAGTACCATGCTGTTTTGACTATCACTGCTTTGTAATATATTTTGTAGTTGGGAAGTTAGTTTCTTCCTACATTATTCTTTTTGCACTTACTGCCTTAGTGATACAGCATCTTCTATGATCTCAAATGAATTTTATAATTGATGTTTTTTCCATTTCTGTGAGAAATGTTACTGGCAATTGTATTGGAATTACATTGACTATGTAAATTAATCTGGGTAGAACTGACATTTCTATTATAGTGGTTCTTTCAATCAAAGAACATGTAATGCATTACATTTTTTAATCATATGCAATTTTTTACACATTTTCTTTCTTTCTTTTTTTTCCTCATTGAAGTCTTTCACCTCATTGGTTAGACTTATTCTTAGGCATATTATTCATTTTGTGGCTATTGTAAATGGGATTGTTTTCTTCAATTCTGTCTCAGTCTGTTCATTGTTGGTGTATAAACATAATACAGATTTTTGTATATTGACTTTGTATCCTGCTTCATTACTGAATCCATCATTCACTGTGGAATGTTTTTCATCTATTTCTTTAGATTTGCAATGTATATTATCAGATCATCTGAAAATAGAGACAGTTTAGTTTCTTCTTTTCCTATCTAGATGCCTTTTATTTTGCTCTCATGCCTGTTGCAATGGCTAGAACTACCAGCACTATGCTGAATAGTTGAGAAAGTGAACATTCTTGTATCAGCAGATGGCATAGTGGTTATGGTGTTGGAATCCCACATGTTCAACTGCAGTTTATGTTCTGAACCCAACGGCTTGAAAATCATGTTGGACATATGATCATGCATACCCAAAGGCCTGAGAGGAAAATAGAGGAGAAAGACGGTGGGATGGCCATCCTCCCTGGGGGAAGGGGGGTGATGTCTCACTTTCTTTCTCACTGTCTCTCTCTGTCCTTCATTGGCAAGCACATGTGCCCTATGGCAAAAACCTAAAATAAAAAATAAAGTGAACAGTTTTGTCTTGTCTTGATTCTACTTTTTTTAGGGGAAAGCTTTTGGATTTTACCCCATTTAATAAGTTGTTAGCAATGGTTCTGTCAAATATTGCTTTTATTGTGTTGATGAGTGTCCCTTCTCCTTCTATTTTGCTGAGAGTCTTGATGATGAAAGAATGTTGTATTTTATTAAAAACTTTTTCTTAAATGAATGATCATATGCTTTTAATCTTTCTGTTAATGTGATGTATTGCATTCATTACTTTGCACATGTTGAGCCATCCTTGAGTCCCTTGAATAAAATATATCTGAAGGTGCTATATAACCTTCAAATACGTCATTGAAATCCGTTTTAAGATATCTTGTTGAGGTTTTTTTTTGCATCAGTATTCATCAGGGATATTCATCTGTAGTTTCTTTTTTCATTATGTTCTTGTCTGGTTTTGGTTTCAAAGTGATGAAGGATTTCTAGAATTAATTTAGGACTATTTCTTCCCTTAAGATCTTTAGAAATATTTTGAGGAGAATTGAGATTATCTCTTCTTTTAAAGTTTGTGGAATTCAGAAATGAGTCCATCTGGACATGGGCTTTTCTTTTTTGAAAGATCATTTATTACACTTAGAATTCTTCACTTGGTATTGGTCTATTCAGCCTATTTCATCCTGATACAACCTAAGAACTTGTACATGTTCAGAAATTTGTCCATCTCTTCTAGATTTTCTAATTTTTTGACATATAGTCACTTGTAGTATTCTCTCATTTTTTTAATTTATGAGATATCCATTGTAATATTACCAGCTTCATTATTGATTTTTATCTATCGTGTTTATTTTCCTTTTTTTTTCATTAGTCTAGCTATAGATTTTTCAATTTTGTTTATCTTCTCAAAAAATCAGCATTTTGGGGCCAGCAAATAGTATAGTGGTTGTTATGTTGGACTCCCACATGGATGATAGTGGTTTGAGTTCCAGAGTTGGTGGCTTGAATCTCATGCCAGGCACATGTGTATATCCAAAATCCCAAGAGGAGAATGGAGGAGAAGGGATTGCAGCATGGCCATACCTCCTGCAGGGTGATTTCTCACTTTCTCTCTCCTTGTCTCTCTCTGTTTCCAGTGAATCTATGTGCCTACAGAAATAACTCTCAAAAAAAATCAGTCTTTTATCTAATTGATTTTTTATACTTCTTTTATTTTCTATTTCATTTGTTTCATCTTTGATCTTATTTCTTTTCTTCTTTTTACTTTTTTCAGATTTTTTTTATTGTTGTTGTTGTTTTTTCAGTTCTTGAAATGCAATACTAAGTTATTTGGTAACTTTCTATTTTGTTCTTGTAAGCACTGATGGCTATGAACTTCACTTTAAGATTGCTTTTATTGTGTCCCAAAGGTTATGGAAAGTGGTGTGTCAATGATTGTTATTTTCCATGAATCTTTCCATTTAGTCTTAATTTGCTCAGTAGTTTGAAAGCCTTTCAGGAGTAGGTTGCTAAGTTTCCATATCTTTGTGCATTTTTTGAGGGCTCTTCCTATGGTTGATTTAAAGTTTAATTCCACTGTGGTCCAAGAAGATGTTAGGAATAATTTCTATACTTTTAAATCAGTAGAGACTTGTTTTGTGGTCTATGATGTGGTCAATTTTTGAAAATGTTCTATGTGGATATTATTTTTAAAAGTTTATTTTGTAGTTTCTGGATGCAATGCTCTTCATATGATTGTCAGTCTATCTGGCTTATGGTATCAATTAGCTCCTGTGTCTCTGCTATTTTTTGTCTAGATGACCTGTCTAGTGATGACAGTATGCTGTTTAAATCCTCAACAATGAGTGTGTTGCTGTCTATATCTCCTTTAGTTCTAATAGTCTTTCTTTTATTTGCTTGGTACCTCAGCATTGTGTGCATAAATAGTTATGATTGTTATATCTTCATTGTGACTTACTCATTTTAGAATTATGTAGTGTCCTTCTTTATCTTACTTTACCCTTTTATCTTGAAGTTTATTTTGTGCGATATCAATACAATGACTCCTGTCTTTTTTTCATTTGTTTGCATGAAACTACTTCTTCCAGATCTTCACTTTCAATGTTTGTATGTCTTTGTCAATGAGGTGTGTTTTTTCTAAACAACATGTGCAGAATTCCATTTGTACATCCATTTAGACAATCCATGATTTTAGTTAAGAAATTTAATACACTAACATTCTATGTTATTATTATTACATGTGGACTTAGCCCACATGTAATAATATTTATTTACTATCTTTTTTTTTCTATTTGTTTTGTGTTCTCTTACTTCTATTTATTCCCCTTAACTTTTCCAGGTGTAGTATTCCCTTACGTATTTCTTGAAGAGCTGGCCTACTTTCAGTGAATTCTTTCAGCTTTTGTTTGCCTGGGATTAATTTCATTTATCCTTCCCATTTGAAGCATAATCTTTCTGAGTATAGTATTATTGACTGAAATTGTTTTTCTTTGAGAGTTTTAAATATGTCTCTTCATTCTTCCTTGCCTGTATTGTTTTAGTTGAGAGGTCTGATATTAGTCAAAGGGGTAACTGTTGCACGTAACTTGGCATTTCTCTCTAGTCTTTGTCTTTGATTTATCATAATTTGGCCATGATATCCTCTGGAAAGAATCTCCTTATGCTAAATATATTTGGTGTTCTTTGTACTTTTTACATATGGATTTCCATATGATTCTCTAAATTTGGAAATTTTCTAGCTAATATATTATGAAACAGATTTTCTAAACCTCTACCTGTATCTTCACCTTCTAGAATACCCATTATGCAAATACTCAGCCATTTAATAGTGCTTAAGAGTTCCCATATTTTGGGCTTATTTTTAGTGTTTATTTTTATTGTGTGGTCAGAAAAGTCATGATGTATTTTTGCATAGAAAAACAGAAAAATATGTCATGACTTTGCCAACAACCTAATACATTCTTCTTAGTTGCTTAGACTAAGTCAGTAGTTTTATCTTCAAAGTCAGAGATTCTTGTTTTCCTCCTGTTGTAATCTTCTGTCAATACTTTTGAGGTATGTTTTGATTTCCTTCTTTAGCTCCAGACTTTCTGTTTGAGTCTTTCTTCAGGATATCTATCTCTTCATAAAGTTCTTCCTTCAAGTCAGAAAGATTTTCTCTTCTTGTAGAACTGGTTTTCTATATTCTCTTGCCTCTCATTGAGTTTAGTTATGATAGTAAAATTCTTTTTCTGATCTTTCTGTGATCTCTTGTGTTTAACCATTGTTGGTGAGGAGTTACTGTGTTCTTTTTGTGGGGGAAGTATTTCCTGGTTTTCTCATATTTTGAGGCTCTACTATGAGAGAGCATCTGCTGATGAATTCACTTTTTGCTACTTTGGCATAGTTTTCTGTAACTGTATGCTCATGTTCCTCCCTTTGATATGAATTAGCTTTGTGCAAGTTTCCCAATTTTACTGTGGGTGGCAGTGTGGAATCCACACAGGGAATTTGGGGTTTTTGTTTTTGTTTTTGTTGTTTTTCTTCTAACTCTGCAATTGTAGAGACTGAGGAGATCACCCTGAATACTGAGGCAGCCTCTCCTTCCACACCTTAAGCTGGGTAGTGGGCTTTGGTCAAGAGGAGATGGACTTTATCACACTGTGACATAATACAGTTTAAGCTGTTCAAACTGACTCCTTTTAGCCACGTCAGTGTCATCCATGGCACTTGGGTAGGACTACAATTTATAACAGATGAAACAGGAGACTCTACATTAATTTTCTCAAGAAAGAGAAGACACAGAGGAAATCGAGAGAGAATGATGTAGATGATTATTGCTCTTTGCAGTTCAGGTTGTGACTATAGGTATGAGTTTTAGTGGTAGATAGACAGTTCAAAATTAGCCGGCCCACATGTCACTCACCTTTCCCCACTGCCCAGCACACATACCCTAGAGAAAAGACCCAGGTCCTCAGAGAAGGAAGGAAGGAAGTCTAAGGGGAAGGTGAGAAATGTGTAGAGGCTAGAATCCTAAGAAACAGCTTAACCCCCCAAGGTTCCTGCCCAGTTTGAACCTGAGGGAAGGAAGATAGTGAGCAAAGCCCCAGCTCAGCTTGGAAATTCTAGGATGATGGGTGTTATGCCTCTCCCTCAGGTAGATCCTGAACATATGGGAAGACCCCAAATTAGAGAGGGTTTGTTGCCATGAGTGGCCAGCATTCCTGGCCCCAGCACATGGTCTGAATCTAGCCTAGTGATATATCTTTTTTTAATCAGCACATTTGTCAGAAATTTTTTAACTTAACTGAATTCAGTTAAAGACTTTTTAAATGTGAGTCCACTAAAGTTTGCACTCTTAAGCTAACCCTGTCCTCTCCACAATCACCATCACTTATCCCTACTTCACACACTCATATGATCCACCTTGCTCCGGCCCTAAGAGAGCCAAGTCCATAACCATGGCTGAGTGGACACAATTGAGAGAGCCTCAGGAAATTCCTGGGGTCCCAGCATGTTTGGGGGACAGGAAATCAGTTCTCTCATTCTCAGAATTTATACAAAATCCCCAGGGAAATGACTGAATCAGTATTCTGTTTCTGCCACCAGGCAGCCTGCATATATGAAATTAAAATGACGTTAATTCTAGAAAAAGTGGAATACTGTTTATCCATAAATTAGGGTAGGTTAAGTGCACAATGGATACAAAAGAAACCAGTAACTCATGCCTGAGCAGATGTCAAAGGACTATTTTTAAACTTCTGGTTGACTCAGTCAGAACTGAAAGATGTGATAGGCCCGATACCCAGACTCAGTGCAAGGCCAGGAGGATGTTACCTAGTTAGTGTGGGTCATTTTTTCCAGTTAAAAATGAATTCTTGAGAATCAGAAGCTGATGGAGACATAGAGATCTGAAGCCGTCTTCATACCTGCATGAGCAGAGATGGGAAACAGGCCCCAGACAACTGCTTGAGGAAGCCCCAAGGAGGATTCAAATCTAGTACAAGATTCTTGTCTATATCATCCATGATGGTGTCACTGAAATGTTGCACATACAAAAATTTAGTAGATTTGGGGGACCAGCAGTTAGTGTAATGGCTATGTCGCTAGACTCCCATGTAGTCGACCGCGATTCGAGTTCCAGACCTGGTGGCTTAAACTCACGCCAGGTGCTTGTGCGTGCATGCCCAGGATCCCGAGAGGAGAATGGGGGAGAAGGGATTGCGGTGTGGCCATCCCCCTGGTGGGTGATTTCTTGCTTTCTGTCTCTCTATCTCTCTCTGTCTTTCTGGCAAGCACATGCACCCTGTAGCAAAAACCTCTTCCTAAAAAAGAAAAACAAAATTAGTAGATTTTATTGTATATTTGACCTGCCAGATAAGACATGAGGGAAAAAGTAGAGTGTCTGGTATACTAAAATGTGATGATGTAAACCAACACTTTTATAGATAAAATAGAAGTTCCATTTATTGATAAATCCTAAAAGAAACAGTTTTGCTCAGATGTGACCTCCTTATTGAGATCTACCATGATCACCACCTTATTTGAAATTGCACTCTATCCTTCTTGCCTGCCTCATTTCTAACCCCTTTATCCTAATCAACTTCTCTTTTCATTTGTATATGCCTGTTGATTTTATTTTAGAGCCACTCATCTCTTTCTCCCATGAGCAAGAGACACAACATGTATGCTTCAAGTGTGTTCAGGTTGGTCTCCAGACAATAACTCAGAACCTTCTCAAGTGTTTCAGCCTTAAAGAATATTGCCTTTTACCTCTTAGTCATAATCTGGCCCTGCTTTTCATTTTCTTACTGTTTTGTCTATTGGCACTAAAATATCATCATTGTTTTGAGAGTGTATCAGCCAGTAGAAGCTGTAGAAATAAGTACCACAAGCAGCAACTCTCCACTCATGTTCTCTTTCCTGCCAGAACCAAGCAAGGACACTTTGCTCATCAAGGTCACTCAGCAATCCAAACTAAGGGAGACTCGATCTCCCCATACACCACAGATTTCAGATGCTGTGTAGCCAAGACCATGGTGACAGAGGTGATGTGAGAAGTTGCACTGCGTGGTGCCACACACCTTCTGGCTTCATCCAGTTAGTGGGAGAGGTAGATCCCTTAAGATCTGAAATGTTATAGTAATACTTTTCATTTTATAAAAGAATAGAAAGTCTACTTTCTTTTTGCTTTTCTGTATTCTTCCTCCCTTAAAATTCAGGTATTAATTGAACTTGTTAGAAATTTATTTTTAAACTAGCCAGAGAGCTAGTGAAGCAGGGACTGGTGGTGGACCCTCATGGTGCACGGCCTCAGCAAGACCCTGGCCAATCCTGTTACTTCTAGTATTCTCCTGACACTGGCTGTGAGCTATCAGTCATGCTAGACTTTGGTGTCTTCCTGGACAGGGTCTGGTCAGCCAATGGCGCTTGCTGATAATACTTTTTCTTTTCAGTGTGGCAAATGCTGTCCACCAAACCAGCATGAGAGCTCTATCTTACAAGTTCACATTCAGTCAAGAGCATCCTATAAAAACTGCTCAGAAATCAGTTTTATAGTATTTGGTGCTGCACAGGGTACCTTAAACACATTTGCACATGATGATTTATTCAGGAATATCCGAACACAGCTAGAAATGGCCAAATATGCAGGAGTCCCATTTCAACAAGACAACAAAGTGCGAAGAAACAGTTTTCATTTTCCTGAGATGGAAGTCCACACCCTGGGTCTAAACCCTTTTTCCCTCTTGGTGTCCCTGTTCTAGAGTTTGCTGGCTGTGTGTCCCTGTGATGTGGCTTCAGTTGAGCCTACCTGGCTTTTGGATATTTTCTAATTTCTTTTTTTTAAATTTTTTTATTTAAATTTATTTATTTACATTTATTCATTGTGCATCATTACAGCATACAAAATGAGATTTTCCATCCAGAATACACTGTATATTGGCTCAATCAAGCACATCAATATATGTGTTATCATCAAGAAATAATTTTCCATTTCTTGTTTACTGTATATTTTGCTTTTTTCCCCATCTTTGATTCCCTATCTCTCATCTTGTGCCATCTCCCATCCTCCTCCCACACTGTCTCTAGTATCACATGGTTGCTTTCTATGCCTTTTCTCTCCACTACATTTTATTGATTCACTAAATATCTTAATTAATCTAAATATTTTCAGGAGCAAGCACAGCTGATATATACATATCCATGAACACAAGTCTGACCTTAGGCATAAACCTCAGTGAGTAGAATGAACATACTATAAAGTAGCACCTTGCTGGGGCTATATAGCTTACTGCAGTCATCAAACAGGTATTTTTAATGCATTTTTTATTTCAAGAAAAAACGTTTTTTTTTTTTCTGAAATAGTTTTTTAAATTAACTAATTTACATTCATTCCCTAAGCATTGTCACAGCATGCAAAATGTGATTTCCCATCCAGAATATACTACATAGTGGCTTAATCATGCATGTTATCGTCAATAATTTTCCATGTATAGTTTTATGTGTATATATATGTATATGTATAAGTATATGTATATGTGTATCCGATATATATTTTTTTTTCATATATTCTCATATATACGTATGAAACTAAGAATACATATATATTCTTTTACCCCTATTTTATCTCTGATGTCTACAGTTGTCATCCATTTCTTTTCCCCCACATTTTATTGATCACATGATTTCTTAAATAATCTAACTACTTTCAATAGCAAGTTCAGCTGGTAATTTCAAGAAAAGCAGTTTTAGCTTTAATTAATCAAAGGAATGTTAAGTAACTTTGCTTAAAGCTTAAAGCCAGGAAACAGGTTAGGATTCTCTTCAAATAGTAGGTGTGTGAACCTATTGACAGCTCAAGACAGGACAAAAATCCTTAAAAGCAGAAAACAAAGCCTATAAGAAAAGCCAGCAATGTTTTAGTCAAAAGTCATAAAATGCTGTCTCACCAGTTCAGTCTCATGTACTTCATCTGTCTTCTGTTGTAGTCTGATCTTCCCCATTAAATTCTGGGACATAATATTCAACTCCAGTAGTCTGATCTTCCCCATTAAATTCTGGGACATAATATTCAACTCCAGACTTGTCCCTATGATTAAGCTGGCCATTTTTTTTTTTTTAGTTTTTGAACTCTTATTTCTGTGTGTCTGTATTTAATTTTCCTGATATAGCACTCCCTTGAGAACTTCTTGGAGATCTGGTCTGGTGTTGGTATATTCTTTTAGATTTTGTTTATCTGAGAATGTTCTTGTCTTTTCTTCCTATATGAAGGAACATCTTGCTGGGTAAAATATTCTTGGTTGAAATTGCTTTTCCTTTAACCCTTTGAATATATTTTCCCATTTTTTCCTCACTTGCATTATTTCTGATGAAAGGTCTGCTGTTAGCCTGATTGGATAGCCTTTGTAGGTAACTTGCCATTTTTCTCTTGCCACTCTTAGTATCTTGTCTTTGCTGTTTTGGTCAATCTGGCTATAATGTGTCTTGGAGAAGATCTTGGGTTGATTCTATTTGGGGTTCTTTGTATTTCTTGGGACTGGATCTTAACTTCTGATCACTGGGGGATGATGTAACTGTCATGACCATTTTGCCACAAAAGAATTTGTAGCTGCCATGTGACTAAGGGAAAGGAAATAAGAATGCTGTGGTAGAGGTGCCCCCGACATGTGCACTGGTAGTTTATAAGCCCCTGACACTGCTATATCAAACCCCGAATGGTCTTTAGGTAATTCTCAGGAAATAGAGATGGTTGCAGAGACCTTTTCACCAGATCTTCTGACCAAACTCTCCTTACTGGCAGCTGACACCCATTGACAAGCTGATGAGGTCACAGTGGCAAGTACGCTAATCAAAGTACCCGCCATTCAGTGGTCCTGCTCCTCCACCCCTCCATATAAATTCATCATATCTCCTTGGCGGGGGGAAGCTGAAACACCCCCGGCTTTAGACCACCACCAGGTGTGCTTTCTCTCAAAAAATTTTCCTTTTTCTCTTGAAATGGCACTTCCTGAGTCTTACTCTGAACCCTAACAGACAGAGTGAAACATCTTTAAATCGTCATAGCCAAAAGGAACGATGCAACTCAGTCAACCTAGAATATATGAGCAAACCCCCTTAAAACAAAAGCTAATCTATGAACAAAAAGGTAGAAATATTTAAAAGTGCTTTTAAAAGCACTTTTCTAGCTTCAAAATTAGGAATATTTTGTCTCTATTGATATTCTTTTATATTTTCAGTATATTTTCACCTGATCCTGCTTATGACAAGTCATTTTAAAGATTTCTAATCTGTTAGAATCATAGAATATGATTTTTTTATAAATTTTTATTTTATTTTTTATTTCATTTTCTTTTATACATTCATTATTTAGCCTTCAAAGTGAATATTCCAACAGGCGTACATTTATCCCTAGTCCAGTTGATAATACTATACTATTATTTTCACCAGATAATACCACATTTCTTTGTCCCATTAATGCCTTACCTCTCTATTTTTTCTTCTAAATGTCCTTCCTCAGACTCTACTCTTTCACCCACACTGTATCTGGTATTAACAACTATTTACTGTGTTTCTATATACTTTAGTCAATCAGTTTCAGTCATAGAGTGCAGACACTCAGTATATATTAAGTGGGGAAATATGTGCCTTCTTCATAGCCTGGCTTGCTTCACTCAGCAGTAAATCATCCATATTCATACACTTTCTATCAAAAGGAAGGGTTCAGTTGTTTTTTTATGGCTGAATAGTATTCCATAGAGTATATGTTGTGAATAATGCCACAATAAACATTGATGTGCAAGCACTTTTCTGATTAAGAATTTTTCTGTCTTTTGGGTAGATTCCAAGGAGTGGGATTGCTGGATCATATAGTTCTATGTGTAGATTTTTTTTAAGGAATCTGCAAATTGCTCTCCACAGTGACTGGACCAATGTACATTCCCACCAGCAGTATAAGAGAGTTCCCCTTTGCATGGGTGAAGGAATAGAGTCTGAGGAAGGACATTAAGGAGAAAAATGGAGAGGCAAAGCATTAATAGGACAAAGAAATGGGGTACTATCTGTTTATACTGTTTATACTGTTATCAACTGTACTGGGGAGAAATGTAAACATGTTGGAATATTCACTTTGCAAACTAAATGGCATGACTGAATGTATAAAAGAACTTAAAATAAAATAAGATAAAAAAGAAAAATAAAGAAAAATAAAGAGAGAGTTTCCCTTTCACCAAATCCTTGCCAACACTTATCATTCTTTGTTTTTTAATCTTAGTCATTCTGACTGGGGTTAGATGGTATCTCATTGTTTTGATCTGCATTTCCCTTACAATGAGGAATGTTGAGCATTTTTTCATATGCCTTTTGGCTATGTGAATGTCATCCTTAGAGAAGGGTTTTTTCAACTCATTCTCCAATCTTTTCATAGGGTTGATCATCTTTTTTCGGGACAGCTGCTTGAGTTCCTTGTGTATTCTGGTTATCAACTCCTTATGTGATGCATAGTTTACAAAAATATTTTCCCATTCTGAAGGCTGTCAATTCACACTAATTACTGTCTTTTGCCATGCAGAAACTTCTTAGTCTGATGTAATCCCACCTTTCTATCTTTGGGGTTCTTATTTAAGAAGTCTTTGCCTACCCCAATGTCTCCCAGAGTTTCTCCAGTGTTCTCCAGGAGCAGTTCTATAGCTTGAGTTGATTTTTGTCAATGGTGAGAGGTAGGGGTTCAGATTCATTTTTGAGCAGGTGGAAATCCAGTTTTTCCAGCACCATTTGTTGAAGAGGTTTTCCTTTTCTCACTGGATTGACTGGTACCCCTTGTCAAAAATCAATTGACTGTATGTTTGGGAATTTATTTCTGGGGACTCTATTCTATTCCAGTGGTCCACCTGTCTATTTCTGTGCCAGTACCATGCTGTTTTGATTACCACATATCTGTAGTATATTTTTGGGTCTGGGAGTGAAATGCCACCCACTTCACTCTTGTGCAGGATTGCTTTGGCAATACATGGTCTTTTACGATTCCAGACGAATTGTATGATAGTCTTTTATAGATCTGTAAAGAATGCGTCTGGTACTTTGATTAGGATTGCATTAAATATGTAGATTAATTTGTGTAGAATTGCCATTTTGAATATATTCTTCCAATCCAGGAACATGGGATGTCCTTCCACTTCTTTGTGTCATTTTCACTTTTTTTTTTAGCTTCTCGTTTTCCTTGTGGAGGTCTTTAACTTCTTTGGTTAGATTTATTCCTAAGTATCTTATACTTTTTATGGCGATGGTAAATGGAATTATTTTTTTCTGTTCTATCTCAGTCTGCCTGTTGTTCCTATATATAGAAATGCTATAGATTTCTGTATTTTGATTTTGTATCCTGCAAATTTACTGTATTCATGTATTACTTCTAGAATTTTTTTTCATAGAAATCATTGGGTCTTCTATGTATATGATCATTTCATCTGCAAATGAAGTGAGTTTCATCTCTTCTTTTCCTATTTGAATGTCTTTTTTTTTTTCCCTGTTTTCTGATTGTGTGGCAAGGACTTCCAGTACTATATTGAAAAGGAGTGAAAAAAGTGGGCTTCCTTGTCTTGTAGCAGTTTTTAGTGGAAAAGTTTTCAGCTTTTCTCCATTCAGGATGATGTTTGCTGTGGATTATTCATAGAAACCTTTTATTGTGTTGAGAAATGACCCTTCTATGCTGATAATGCCAAGAGCATTGATCATGAAGGGATGTTGTATCTTATCAAATGCATTTTCTGCATCGATTAATATTATCATATGGTTTTTATCTTTTCTCCTGTTAATATGGTGTATTACATTTATGGTTTCGTCTAGGCTGAACCAACATTGCATTCCTGGAATACAGCCTACCTGATCATGATGTATAATCTTTTTGATAAGTTGTTGGGTACAATTTGCTAGTATCTTGTTCAGAATCTCTGCGTTTTTCTTCATCAGAGATATTGGTCTATAGTTTTCCTTCCTTGTCCTGTCCTTATCTGTTTTAAGGATAAGGGTGATAGAGGCTTCATAGTTATATTTTTTTCTAATAAGACATTTTTGTTTTCCGAGAATTATAAAATGATAGAACTCTCCATTGGCATTTCACTCCCAGACCCAATTTTACACTGTTAGATATTCTGTTGGTAGAACTTGTTTCCTATATTATTTTCTATAGTCCTCAGAATTTGGCTCTTTTGGGTTTCATAAAGCTATCGTTCTGAAATTTTCCTTTACTACCATCCCACAAATTTCCTTCACCTCTCTCCTGAGTTGGATTCCTACTTCTTACAGTCTTATACTGGTTTATTCATTCATTGTGGTGAGTAATGTATTTAATAATGTCTTAATTTACATTGGGGTAAATCTTAAGACATTGAAACTTTGAAATTGGTTTTATTTTATATACTTACCTGATTGATAGTCTGATTTGGTATATGACTCCAGACTGAAGAAAAAAATTGAGCAGAAATGTAAAGGCATGTATCACTCTGGTGTTCAAAGGTCCATTGTTTGTTGAGATGTGCAATGATATTTCGATCTCTGATTCTTTGTATATGCTTTTACTTTATCTCATAAACTTTGTTAATATATTATTTTTTCCTGTGTTTTAGTCTGCTATTGTGTCTCTGTCAGAAATACCTGAGACTCGGTGATTTGTAAGAACAGAGGTTATGTTTCTTAGAATTCTATTGGCTGGAAAGTACAAAGACATGGAGCTGGCCTTGTTGCTACATCACAGCATGGCTGACAGAAGCAGAAAGGATGGTGGGTCAGTTAAGACTGAGGGAGAGGGAGCTGGGGCAGCCATCTTCCTTTTTAACAACCCACTCTCATGGGAACTAATCTTATCCTAGAAGTACAGGAGCTCCCCAGTCTTTGCAAGGCAGCAAGAATCCATTGAGGAGGGTGATGCCTCTATGATCTAAACTCTGTCCTTAAGGACTCACTTCCTAAAGGTCTCACCACCTCCTGACACTATTAAACTGAGAACCAAATTTCAAAACATGAAACGTCATGGGACAAACAAACCATTATCTAAACCAAAGCACAATGCAGATATATAAAGTAAAGGAAATAATCATTTTTTCCACACCTGCTCATTGGCTCAAAATAGCATTAATTCAATCATCCTCATTATTTCTCATATCTATACTCCTATTAAAACAAGTAAATTAAAATTTAAAACAAATTATTAGTTACATAAAATGTCCAAGATATTTCTTTATATTCAGTGTCACCTTTCCTTTCAAAATGGTTTATGAACACATGTGTAGAAAAAGAGGAAGCACTTATTATCACTAAAATTAAACAAAAGCTAAAAAAATCAACTCTTGACAATTCCAGTAAAGTTGTTTAATCTTCATATATTATGTAAAAATAACAGTGTATAAATTTATAAGTTATGATTCTAATAGTATGCTAATGAATCAAAATGAAAAAGACGATATTTAAAGAATTGTTTTGTTTACAGATAACCTTTACCTGACATAAATTTAAGCATGAATGCGCAAAAAGTTAGTGTCATAATGACAGGATGTCATTTTTTTTAAAGACCTTCACCTCCTCTTTAAAATTATGACAAAGCCCAAATTGCCACAGCAAGTTCCAGATCCCAGTGTTTCTTATTATTAAGAAATGGAGTTCCAAACAGTGGCACAGTAGTAACCTGACAAGACCCACCTGAGAAGATTCTGGGTTTGCATCCCAGGACATTCTGTACTCTTAGCTTTCGTGTGTCCCTGTGGTCTGGGCTAGCTGAGGTTAGGGTGGGATTATGGCACTGAAAACCTTGTTGCAGGGTACCTGTCTATGTCTCTCTCTCTCTCTCTCTCTCTCATGGAAGAAATAAATAAGTTTTTTAAAAAGGAAATTGCAAACCCAATGGTAGATACACGTTTAAAAAACTGTTCTTACATTAATTATCATAAATTTCATCATAAAATTTCAAGTACCTTTTACATATCATGTGAAAGAACATTGCTTTTGTATCTGATAGCATCAGTTTACTGTATTTTTCCATTTAGAGTTATACATAAACTTATTTGTTGTTTTAGCTTTCGAGTATTAATTTATAATATCAAATATTAATTTTTGTTTGCTATTTCTAAAATGAGTGTTTCTATTCTATTTTTAACATATGTCACTAGCAATGAAAGTCATCATTGGATCTCATGTTCTGATATTCTCACATTCAATCAGGAGACCCAGATATAATACACTATATCTATATTTACTTAGAGCTCTGTTTTCATGAAAAGCTGGCATTCCTCTATAAAACAATTCACACATGCCGCAAAGTAGCAAGGTTTAATTCAATCAATTCAGACAGAGGATTTTATGGTAATATACTGACACAAATGAATAGTTGAAATTTGAATTTTAAACAAAAAGAAAGAAGTATGCACAGTACAGAGGTTAAAAGAATGGTTTTAAAAATAACTTCAAGTTTGGAATGAACAAGGCCTAAAGAAATCTGAGGAAGTTGATACCACTCAACTCAAAAAGGAATTTAACTTGAGGTGTATCTGACAGAACAATTCTTATGCTAGATTTATTTTGAAGAGACTAAAAATGTGGGACTTTGTCAATGCCATCACTTCTAATATAAGTAAATTTCTCTAGAATAGATGCCATTTAGGTGTCATTGTACTTCCATATACTAAAGGTGATACCACACTACTCCATGTTCACGGAGGAAGTAGAACATTGCTCCCACCCCAGCAATGAGTAACAGTTGGATAAAATAATTAATTAAATAATTAAAACGCTTTTAAGCAATCAGGGAGATAAAGCACAAAGCAATCAGGTGCACTAAATTCCCACTTGTGTCAAGCCTTTCAGAGGGCAGAAGGGACACATCAGCCGTTTTGTCTTGTGGTTCATGAGAAGAAGGAGTGAGAATCATGTATCGGGCAAGAAAATGTTTTTGGCACAACTTTAAAGTCAGAGTGAATTCCAGAATTCATGGGGGCTCGAGGCACTGAAGGAGTCCACAATGATTTGCTAGCTCATTCAGCATTTCGGCACCCTGGGTGCTCCTGGGGAGTCCTTGACCAAAGAGATCTGCCTTCAATTGCAGGACAAAGACCCGGGCCTGCTGCTGCAGCAGCAAGCTCACATGCCATGTGGACTCTTGTCATGTGAGAAGCAAAGGCCATTGCTGCTGGGGAAGAGCCAGGACATGCTCCTGCTGGTGCATCTGAAGCAAAGATCAGCAGCTCCAGGGGAGGGTGCAAATCTGCGCATCTCCGTCTGACTAGTAGGGCACGAAGTAAAATCCCGTGCTATAATACTGAAGGAAGCCCACTCAGGGACACCATCCTGCATTAACTCAACAGAGCTCAGCTGAGGCTGAAGAATCCCCAGGACACAAAGCAGAGTTTGGAAGGGATGATAAGAAAGCTTTACCTGTGAAGTTCATTCCGCAAGGCTTGATATTGACCAAAATGGGCAGGGAAATGCCCCTCCTTCTGCCATCTAACCCCCAAAAGTTTTCCTGTCAGAGCCTTGTCTTAAGTACTAAACAGCCATGGTCTCTGGTGGGGAGATAGCATGAACAAACAGATACATTCACAGAGAGACAGAGGCTATTAAAAAGTGTCGCACAGACACGCTAAGAAAGAAAAGACAGTGTCAGAAATAAAGAGTCCCTTCGACAAGCATGCCAGGAAACTAGACGCAGAATTGATGTACCTCCTGGAAGTAATTGACGAAGTTGAAGACAGGGCAATAGAAATTTTTCAAGTTGAAACTTGGAACACGTGGGGAGAAGACAGAATAAAATAGAAAAAACGAAATGGAAGAGAAGAGTTCTGTCCAAAGATCAGAAATTTATATAGAGTTTCAAAAGTAGAAGAGAAAGAAAATAGAAACAAAGACATTTTTGAACATGCTATGGTCAAGAAGTTTACAAAATTAATAAAAAAAAGCAAAGCCCAGATCCACAAAGCTTAAATAACCCCTAGCAGAATTTAAATACATACACACACCAAAATAAAACATCTATGGTAGTCAGACTACCAGAAATCAGATGAGAAAAACGTTGAAGGCATTCAGAGATCAAAAAAGAATAAAAAGTATACGTGGAGAGACAGAGATAAGAATACATCAGGTTAGTCATCATAAACTATGCAAATCAGAAGATAACAGAGCCATGCATAAAACCTGAAAAGCTTCAATTCTGTACAGCATAGGAAAGTCTCTTTCAAAAGCAAAGGCAAAGTAAAAACCTTTGTTTTTCCAGAAAATCAAAGCTTGAGCAGTGTCATTTTCAGCACACCTAACACCTTCCTCAAAACTTAATGAAGATCAACACAGATAACAATTTGGAAAAGCAGGTGTGTGCTGGTTAAGGCACTGGATTCCCACATGACTGACCACGGTTCTAGTCCTGGATCCAGCAGCTTGAAAGTCATGCTGAACATGTGTACATGGGTGCCCAAAATCCCAAGAGGAGAATGCGGAAGAACAGATTGTTGTGTGACCATTTCCCCAGAGGGTGACTTTTCACTTTTCCTCTCTCTGTCTCTCTTTGGTGAATGCATGTGCCCTATAACAAAAAAGAAGAAAAAAATTTAGGAAAAACAAGAAGAGTACCAGATATGATAAAAATTTGGGTACATGTGAAAGACTATTTTATTTATAATTTCTTTAAAAGAAAAATGAGTCTCTAAAAATTAATAGCAAGGCTTTGCAGGATCACAGTATGTAGAATTAAGATAAATGACAAGAATTAAAACTAAGTGGAGAAGAAAATGGAAGCATATATTTGGAATTTTCTTACAGTCTGTGTAAAGAGGCAGTTATCTGTATGTGAATTGTAATAAATTAAAGTTTATATAAACCCTAGAGATTAAAAAACCTCAGAAATAATAGTATACCAGAAAGGTACATAAATAAACCAATAAAATAATAGCAATGAGTCCTAAAATATAGTTCTAAATCAATGAATTCCAAATCATCAGAAAAAGACTGTAAAAGAAGTTACTTTAAGTACAAATGAAAAAGTAACATGATGGGGGGTTTTAATTTCTAACTATAATGTAGAATTATATTCATATGAAAGGTCTAAGCTCTCCATTTAAAAGACAAGATGGATTATATACCAATTAAAATGATAAATTATATGTATATAAAAAGGCAAGATAAAGGGCCAGTAGGTGGCATAATAATTAAAGGACTGGACTCCAACATGGCTGATCAGAGTTTGAGCTCCTAACCTGGAAGCATGAAGGTCATGCTTGGTGCATATGCATGTATGCCTAGAGTCCCAGGAGAAGACTAGAGAAGGGACTGTGGCATGGCCATCCCTCTGGAGTGTAATTTCTCACTATCTCCTCTCACTGTCTCTATCTCTGTATCCCTCTGGTGAGCACAGGCACTCTAAGGCAAAAATTAAAAAATAAATAAATAAATAATTTTAGAAAATAAATAAAAGACAATATAGTAATACTAGACATAGAAGAAATATCCAACTATACTCCTCTATAAGAAATATACTTTAGAGCCAGCAAGAGGTATGAAGGTTGAAGAGGCTGGATCCCACATGGCTGACTTCACAATTTGAGTCCCAGACTCAGCTGCTTGAAAATCATGTCACGTGTATGTGAGGAAAACATAGGAGAAGGGAGTCTGGCATGACCATTTTTCCCTGGAGGGTGGTTTCTCACTTTCCCTCACTCTGTTTCTCTTTCTACCTCTATCCAGTAAGCTCAAGGGCCCTAAAGCAAGCTAAAAACAAACAAAAACCACTTAAAACAGAAGCACATATATATAAAATATATATAAATGCATAATATATATTATATAATTAAAGGAAAAGAGGTAGGAAAAACATTATGCTAACTGAGCAGCAGAATATTGCAGAGGTTCTATTAGTATCATATGAGGTAAACATCAGAACAAGAAATATTACTGGGGTGAAGAGAAAAATTCCATAATGTATATAAACTAGTCTATTACTATAAAGACATAAGAATTCTAAGTATGAATTCAGTGAATAATAACAATTTGAATTACAAGAAGCAAAAGCTGATGGAACTAAAAGAACAACAGAAAAATCAACAATTACAGTTGAGAACCTTAAATCTCCTGTCTCAGTAACTGAGAAAAAGGTACAAGAGCAACATCTACACATTCTATAGACATGTAGAGGATGATGAGAGGATGTTATCAATACTTTTATAACAATAAATTTAATAATTTTGATGGGATGAACAGATTTTTTGGAAAACCCTTATCATCAATACTTACTCAAAAAATTATTTAAAACTTTCTATCTTGTACAGAAATTGACTTCTTAGTTAAAATTTTTCTGGCAAGGATCTTGGCCTAGATAACTTTACTGATTAATTGTACTGTATTTTTAAGGAAGGAACAGTACCAGTTCTACAAGCAGAAATAGTCTTGCCAGTTCTCTCTACAACAAGGAAAGAGCAATACTCGTTCTACACAAAGTCTGCCAGTACTCAAAAAGGGAGGAAGCCTTTTTTTTTCATTTTATGGCACTTTGATTACTCTGGTATGAAAACAAGACAATATTTGCTAGAAAATAAATGTATTGGGCCAACTCCACATCACAGAAGTAGTAAGTTGCTCCAGAGAAGCTAATTCACACATGGTGACCATGGTTCAAAGCCACAGCCTGGTGACCTGAAAATGCCAGACATGTGTGCAAATGCTCAAGATCGGACAAGCTGGAGGACTGAAGGAAGGGAGGGGATCACAGGGTGACCATCTGTGGAAGGCGCCCATCTTTGTCTCTTTCATGCGTGCACATATGCTTTATCAAGAAGGAAAAAAATGCATTTTTTATAAAAAGAAAAGTATTGATTTATATGCCTCCTGAACATAAAGAAAAAAATTCGATTATTAGTAAATAAAAAAGAGCAACATCCGAGACACAACATACCGTGGCCATGTCAGAACTATGCCAAGAATGCCAGTTTAGTTCACTATTGAGAAATCAATGCAATGCACCTTAGCAACATACTAAATGAGAATTTTCAATAACAGTCTTAATCTAGGAGCAGAAAAAGCATTTGACAAAATTCAACATTCTTCATGAAACTGAGTGTCAGCAAATTAGGAGTGGAGGTGCCATCCTCACACTGAACAGAGGTCTGTAAGGAGCCAGTGGCTAACATTAGACTTAATAATAGGAGACACTGTCCACCTGCGGGTGAGCAAGGCAGGACAGCTATCCTCACTGCATCTGTTAGACCTTGCACTAAAGGGCTGAGCAGTACAACATGGCAACAAAATAAGAGCTATAAGAAATAATAAGGCATACGATTTGGGCAGGAAATTGAACTGTATTTATTCTCAGAAAACATGATAATGTATATGAAGAGCCAAAATAAATATCCTCAAGTGAGTTGCTAAAACTTCTACATGAATTTACAAAGGTTGTGGAAAACAAGTTTAATAAACAAAATGATCATGTTCCTATTTGCTAAAAGAGATAAAAAATTTTAAATAGACAACATACCATTTATTACCAAGAAATATCCAGAAATGAATTCAAGACAATATGTGCAAGACCTCTAAAGTAAGTGCTACAGAATATTGCTAAGAGAAATTAAAGACAAATAATCAAGAGATAAAGTGAGCTTATAGATCAAAAACTCAACAATTTTCAGATGTTAATTCTTTTCCAAATTGATAAATATATCTGGTGGACTACCAATCAAAGGTGACTTTTTATTTAATAGAAAATCAAGGAGATGATGTCAAATTTTATACGGGAAAACTAAGGGCTGTTATAGCTAAATCAATTTTGAAAAAAAAATCAGAGTACACACAGTATGCGATTTCAAGAATTATTATAAAGCTACCGTATTAAAGGGAATATTGGCTGAGGACAGGCATATGGAATCCTAGAGCAAATAGAAATGCCAAAAGTAGGCCTATCTATATACGGTAGAACAGTTTTTTAGTGACATGATAAACTAATTTATAAGAGAGATTCCAATGAGAAAGTGGTCTAGGAAATGTTTTCTTACTGGAAAATGATTCTACAGAAAATCTTAGCCATCACGGGAATTATATTCCAATTAGAAGAAAAGAAATATAATGTCTTCTTAATAAATTACAGCCCTACACCTGCCATCATTGCTCGCTCTTTCTCTTTCTCTGGGATGCATGCACATGACCTTTATATCATGAATAAAAATATAAATAAATAAATAAATAAATAAATAAATAAATAAATAAACTTTATCAAAAACAGAAGAAAGTTCAACGTGTTTGGATAAAAACTGAGTTCACCATTAATGGATGAAGATAAAAGGACCTCTTATAAGGTATGTTTCAGAAAGAAGAAAAATAATATTCAAATAAAAGCCTAAAGTGAAAGAAATAATGGTTAGAAAAAATTAGTAAATAGGTTTTAAAATGAAAATAACTTACTCTTCATAGCGATAATAGTAGTATCTAGTTTCTGGAGTTGAAAGACATACTGGCTTCGATTGCTGGAAAACAACTTTTAAGCAAGATAGATGAAACTGGAGCTCCAGTGCTTTACATTCTCACATTGCTTGGGAGGAAAAAAGATAAAATGATTAACGTGCACATTAAGTATACATAATAGAAACTTGGGAACAAACACAGAAGACATAGAATTAGACATGTGATTAAATAAAATACAGAGAAGAAAATAAAACCATGATGGAAAAGGCCTAAAAAAAAAAAAAAAAACAGAAAAAGTAAGACAAATTTAGAGCATAATCTGAAACGATAGGGGTTATTTTAACAATATTTTTAATGGTCACAAATGTCAAAGGATCAAGCTACATTTTTTAAAAACAGTGCCTTTAGAACAATAACAAGAGAACAAATAAAGAGACAGGACGTCAGTGGGAAACAGATGTGGCTTATTACCTGTGGATGACGACACGTATAGTATTCGCAACTGGATTGGTCTGAGAAGTATTTCATGATAGGTAGTCTTTTTACAAGCAAAATGAGAAATAGTGATTGACTGTTTAAAAAAATAATTAGAATAATAATAATAATGATTGGGAAAAGCATAGAAAAGATATTGAATCGATGAAATGGGGAGATTAATGTCTCTGTATTGACTGACATGCATGGCATTCCCTTTTGAAAAAGCAATGTAATACACTGTAAAGTTATATGTAATCCAATGTAATATAAAGAAGATTATGATGATAATAAAAATAAATAAATTTAAAAAACAATGTGTTTAATACTGAATTAAGGAAAATCTTTGAAATACATGAAATTTTAAAAAATGTAAATATCTGGCAGACTAAGGTGTAAAATTAATAAACATTTGAAAATATATATGAAAAAAAGATTAAAATAATGCTAAATCCAAAGTAAAATACTAGAACCATAATTCAAAAATCCCTATATCTCTGGACCAGCAGTTAGCATAATGGCTATGTCACTGGACTCCCATGTAGTCGACCGCGGTTTGAGTCCTGAACCCGGTGGCTTAAACTCACGCTGGGCGCGTGTGCGTGCGTGCCCAAGATCCTGAGAGGAAAATGGAGGGGAAGGGACTGTGGCATGACCATCCCCCCTGGGGGGTGATTTCTTGCTTTCTGTCTGTCTGTCTCTGTCTGGCGAGCACACGCGCGGCGAGCACACGCGCCCTATAGCAAAATCCTCTCCAAAAAAAGAAAAAAAATCCCTATATCTATTTACAGTAAATAGTTTATATATAATATATATTTTAATACAGATTAGAAAATGAATTAATAATAAATTAGCTAAACATCCAATTCAAAATTGGAAAAAGAGCAACAGAATTGGCACCCAGATGTTGACACTGTTAAGGCCAATAGACCCACATGGGAAAAGCCTCAGTCCCCTCCAGAGACCTCTAGAGTTCCGTATGCTGGACTGGAGAATGCTGGGGGTGATGGATCATCGTGTGAAGACCCTTTTGTGTGTGTGTGTGTGTGTGTGTGTGTGTGTGTGTTTATGCATCTCATGGAAGAAAATAATAAACTAAAAAACAAAGAGAATCCAAAGACACTGAAATTAAAGTTAAAAAGTAAAAACAAATAAAATTAAAATAATTTTTTAAATGTTGTAGAAAAAAATGAGCAAATATCCAGTATCTGAAAACACTGACTTAAAAAAACAATTGGAAGGCAAAATAGTTTTTAAAAAATTAAGGTGCCCTAACTACAGTTAATATGAGTTATTTTTTTAAAGAGCAGGTGAAAACTATCAAAAAGTTTATATAATAAATATAAAACTTGATCAATACAGACATATATCTAAAAATATAATCAATTAATACATAAGAAAAATAAAGCTATTCTTACAAATATTAAACAAATTAATTTATTATCTGAAACCATATTCCTTGAAAATACAAACACTAAATTTAGATAGTTTTCCTGATTAGTTTTACAAAACTTTCATAGAAAAAAAATTCTAATGTTATGAACATGTCTCAGAAGATTAGGGAGAAGAAAAAGAATATTCCCTAAATAATTTACAGAATCTAGTAAATTTATTAAATTTACTATAATTGATCAAAGATAGTTTAAAATAATATTACAGGAAAATTTCATTCAATCATTTCACATACATGTAAATATTTAAATCGATTATATCAAGTGTAAATTAAATCTGTGCACATTAATGATATAATCATAAAATTATCTTTAAAATGTAGGATTATATCTTTATGGCATCAAAATATGAATGAATTTCTTAAACACAATAAAAAAGTACAGCACATAATAGATAAGAATGATGATTTTAGGGGCAAATTAGTGGAGAGGTTGCTTAGACGACTGGATCCCTCATGGCTGACTGTGGCTAGAGTCCCAATTCAGCCTGAAAAATATGCCAGGAGTATGTGCATGTGTGCCCAAAATACTGAGAGGAGGTTGGAAGAGAAGGGACTGCAGTGTGGTCATCCCCCCAGGGGATATCTCTTACTCTTTTTCTCTTTCTTCCTCTCTCCCCTGGCAATCACATGTGCTGTGTAGACAATATGTGGGGGAAGGGAGAGGATGAAAGGGATCAGGGAATAAACAAACGTATTTAATAGACACAAAAACGAAAAGTTATCTGCTGATGCTAATGTATATGGTAAGGTCTTTGACTTGGCTACTATCCACTGGTTTCATGCTGAGAAAAACCATGTTGTACACTGTAAAGACCTACAGAGTAGGGTGATTAAATATAAATTAAAAAATCATTATTTTGGCTATATCAAATTTGATAATATATGTTCACTAAGAAGTACCTTAAGAAAATATGAAACAAAAGAACAAACTAAATGTTCATAACACATGAAAGAGACAATGGTTTCTATCCAAAATACGTTAAAAAAAAACTAAAAAGAAATGTTCATAGTAACAGTAATTGTAATAACATATGATTGCAAACTACACAGACATCAATCTAGATATGAGTGGAAGACTAAATTGTGCTTCATTCATTCATTAGGATAGTACACTGCATTGAAAATTAATAAACTAATGCTATACTCCATATTTTTAACAAGAATGTCTCAAAATCCTAGTAGTAAGAAAAAAAATCAAGGTTCAAAAGAGTAGATACAAGTCATTTGTCTAACTGATACATGTTATTGAAAATAACACTATATTTTCCTCAAGATTTTACATATACAATAAGAGTACAAATAAATATATGGAAATAAATATTATAAATACTTAGAAACAGAAACTCATAGAGCTATATTTTTATAAAATAAAAATAGGGCTAGTTTTTTTTTTTTTTTTTTTTAAGAAAAACAAATAGAGCAATTAAAGTTCAAGAAAATAGAAAGTCCAAAGCTTATTTCTCCATTTCACAATATACATTCCTGGATCCTTCAGATGTTGTCTATTTTGATTATAATTGGTATCTTAAAATTGCTTTCTTATTTTGAAGAGCCAAGTGATGTATGTAAATTTATCAGCATTAAGGTTGCATGGACTAATTACAATATCTTATTTCTTTGTTTTGTCTATTGCGATATCAATTCAGTGAGAGTACCTCATGATGTTCATGCTAATTAGCAACTTTAATTGGAAATTATAAATGTCTCTTTGACAATGAACAATTATTTCATAAATGTAGCCTGTTTAGTAATCAGTATGTTTCATACCATAAGGTCCAGGAGAGAATATTAATTAAATTTTGCTTGGCGACATCAGTTTTGAGAATCATTGAACCATCAATCATCATATACAATCCCATTCTTAATTCAGTAATTATCAAAACAATTAGAAAAATATTAGTAACTTCCAGAAAGATCAACTTACGAAGACTCGCTTCATATTTTTTTTTTACCTTTTTATAGAGAAGTCAGATAAGACAAGGAGAAAAAAAATAAATAAAACAACAACCAATAGAATGCATGTTCAGCCAAATTAGGACACAGGGCACAGAGGAAACAAAACAATATGAACCACAGTAAAGTGCCATCGAGAACAACTAAGGTCGGGAACCAGCAGTTAGTGTAATGGCTATGTCGCTGGACTCCCACGTAGTCGACCGCGGTTCGAGTCCCGGACCCGGTGGCTTAAAACTCACGCCGGGCGCGTGTGCGTGCGTGCCCAAGATCCCGAGAGGAGAATGGAGGAGAAGGGATTGCGGTGTGACCATCCCCCCTGGGGGGTGATTTCTCGCTTTCTGTCTCTATGTCTCTCTCTGTCTGTCTGGCGAGCGCACGCGCCCTACAGTGAAAATTTCTCCAAAAAAAAAAAAAGAACAACTAAGGCCATTATGGCTGGGTAAGAGGTCATAAGCCAAAAGCCATGATGCTGAGTCAGAGAAGGATTGGAAGAAGGAGGTGGACCCAATAGAGGAAGATGTCAGGAGTTTCCAGAAAATGTACACTCTCAACATAAGAGGATTCTGTTTTATTCAGAGCTACCATGAATTGGGCTGAGATGGGACAAATGGTGAATGTGCCCAGAGTCCCACAGGGACAGATCTCAAAAGGTGAACAAACACACCCCCCGGAAACCAGATGGATAGCTGTGGAAGGCTGGGGCTCTCTGCTTGGTGGCAGTGGCCACTGAAAGAACAGGCAACAAGGCTGCAGTGGAAGACCTTTGAAACTTGTACAGCTCAAAGAGGTAAGGGAGGAAAGGTACACAGTGCTACAGCTGAAGAGAGAGCACTCGTCCTACAAAACCTGTAAGGTCAAAGCACCTTTTCTCCTATTGGAATTGCCTGCTGATATCTAAGTATTGTTTATTCTAAAATAAACAATGAAAGAGCTAAGTGCAGCATCCATACAAAGATATTATAAAGAAGCAAGTGGTGGGGGAGCAGTGAGGACCAGGTGGTGGGGACACAGTGTTTTGTCACAACGCTCTGAAAGTGAATCTGCATGAGAAGGCTCCTGGTTCATGCCCAGAGACTCCCTTGAGTACAGTGGGAATGTATGTGCCCGTGTGCAGGGATGGCTGAAAACTGAGGGCGGATTGAGGTGTTGACCCTGTAGGGGATGTTGTCTCTCTTTCTCATTCTCTCTCTCTCCCCCCGTCTCTGTCACTCATGTAAGAAGTAAATAAACTTAAAAAAATAAGAGCAGTGGAACCTTCCTACATATGTGGAATCAGTGAACTTTACTATGATGAACATAGAGTAAAAATTAAAATTGAAATAGTGAAAGAGATAAAAGGTATCTGTGAGGAAATAGCTGTGGGAGACATGCAAACCCAGAGGAAACTGAAAACAGCGAAACAATAAATACATGCAGATGTAAGGGCACCTCAACTACCCCGAAAACCGACCCCACTATAGCACACTTCATTGTATGCTGTTTCTGTACTGTTAACTATGAATGTGTATATTTTTATGTAGTATAATTGTCACACTGTACAATAGTATACTAGCATATACTCTCACAGCAATGAAAAGAAGAATATATATAATCTATAAATCACAGCATTCCTTCAGCCTATCAGAAATCTGAGGTTATATGTAATGCACCAAGCAGGGAAAGGTGGGTGTCTTCAAGGAGAAATGGGACATGTGCGCCCACTGACATATGGGTGCAGGTGAAATACAAGACCCCACATATGAGCTTAAAGGTGGAGAATGAAATGCAGTGAGGGTATAGAGGTACAGAGGGGTCTCTGATTTATAGACGTGAGGGAAGCTGAGGCCCCATTGTAGGTTTCTCCACATGGGTCCACTGTTCATGAGAAAGAGGGGGAGCAGGGTGAAAGCAAGGAGGATGCCTCGCATTGCAGTCAGGGAGGACAGTGCAGGTGTTGTACAGAAAGGCATGGAACACCATCAGTCACTTTCCCTAGGGAGCAAAAGGTTCTGACTCTGGGAGAGAAGCACCACGCACCAGTAACCACAAAGCTGGCAAAGGCTCGCAATGAGAAGTGGAAGGGTAAAAGTAAATATCTGCACTCCTGAGAGGTCCAGAGCACCATCCGGGCCCAGACGCTTAGAGCTCTCCTACAGGAAGAAAGCAGGGTCACGTAGGAAGCTGTTCCTCTGAAACCCAAAGACACCAGACAGAGGCTGAACAAGAAACAGCGAGTTTCCCTGCCTGTATTCTCCAGGCTACCAAACACCAAGTATGAGAAATTTCTACTTCTGAGAGAGGAAAAGGAACATAAAACTGGACCTTCTCAAGGTCTAGGTGCAAAAGGAAGACCTGAAGCTGCAGTTGGAGAAAACACGGAGGAAAAACCCTAGGGGAAACAATACAGAACCCAACACAAGGTAACAACAGGGAAAATGTAAAACCCATAGTACACTGAAGGCGGACACGCAAACCACAAATCACAAACCCAGGTTGGCCCTAAACTAGATTAATCCCTACCACCAACATCGGTAACAGCATAGCAGAAGAGTAAGTATGCCCATTGCAAGGCATAAGTGCTGTTTACTAGAGTTTCTAATATACTCTCAAGTCTAGAAAGAACATCAATCAATCAAACATTAAAAGATTTTTTAAAAATTTTGATAGAAAAGGAATTCGCACTCAGACAGAGATGATAGAGATATTGGAACCACCAATAAAGAAATTTGAAATAATTATGAACATTGTGTTCATAGTGGGAAAAGGTGCAGGTACTACCAAGGAAATGCATGAAATATCACCCACTCACTTCCCCAGTGGGCAAGCTTCTGATTTGGGGAGAAAGGCAACAGGTATCACCAACCTCAGGGCTGACAGAGGCTCGCAGTGACTGGTGGAAGGGTAGAAGTATGTATATAGCATTAATGAACAGAGGGAAACTACAGAAGATAGGAATGAAAAAAAGCCAAATGGAAATACAGTATTAGCGTATTATTGATAATTCCCCCTGTAATGCACAATCCCCAAATTGGAGACTTAACATTAAATGTATTATCTTATGGCTCTGAATGTCACCTCTGAAATGGGTTAAAATCAAGAGATTAGCAGGATTATATTTCTTTCTGAAAGATCTGGAAGAAACTGCATGTTACCACTCTTTGCAGCTTCTAGAGATTGACTGCATTCCTCCTTCCTATCTTAAAAGTCAGTAATGGGGGGACAGCAGGTGATATAGGGATTAAGTTCCTAGTCTCCTTCCTACATGGCCAATCACGGTTAGAGTCCCAGACCTGGAGGCTTGAAACTCACACCAAGCACACATGTGTGCATGCCCCAAAATCCTGAGAAGTGAAAGGAGAAAGGATTGCACCATGGTCATCTACCCTGGAGTGTGTGTGAGGGGTGATATCTCAGTTTCTGTGTCTGGTGAGAGCATGTTCCCCATAGCAAAAATCTCTTTCTCAAGGAAAAAAAAAAAAGCCAGTAATGACCTTGAGTCTCTCTAACAGTCTAACATTGCATCATTCTGACACCGATGGCCTTAATTCTCTCCCTCTTCCAAAGAGTAAAACCCTGTGATTAGGTTGAGCTCTCCCAGAAATTCAAGATAACCACCCTACCTTAAATTCAGTTGCTCAACAACCTTAATTTCACCTTCAAAACCAATTTCCATTTACCATATAAGATGACACATTCGCAGGTTCTAGAGATTAGGGTATCGGTATCTATAGGAGCCCTTATTCTGCCTGCCATGCAGGGAATAAAAATCATAGTAACAGAGATGAAGAATGCATAAGACAAATGTATCAGTCATCATGACAGTCAAGGAAGCAATCAGTGAACTTGAAGACTATTCAATGAAATTACCCACATTAAAGTAGTAATGTAATAAAGACAAATGCAGCTGGAGGAGGAAGGGGGAAGACTGGGGATGGGAATACACAGCCCCCACACAGAGCCCCCACAAGCTATGGAATAGTATTTAAAGGCATAACTAGTATGTAATTGCAACTCCAGAAGGAGAAGAGGGAGAAAATGGGCCAAAAGAAATATCCAAAGAGATAATAACTGAAAATTTTCCAAATATATAAAAAATATCAAGGCATCAATTCAAGAAGTTATGATCAAGCCATGAAAGTACAAAAAAAAAAAAAAGGAAAAGAAAACACCTGAATACTTCACAGGCAAATTGCTACGTTTGCTAAAGCACAGAACACACTACATAAACATGAAGATAAAATTGAAAACAGACTTTTCGTCTGAAATTAAGAAAACCAGAAGACAATGGTGGGGGCCAGCGTGTGGCATAGTGGATAAAATGCTGGACTCCCACATGGCCAACCCCAGTTCTTGGCACGGACCTGGTGGCTTAAACTCACTCTGGGTGTGTGTGTGTACGTGCCCAAGATCCTGAAAGGAGAATGGAGGAGAAGTGATTGTTGTGAGGTGACTATCCCTCCCCAGGCTATGATTTCTCACTTTTTCTCTCTCTGTTATCTCTCTATCTCTCCAGCAAACATACTACCCCTACAGCAAAACCTAAAATAAAAAAGACAATTGTGTAATATCTTCAGTGCTGAAAGAAAAAAATCTGTTAATCTAGAATTATATACCTGGAAAATTGTATTCCAGATATGAAGCACAAGTCCAGCTGCAGGGTTATGTGTTGCTATGACACTGTGTCGCCCAGGCTGGGACCACATGGGGGCTCATAGTCCATCCCCAGTCCTGCCCACTGGCTGAGTGTGGTGGCATGGACCTATAGACCCAATGACCAGGGAGGCTCAGGCAGGAGGATCATGCCTTAGTGATAGAAAAGACAAGCAAAGATATTTTCAGACAACTAAAACCAGAGAAAACATATTAATGAAACCTTTCCCACGAGATAGGCTGAAGAAATTTTTGAGGTGTAAAGAGTATAACATCAGACAAATTTTGACCTACAAAATACAAAGATGGTTTCTAGGTATGATTAAATAAAGGTATTTATAAAAGATTTTTTTCTTATGTTTAATAACTACAGAAATTATTGACTGTCTAAAACACAATTGGCCGCAATGAGTGGCTGGTACGTGATAATGGCTGGACAGACAGTAGTACCTGCAGTAACAGCGGAGTGTGACAGTAGCAGGAAGTGCCCAGGGGAAACACTGGCTCTGCTGTAGGGCGGCGCTTGCATTCCACCTGAAGCATATAGAATTATTCAAATGTACAACATGGTTAATTAAGGGGTCGCATTGTAACTCTGGGATAAACAGTTAAAAATGGATTTCAAAAGAGACACAAAAATTAGTCAGTAGTGGAAGTAAATGGATTATTAAAGAACACTTCCTGTTGAGTACAGCCAAGAAACACCTTTCTTGGTTAAAAAGAAAAGAAAGATATAAATGAGAGAAGTGGTAGAACAGGATCTATCTCCACGGGTTGACCATAGAAGCAGCAAACCAAATCTCCGAGGCTTGTAAGATAAGCTTACGCTGTGCCTTTGTGTCCCTTCACGTGGACGGTGGGCTCTTGCTCTGGTATTTGCCTTGGCACCTAGAAGACTGTTGGGCCCCATGGACATAGCTGATAAATGAGCTCCGACACTTCCAAACGTAACCTCGCCAGGCTTTCCTCCTCATGCTAGCACACGACACGCTTCTTCCAGGGTCCTTGACACTTTACTACGTGCTGTGTGTTTTCTCTGGATTAGAGAATCAGCATTTAGAGCTTGGTTCTTTGAATCAGACTGTATCATTAGTCATTATTAAATATTTCTCAGGGAGAGATTACTAATGCAGATAAAATTTGATTTATCTGTCGAGGAATAAAAGAGGATAATCCATAGTGAGACAATCAACAAAGTATCCTTTCAAAGGATTCATAACATTAAAAGTAAATAAATAAATAATAGTGTTTAAATTTCGCATTAGAAAATATAATACTAGCATTGAGACTATCCATCAACAAAGGTAATTTATTGAATAACGGTTTACATGCAAATTCTATATCATTATTTACTCTAAAGGAGCACTTATTTGTATAAAAAATCATTTTGGGAATCTCATTATAGGAAAAAAATATACTGGCAGTGCTGCATTTCAGGAACATCACTCTTCCTGGGGGTGTATATTAATCAGAATTCTCATAAGTTTCAAAACATTAGAAAAATATTTCCCAGACTGTTTGTCTCAAAATACTTCAGAAGGATGGTGAGGCCATGGAAGAATGCAGGGAGAAAACACACCAGGGCTGACCAAGGACAAGTAAAACACAGGTCTGTATAAGGACCTCGAGAGCTTGGGGCCACCCCCAGAGTTTATGAGTTGGGCAGTTTGCAGGTTGGGAAACATATTAGTTAGGACTCTTCCAAAACAAATAGAAACCAATTAAAGTCTATTTAGGACCAAGTGGGACTTATTGTGAGGTTACTCTGTCTCTCAGAAACCACTAAGCACGCAGTGAGAATTTAGGAAAATCTGGAGAATCATAGACTCAGGTATTTTTTCTGTCTCTCAATTCTTCTTTCTGCATCTGCTTTTTTTCTCTCACTGTTCCCAGGCTTCATGCCATTCACAGTCCTGCAGTATGCCAATCAAGCCCTTAGTGGTGGGAAGACTCCTTCGGGCACAATTCCCGATGGCTAGAGGTGAGCTCAGCTTGTCTCAGTTGTTCTTAGGCGCGTCCTTGTGGCAGACCCCGGCCTTTCAGAAGGAACTGATGGAGAAGCAGAGAAACATTTTACAAAATGGCTCTGGGCCCACCACTTCGTGTCAGGGAAAGTCAGAGCATCTCCACAACTCTTTAAACCTGAAGTGACCTCATTACTCCCTGGTTAACTGGGTGTCATCTGCATTCTCCCTGGTGCTGAAGTGTACTGGCCAGTCCTTGTGGATGGGATGACAGAGAACAGGGGAGAAAGCCAGGACAGAAGGTGGAAGAAGCGTTGACAGGGAGGCAAGGACTGTCTCCTTGAACTTTCTTCCCTCATTTTATTTTTTGCAAGAACAGTATCCAAGTAAATACTCCCATAAAGGTTATCCCTGTAACTCTAAATTGGGTATTTATTTCCAAAATTGTAATCTGGAAGCGTGTGCTACAGTACAATGAGTTCACACAGGCCCAAGAACAAGTCTTGGATTTGACTTACCAGTTAGGAGAACAGGAGCTCAGTCTGTCAGCTTCAGATTCCCATCTGTACAATGGGGACATGGGGGACTAATTGATCTAATCTGGTTAAACCCCTGCTTAGGGTCTGGCACACGGTAACTGATCCCACACTGTTACTCTAATGAACAGTGAACTGTCCACTTAGGAAAACGGTGGCTTTTATTTTTCTGTGTATACTTGTGTCCTATTAACTATGGCTTGGAAAATTGCTCACATTTACATTACCTCTAATTATTTTAGCAACTGAACCTGGATAATTATACCAGTAACCGAATAACCCATTTGGGATGACCCGTTATATGAATTACTGAGTTGTACGAACAAGTGTAAAAGAATCGAGTTTTCAACAATCCCTCTGCTCATCCGTCCTAACAAGTGGAGATGTCTGAACAGCTAGTAAGAGCACTTATGGCCTCAAATCTGAATACATCCTACTCTTGATGGAATGTTTACTTTTTTCTGAAAATAACTTTCGAAGCCCAGTTATTACCTTTTAAGTAGCTTGTGGGGCGGGACCTAGAGGTGTCATGAACACAAGAGATGCGCACACGAGTGCAGGGACAAGGAAGGGAAGCTGGAGAGTGTTTCACTTTTACTTCATTTTGATGTGCTGATCATTTTTTTTAAAAGATTTTATTAAAATAGAAATCTTCTCCAGACACAGAGCATTATCACTGCTGCTGCCAGCGTGGAAAACACATTTTCTATTTTTAAAATTTATTTTATTTCTTGAAAAAGAGGGAGATGTAAACAGTCACTCTCAGGGTCTCCTCATGCTGCAGCCCCTCTCAGCCACCCATCGCCAGCATTTCAGCTGCCAGCATCCTGTGCACTCACCCAGTGTGTGTTTCAGATGCACCCGGGATCCTAATGAAGGACCTCATGACTCTAACATTACAGAGGGATGCCCTACTGCCCGTGCCACCATGCTGGCCCAGGAAAGCACTGTTTTCCTACTGAAAGAACAGCTCAAAAGATAATCTCTTATAGTGGAAAAGATCCGTCATTATAGAAGTTACATTTCATTAATTGTAAGAAAGTGATTTCAATGTTTTATGTAAAGAATGAAAGAGCAGCTTGGACTAGCTCAAGGTCTGTGTGGACACCAGGACAGAAAAGATGATTGCAATCCTCATGTGCACACGGCCTCCCAGGAAGAAGCCTACTGTGGTAGGATCTGAATTAGCACAAGGTCCATTCCCCAGTCTGGACTCTGGAATTCTGCTTGGACAATTATCTACCATATTTCAAAATACGTATAAAAAGGATTTTAGCTATCAGTGTGGCAAATGCTTTCACTGATATTTTACCTTCTTATCTTCCAGCTCCTTTCTGCTAGACCACATTAGAAAATAATGTCATTTTGGGGACCAGCAGTTGGCATAATGGTTATGTTGCTGGACTCCCATGTAGTCGACCACGGTTTGAGTCCTGGACCTGGTGGCTTAAACTCATACTGGGCGCATGTGTGTATGCCCAAGATCCCAAGAGGAAAATGGAGGAGAAGGGATTGCGGCATGGCCATCCCCCCTGGGGGGTGATTTCTTGCTTTCTGTCTCTCTGTCTCTCTCTGTCTTTCTGGCGAATGCACGCGTCCTATAGCAAAAACCTTCCCCCTCCCACCACACCCAAAAAGAGAGAAAAATGACATTTTGGAGTGTGAGTTAACAACTCTGGAGCTTCCTACATCAAATACTCAGTAATTAATTTGTGTGCATCTTACAAGTCACTAAGGAACCAATGACCAAAAAGATCACTGACCCATAACTAGAGCCTCTTTGAAAGGTCTTCAGTAGTTTGTCTTTCTTACACTGATTTCTAAAAGGAGGGAAAACAAAGCACTTTACATTAACTCCTACTCTGTTTCTTTCCAGTTGTTCATCTATTTAGTATTCATAAATTCAAAGAGAGACCCAAATATAATAGTGCCTCTTATGTAACTGTACTCAGAATCCAAACCCAACCTTTGCTGCTTTCTGACCAGTGCCTGGAAGTGTATCTGAAGGGCTGTCAGTGATGGTTTATGCACGCCTGACAATCTAAACCGGTTAAGAAACAGTATGTTGGACCAGTAGATAGTATAATAGTTATGTCACTGGACTCCCATGTAGTTGACTGCTGTTCGTGTCCCAGACACAGCTTAAAAATCATACTGGGTGCATGTGCATGCATGCCCAAGATCCCGAGAGGAGAATGGAGGAGAAGAGATTGTGGTGTGGCCATCCCCCATGGGGGCTGACTTCTTGCTTTCTGTTTCTCAGTCTCTATCTGTTGAGCACACATGCCCTGTAACAAAAATCTCTCTAGAAAAAAAAAAAGAAAACACAATATGGTGCCTCAAAATATGCCTCTTTGACATAGAACTATTTCGAACTATAAATCAAGAAAAATAGGTAAAAGGCCCTTTTGTTGACAGTGGGACCGAGAGGCTGTAGAGAAATTGAACTCAGGCACACAGAAGGTAGACTACCTTGGACTATTTGCTCTCGCCATATTTCCTCATCATCTCTGGGCCTCTAATATAAGGCACCTGAAATAGTTTAAGATGCTACCGAGATTTTGTTGGACTTCCCGTTTTATGAATATCCTGATTGCCCAAATAAATTCCACCTTTACCTTCCATCAGGAGGTACAACAATGACCAGACTCAATTTCTCCACACTTCACTTAACATTAAGCAAAGTGCTTCTGGGAAACCATGAAGCCATCTGGTTCCTGTCATAGAATTTAGTCCGTCACAGCTGTAACAGCCTCCTTGCTATAGCCTTCCATCAGCATGAGGCTTAGCAACAATATGCGCTTCCTCCTCTCCTATTCACTTTTGCCTTTACAATTACCCTGAAATCTACCCAACCTTGGCGCATGTTATTCAGGGAAACTCAGGTATTGTGACACCTGGATGGTCATCCTCAACCTTGGCCCAAGTAAACTCTTTGGTTTTACTTACTTTGCCTCAGCATTTCTCTTAGGTGGACAGAGCCAAAGGCAATGAGGAAGCACAGCCTAAGGGACAGTTCTCTGTCCTCCCATTTGCCTGAAAGCAGAAAATAAATTCCGATTGCCCCTCCTCCATCCTCACCAAGAAAGGCAAGAGTTAATCCCGCCAGCTCTAGACCTGTATCAGCCTGGAAAGTCACCAGAGGAATCCATGTAACAGACTTTTCTCGCCGGCCCTTATCTTCCATTGTATTTGCCATTCCATAGTTTGCCATCCCTATAAACTCATGGTCATCATCTGTCATTTCCCTCCACATGTTTTGTTCCTTCACTAAGATGCTATATAAACCCAATTTCTAACCAACTTTTGAGTTCCTCATCACATAGTAATAAATTTCTGTTTTTCTCTTGCCAATTTTTTGACTGTCAGTGTAGTCTATGGTGACCCTCCAATGTACTTAATAACATGAGTAGAGAAGTTGATTTCCTATCCCCATTTACTTTTTACTTTTGACATGTTTTCCTTCTAGGAATGCAGTTAGCAAAGATCAGCAGGTTGGAGGTTAAAGTCCTGAAGATGAACTGCTGGGCCAACTCTGGTTCTGGTCTGGCTGCCTGGGGCTGTAAGTGACGGGTGGCTGGAGCAGTGCTGTGGATGAGTCACCTGTGGCTGCACTCACACTCTGCTAGCAAACTTGAATAGAGGCAATGGAGATTGTATGGCTCCTAAGAATATGCTTGCCAACCCTGCACAACTGAGATAACTTTTCAAATTCTCACATCTTTATATGACTGGATTTTCAATTAACACTTCAACACTCATTGTGTCTGCAGCCTCTTCCCAGAAACCCTAAGTGTGATGAGTATCTGCTGAGATAAATGACATGAAAAACTCCCATTAATAGCTTTTCAGTCTACAGAGCCTCAGCACTGTCTGTCACACAATTCAGCGAGTGACCACAGTAATGGCATCACTTAGCTTTTTAATTACAGTCAGTTAATTGCAATGATGTCTAATCTAAAAAGCTCAAGACACTATCAAGTGAGTGAAAAATATAGTTTTCTTTAACTCTTTTTTTTTTTTTTGGCACCCTCTGTGAATGAGTGTGTTATAAGTTTAATTGGTTTAATTATGCCAAACAAAATCTATAAGGAATATGGTAAATGCAATTAAAATTTAATCTGTTTATGTAGAACAGATACAATCCAGGTTTCCTCAAGACAAATAAGCTCAAAATAATACTGTTGACCTACTCAGGACATGAAAGGGTTTCTATGTAATGTGGGCAATTATGTTCTCAGTTTGATGTGCATAATTGAGAAAACAGGAAATAGCATGCTGATTACATCACTCAGTTCAACTAGCCTGTGTAGTGCAGGGAAATCAGAATGGCACTGGCTGTTAATAACGACATGTGCTTGGCACACTCAGGGGACGTACTTTTTGTCACCTTCTTGTGTCGTTGGTGAAACTCATTAACTTACTTATGGAGCAAGCAATTTCAAATATGTTTCTTTTTAAATGATTAAATTAAGCCTTCACTTGTGTATTTATTTTCATACTGATGACCAAAAAGAGTCAAATTATGGTTTTTTATTTGCCAACAAGTTGAATATGGTCATTTGTTGAAATTTATATTATATAAATCTATGAAACATTTATCCAAAGTGCAAAATATCTAACTTGAGAGCAAAATCATAAATTTCTTAGCATGGTCCTGAGCATTAGGGGAATAACTATTAGATATTTATTTCAAAAATCGGGGTCCGGGAACCAGCAGTTAGCGTAATGGCTATGTCCCTGGACTCCCACATAGTCGACCCCGGTTCGTGTCCCAGACCCGGTGGCTTAAAACTCACACCGGGTGCGTGTGCGTGCGTGCCCAAGATCCCGAGAGGAGAATGGAGGAGAGGGGATTGCGGTGTGACCATCCCCCCTGGGGGGTGATTTCTCGCTTTCTGTCTCTATGTCTCTCTCTGTCTGTCTGGCGAGCGCCCGCGCCCTACAGTGAAAATCTCTCCAAAAAAAAAAAAATTGGGGTCCTATTAAGGCAGGCCTCCGAACATCTGGAATAAAACTATGTTGTGATTTGAGCCAATTGTGGCTGATACATTTTACAGTATTTCTCTTCACTGAGTTAAAACAATATATAGAAGTAGTATATGAGACGGAACAAAAACACAAAGCGAGCAATGGATTGACTCTTTGCTACTTTTTTTTTTTTTTTTTTGGACACGTTCCACATTTTATTTACATTTTAAGACTATCTTTAACCTCAAAATCACATATCCATACACCTATTTCCTTTTTGCTGCCTTCACTTCAACTTAAATGCATGGTTTGTTAAACAAAACTGTAAACAGATATTTACCATGTCTGTTACATGTAACACACAGGAACAGCTTTTAACAGAAATTCATCGATACACCCCCCCCCAACATTTTTTATTATAAGTACAGGTATCTAAACAATCCTGAACATATTTTTGATACTACTAGTAGTCAGCACCCACACCGCTTCAAAAATTAACACAATTTGTGACAATATTCATTGTACCTGCTCCCTTAACCATTTCGACTGCAGCTCTGTCACTAAGCGAGATGGATAAAGCTTGCCATTGCTGTTTTTCCTTCTTGAGATTTTTTACTTTTCAGAAACACACACGCTTACACAACGGCCATCTGACACTTCTTGCCATGCTTTCATCTTGAAAACTCGGATTCTACTTCGAGTACTCCAGGCTCACGTTGAAATGACAGCGCCCTAACAAGAGAAAAAAATTGTGCTGCATTTTCCCTCTCGTTCCCTGGAAACATAGTGGGTGTACAGATATTAAATAAATTCTTACAAAGGTCCAGTCGTGTTTCCCAGCTGGAATTCTTTTACTTAATGTGTGGGTATTTGCATTGTGACATTTAATCAAAACATTATATGAGTAGAAGGTTTTGATTTAATACAAATTTGAGAACCTCTAAAATTAATTGTTGTATGTTTGTCCTGGTGGCTGTGGAAGCTTCATATTTTCTTTTGGCATCATTAGACGTCATAGCTCTTGAAGGACGACTTTAATGCTGTAAGAGCTTTGCCATTTTGCTAACACTGGTATGCTCCGTGCATCCACCATCCCACTGGAATTATTTATTCCATTCATATTAATTTTTGTTACAAATCTAACTGATGAAGGAGCTTCTGAGTATTTAGGTCCACATTCTACTTTCAGGCTACATATTCTGTTTTCATAATTTGTCCTTGATGGCCCAATAATCATGCCTGTCCACCTTGTAAGTGTCATATCTTCATCATCTTCAAGGCCCCAGCTAACCGTACCATCGCCTACTCCTTTGTGTCCTTCTTCAAGTTCTTCCAACAAGCGAAAATTACGAGGAACTTGAACTCCAGTGGAGACCGCCATCTTCTCCTACAGCCCCGCTTTGCTACTGTTTTCACCACCATGAGGCCTCCATTGATAGCAATTCAGTTATTTTTCTCATAGCTTTGCCTAAGTCGAATTCTCAGAGGCCCACAGACTCCTGAGGTTTCCCCGAGCCCAGGCCCCTGCCCATGGTGCAGGTCAATGCTGTGTGTCAACAGTATGGCAGTGTGAGCTGCCTCTGTGCTGTATGGACATTTTCATTGATGGTGCAAAAGCAACAGTGAGTAAAACTCGTGGTGGCTTCATCCAAACCCTGGCAGTGACATCCATCTGAACTAACAGGCACTGAGTTCTTCATACAATCACAGTGGGGAAACATGCCAGTTTCACTTAAAAATATCTTTGTTGAAGTAGTACAAATTAATGATTTTATTACATTTCACCCCTTGGGTGCATGTCTTTTTCAATATTCTGTCTGATGGAACAGGAAGTACACATAAAGCACTTCTGCCACGTACCAAAGCAGGGTGGTCTCCAGGAAAACTCCTGTCGTTATTTCATTTGCAAACTGCGTGAGCTGCTCTTTCCATTAGATATCCTTTTTACTTGAAAGACTGACAAACTATGATTGTTCCGACTTGAGTGTTTGGCAGACATTTTGACAAAAAATGAGGAAAGTGAGGCTGTCACATACAAGAAAATAACTGACAGCATGAATTGGAAATGATGAAATTCAAGCTTTCATGTGAAGCATCCAAAGTTTGGAAAAATCACACTCACTGCTATGAGATCAATGACTCCCCAGTATTTAACAATCTTTTTGATGAAATTGGTGGTGATATTGATTACTGTGATCTCTTTGATACTGGCTTATAAAATTTGGCAACTTTTAAAAGATCTGCATAAGTCAGCGAAGTAATCGTTTCAGATGACCAGATCATGGTGCTGCAAACTAGGCACATGTAAAGTATCTGCTGGAATGTGAAACCAACAGTTTTGTTTTTTTAGAATTATTTATTTAACTTTATTTATTATTATTGTTTTATAACTTAACCAGAGAGAGAAAGAGGAAAAGTGAGAAAGCAAGCCGTCAGGTCTGGGACTCAAACCATGGTTGGCCATGTGGGAGTCCAGTGCCTTAGTCACCATGCCTCCTCCCAGCCCCACCAATGGATTTGAATGTAACAGTATGAAAAATATTACTGATGAGTGATGTGACTTAGCAAAAGACCAAGAACATATGTCATGAATAGAATTAATAAAACAGAATAAGAATTGGGTTAATCAATAGCTTTACTATTAAGTACATTTAAAAATATGTGATATTCATCATTAAAAAAAGACCTCAAGAAAGTATGTTATATATATGAAAAATAAACCAGAGGAAATGATAAAAGAGAGATACATAAAATTTTTATAGAAGTGAAAGTTGCTATATGCATAAGGGAAAAGGATAATAAACTGTCAGGAATATGATAAAGTTAGAAGTAATTGACATGAAATAAAAATGAGCACAAATATAAAAGAGAAATGATAAAGTAATTAAATGGTAAGAAGAGAAGTTCACTAGTGGTACCTGAAAGTATCATGAGATATAATATTAAGAAACTTTTCTGGAATAAAAAGTAATAAGTTTTACAAAGGAGAGACCCAGTCAATTCTAGAGAAGAGAACAATGCAGAAAAATCAGCTCAAAGAAGATCTAGGAAATTTCTGAACTCCATTAATGAAGAATTACATTAAAGTGATTAGAAAAATATGTACCAAATTAAACTTAAAAGATAACATCTAAGAATTCAGGGAATACTATATCCATGAGCAGTTTTGGAGGAAAACTATTTTTAAATATGAGGGATCTTCAAAACATTAATTGAAAATGCATGTTATAGGCACCAGCAGATGGTGTAAGGATTACATCGCTGGACTCCCAAACAGTTGATTGCAGTTTCAGACCCAGAGCCCGTGGCTTGAACGTCAGGTCAGGTATATATGTGTGCATGCCCCAAATGCAGAGAATGGAGTAGAAAGGATTGTAGCACAGCCAACCCCCCTGCGGGGTGACTTCTCATTTTCGTCTCCCTGTCTCTCTAGTGAGTGTACATGCCCTATAGCAAAAATCTCTCTCTCTAAAATATATATATATATATATTATTATTAAAAAGCAAAACATGAATTTTAAAAATATTTTTGCACCAGGCCAGCCTGTGGTTGGTGGTGGGAGTAGCTGAACCTCACATGGCCAACCTTGTGGTTTGAGTCCTGGACTAAGTTGCTTGAGAAACACATGGGGAACGTGTACACACGCCCAAGACCCTGAAAGGAGGGAGAAATGGAAGAGAAAGGGTCGCAGTGTTGCCCTTACCGACAGGAGAATCTTTCTCACTTTCCTCCTGTTTTTCTGTCTTCATATCTCTAGTAAGTACAGGTGCCCTCTGGGAAATTAAGAAAAAGAATTTTGCACCAAAATTAACATTGATTTTAATTTCATTTAAAAAAAAAAAAACTTTTGAAGATCCTTTGTATTATATTCTGTGAAAGAAGAAAAATAAAACTTATGATTTTTTAAAAAATGTGATAGAGTGTTACTGAAAAGTGGATAAATTTGAAGCTAACTAACAAAAAGCAGGATGCATGTAGTGTCAACAATGATAGGAAAATGCCCTGTGCATGTTTTCTCTTCTTACACAACTTTGGATCAATGCGTATTGAGCACTTTGAATGCACATGGTTATGAAAACATGATAACCTCAAGCTTTTAATGTATTCCCTTAGTTTATAAAATAAACCCTGAATACAAATACAGTCATATTCTGAGTGGGTAAGAGGAATCAGCATAGGAATTCTGGAGGTTACTAATCCCTTTTATTTATCTTTTTCTTTTCTTTTCTTTTCTTTTTTTTTTTTTTTTTTTTTTTTTTTTTTTTTTTTTTTTTTTTTTTTTTTTTTGCTGTTGTTGTGGTTGTTTGAGAGATTTTTGCTGTAGAGCATGTGGTACCAGAGACACACACAGAGAGACAGAAATCACCCTGCAATCCCTTCTCCATTTTCCTCCTGGGATCTTGAGCATGTACACATGTGTGCCCGGCATGAGTCTCAAGCCACAAGGTCTGGAAATTAAACCCATGATCAACCATGTGGGAGTCCAGTGACATAACTACTACACCATCTGTTGGTCATGGTTTTTTGGTTTTTGTTTTTTTTGTTTTTTTTGTTTGTTTTTTTGAGAGATATTTTGCAATAGGGTATGTGCACTCACTAGAGAGATAGAGGCAGAGAGAAAGTGAGAAATCACCCCTCTGGAGAGGGTGGCCATGCCACCATCCCTCCTCCTCCACTAGTCTCTCACGATTTTGGGCACACACACACACACATTCCTAGCATGAGTTTCTAGCTGCCAGGTCTGGGACTCTGGGAGTTCGGGACCTTAACTACTATGCCACTCGATGGCCCCTATTTAACTAATATTTAAGTTCTTCAAGTCAGTGTTTATTCAGTTTGCTACATATTTTAAATCCAAGTGAAGTTATATTTAAAATTTCTAAATCCAAGTCAAGTTATATTTAAAAAATTTAAGGAAGCCAGCAGGTGGCATGGTGGTTAAGATCCTGCACTCCCACCTGGTCAACTGCGGTTTGAGTCCCTGACCCAGGAACTTGAAACCCACTCCAGGCGTGTGTGTGCATACACAAATCCCAAAAGGAATGGAGGAGAACAGATTGCAGCCTGGCCATGCCGGCAGGGGGTGATTTCTCACTGTCTATCTGTTTCTTGGTCTCTCTGGTGAGCATATGAGCCTGTAACAAAAATCTCTCTCTCAAAAAGAAAAAAAAAAAAAAAAAGAGGGATAACTTTGGTAAATACACTCAATGTAAGCACACCACCATAGTGTGCAAAAGTGTCAAAAGCAAAGCCATTTCAGGGAGAGAGAGGCATTCTGGGGATCTCTTGCTCAAAAACATTTCAGTTAATGCACTTTTCTTTTATACTGTTTGATAGTCTGATTTTGATTTAGGAACAGAAGCACAAGTTCTTGGTTTTACTTAGTTTTGAATTTGATCTCTCCCACTGGCGCCCGAAAGCAAAAACCCCACCAAAAAAAAAAAAAAAAAAGAAAAGAAAAGAAAAAGAAAAGAGAATCATTCATATTATATGTTTTGTAGCATTATTTCATCTGTCAAGTCTTCCAACTGCACATAAACTTAGAGATATTCTAGAATGAAGTTTGTTATATCTTAACAACATTCATGTTCTAATAAAATTATTTAGAAAGATTTTTCTTATTCTTTTTCTTTTTTTGAGAGATTTTCACTGTAGGGTGCATGCGCTCGCCAGACAGACAGAGAGAGACGTAAAGACAGAAAGCGAGAAATCACCCCCCAGGGGGGATGGTCACACCGCAATCCCTTCTCCTCCATTCTCCTCTCGGGATCTTGGGCACACACGCACACGCGCCCAGTGTGAGTTTTAAGCCACCGGGTCCGGGACACGAACCGCGGTCGACTACGTGGGAGTCCAGCGACATAGCCATTACACTAACTGCTGGTTCCCTCTTTTTCTTTTTTTATTTAGCTCTTCTGTATGGGCTGAGTTCTTATCGAAGCAAAAGAATTGAATACCTTTTCATAAAGAAACTTAGTTCCTGAGAAGGAAGTTCCCCACACTTCTGCACAGTTTAGAATGCCCTTGAAGGGGAGAAAAGGTGCTATCTTTGTCCGTCACTAAGTTCTTGGCTGAGACAAAGAACTACAAAATACAGACTGATGTGTCAAACCACAGTGAAAGCTTTACCTAATACAGGAGACTTTGGAAACAAAGAATGGCAGATCAGGGGATTGTGTACTTGTGGACAGTTATGGGAAATACGACTGAAGGACAAAGTGGATGATCTAATGGAGAAATATTTGATGGGAGAGGAACAGCAAGGCCTGTTGCTTCATTGTAATCACGATGTGTTTTCTTCTGTTGTAATGTTGTCTCTTTTCTCAGAGTCTAGGGCACATGAGAGAATTCTGTATGGCCTGTGAGGGAGAACAGAGAAAGGAGATCAGAGAATGACCTTTCTGCTTATGCAGCTTTCCCAATTTTCTTCAGCTTAAAATACATTGCCCAGGTGCCATCTTTGAGGTAGCACTTCCTGTACCTCATCACCTCACTCTCAGAAATTCCTTTTCTTTTATTTACTTTCTTTTGCTTTCAGACAGGATCTTGCCCCCTATGGTCCTCCTGTCTGGCTCCCATCTAGGACAAGGCGGTCCTCCTGCCTGGCTCCCACCTAGGACCATGCGGTCCTCCTGCATTGGCTCCCAGCTAGGATCAGGTAGTCCTCCTGCATCCACTCCCAGCTAGGATCAGGTGGTCCTCCTGTGTCCACTCCCAGCTAGGACCGGGTGGTCCTCCTGTGTCCACTCCCAGCTAGGATCGGGTGGTCCTCCTGTGTCTACTCCCAGCTAGGACCAGGTGGCGCCCAGGACCGGGTGGCCCTCCTGTGTCCACTCCCAGCTAGGATCGGGTGGTCCTCCTGTGTCTACTCCCAGCTAGGACCAGGTGGTCCTCCGCCTGGCTCTCAGCTAGTACTGGGTGGTCCTCCTGCCTGGCTCCCAACTAGGACCGGGTGGTCCTCCTGCCTGGCTCCCAGCTGGGACCGGGTGGTCCTCCTGCCTGGCTCCCAGCTGGGACCGGGTGGTCCTCCTGCCTGGCTCCCAGCTAGGACCACAGGCACGTGCTGTCGCACTTGGCTTTTCTTTTGAACTGGGTCTCGCTATCTTGCTCAGGCCAGCCTCGAGCTTGGTGTCCTCCTGCTCCAGCCTAGTGAGTCACTGGGGTTACAGGTAGAGCACCAAGCCAGCCCTCAGGCTAGACAGATGGTGGAACAGGCAGTCTCGGCTATGGAGTGCAGAGTCTTAGCAGCACATGCCACCATGGCTGGCCCAGGACAATAATTTTACTGAATCGTGGTAAGGCCCTCAGCCCCGTGACAGTCTCATTTCTTCTTGATACAACCTCAGGAAAGATGTGGGTTAAATAATCAGTGTCATCTGGAAGGTGCCATAACTGTAGCATCTTCTCCTTTGTGGATTTTCTGATATTTTAATCATAGCCATTAAAACAGTTACTATTTACTAATATTATATGATAGGAGATATTATAAGTTACATGATATGACACACTGTATAACAGACATTGCCCTTAATATTCTATACAGAAAAACTAATTTGAACCTCACAATACCCATACAAGTAGCTTACAGATAAAGAGACTAAGGCAGAGTAATACAACACAGATGAAGCAACACAGACACAGTGTATGGCTAAAGAGAAAAAAATGGCAAGTCAGGCATTTGAACCGAGACCAGTGATCCGAGAGCCAGCATACAGTCATTTACCATTATTCTCTGTCTTCTCATAAGCTATCTTTCACATTGTTTAGGAATACCTTTTTGTTGTTGTTGTTGTTTTGTTTGTTTGTTTTGGAGAGGTTTATGCTAGAGGGCACGTGTGCTTACCGGAAAGACAGAGACAGACAGAGAGACAGAAAGCGAGAAATCACCCCCCGGGGGGGGATATCCGGCCACATCGCAATCCCTTCTCCTCCATGTTTCTCTCGGGATCTTGGGCATGCACACACATGCGCCCGACGTGAGTTTAAGCCACTGGGTCCGTGACTTGAACTGCGGTCGACTATGTGGGAGTCCAGCGACATAGTCATTACGCTAACAGCTGGTCCCAGGAATACTTTGTTCTATAATGAACTACCTTATTCTAGGTCTCATCATTTTCAGGGTGAGATGACTTTTACATCTGGAAAGTTACACTTAGAGTCAACAACGCACACTGGTCATGATCTCCATGGGCCGGGGGATTACACTGGGCTGCTCTTGAAGATGACATTTGCTCTTTAATAGTTTATTTTAACTTGAGTACTTCTTAACAGCCCTGTTTACAAGTACAGTCTTGTTCTGAGGCAGGTAGGCGGTCAACATATGAATTTTGGGAAGGACACAATTTAGTCTGTAACAGAAGGAGAGCTTAAGCTTTCAGTCTTTTACTGAGCAATAGTAAAAGTTATAAATGCTTTTAATCAAGTTAACTATATTCTCTTCTATTCTTATCTTGATGAGAATTTTTATCAGGAATGGCTGTATGATTGTTTTTTTTTCCTAGAGAGAGTTTTGCTATAGAGCGGATATGCTTGCCAGAAAAACAAAAGGAAAGAAAGTGAGAAATCACCCTTCAGGGGGCATGGCCACGTTGTACTCCTTTTTCCTCCATTCTCCTCTTGGGATCTTGGTCTTGCACACACACGCACCTGGCATGAATTTAAGCTGCTGGGTCTGGGACTCAAACCACAGTTGACTATGTGGCAGCGATGTAACTATTACACCATCTGCTGGTCCCAGTGATGACTGTATGATTCTGTAAAGTACCTTGTACTGCATTTGTCATAATAGTCTAATGATTTTTTCCTTAATAATTTATTAATATGGTGAGCTAGGCAGAATTAAAATAGGTTCCTCAAATTTCCCACAACCCTCTTCTCCTCAGTAATTATGTACATCCCCACAAAAGTTCTGGGTGCTATGAATATAATGGATTTTATCCCCATGATTCGATTATTTCAAATGGTAGACCTTAAGACAGACAGATTATTACATAAACTTGTTAAAAGCCAAGTGTTTCTTTCAGCTGGTTGCAGAAGTGGAAATCACAGAGTTGAGGCATGTGAAGAATTTGACGTTCTTGCTTCCTGGAACACAGAGATACACGTATCCTTTAGAAGCAGACTACAGACTCCCACACAGACTGACAGCCAGAATAGAAGGGAGACCCCAGACCTACAACTCCATGAAGCTAAATTGTGCCAGCAAAACAGTGACTCAGGTAAAACACCATACTCTGTGAAGCTGACCCACCGGGAGGGTTTCAAGTTTGTGTCCAGAGACCTCCCTGAGTACACCAGCACGTGTGTGGCCATGATCCAGGTCTGGCTCAAACTGGGAGTGAATTGCAGTGTCAAAACCTTATTGGCTCTGCTTTCTCTTTACCTTTATCACGTGGAAGGGAAAAAAAAAGAAGAGAATGAGCATGGAAATGAACCTTTCCCCTAGAACCTCCAGATAAGAACTCAATCCACCCGATGCTTCTATTCATCATCCTGTGCTGTCCTGAGTCGGCACATCCCACTGGCTCTGGCCTTCAGAACATGCACTAATACATGGGTGCTGCTTCCAATGGCTAATCTGTCATCATTTTTTATGTAACATTAGAAGACTAATTATATGTTTAATTAAATTGGTTGATTTTGGAATGTTAAATAAATCTTGCATTCTGGGATTAAACCCTACTTGGTCAATATATCTTATTTTTTCTAAATAGTGTATGAATCAATTCACTAAAATTTTACTTGACATTTTACACCTGTATTTCTGAGACACGTTAGTCCACACAGCTTTTCTTGTAATATTTTCACCCTAGTTTGTATATTATGGCAATGTTGGCAGCACAGAGGAGTTGGAAACAGTTCATTCTCCTCCATTTGCTTAAATAATTTACATAGAATTGGTATTATTTCTTCCTTATATATTTGATAGAATTTACTTCTGAGGGCATCTGTGCCTGTAAGTTTCCTTTCAAAAAGAATCTGAAGTATGATTTCAGTTTCCTTCACAGATATACACTTATTAAATAATGTGTTTCTTTTGGATGAGCTTTGGTAATGTATGCACTTAAAGGAATTTGTTCATTTCATCAAAAATTTTCAAATTCATTGGCAGAAAGATAGTCTTGATATTTTATTATCTTTTGCTATTTTAAGAATCTCTGTTGATATTTCCTATGGTATATCTGATGTTGGCAATTTGTACCTTTTTTTTCCTCCTGACCACTCTGGCTAGAGGTTTATCGATTTTATTGATTTTCTCAAAGAACCAGCTTTAGGTTCCATAGATTTTGTCTATTGTTTTTCCATTTCCTGTTTCATTTATCATTGCTCTTATCTTTATTATTTTTTTCCTCTGTATTATATTTAATCTGTTCTTTTCCCTCATTTGCAATGCTGGAAGTTAAGGTTATTGATTTGGTGTATTTCTTTATATATAATATGGATACTTATTTTCATAAATTTTAGCATAAGCCATGCTTTAATAAAATGTCACAAGTGTTTATGTAGTATTTTTGTACTTTTATTTAATTCAAAATGCTTTTTAATTACTTTTTATTTAATTTTTGATCATATGTCATTTACAAGTGCTTTTTTAAGTTTCCAAATATTTGATGATTTTCCAGAGATCTTTCTGTTATAAACTGCACATTTAATTTCACTGCTCTCAGAGAAAATACTCTGTATCATTTGAATGCTTTTAAATTATTTTATGGCCAAGAATATTATCTATCTTGGAAAACAAGGACTTGAAAAAAGTGCTTATTCTAGTGTTTAGGGGTGGAGTCAATGATCAACTACTAGATTGATGGTATTGTTTAAATAGGAAATTTAGGGGGGAAATGGAGAGGTAAAACACTTGTGGGACACAGATAAGGTTTATTATCTGTTGATGAGGATATGTATAGTGGTCTCAACTGGGCTGGACTGAGGCGTGTATCATGCTGGGTAAAGTCTCTTCACAATCTAAAGGATGTATAGAAATTTAATGTATGAATAATATATTTTTAAATTAAGTAAAAAAGAAAACCCTCCCAAATTATACATTCTTTCTGATTTGCTGTGTTTTATTGATTATTGATAGATGTATTGGAGCCTCTAAATAAAATTGTCAATTTAAACAAGTGCTTGCAATTTTTCTTTATTAATATATTTTGAAGATGCAGAGTATCAAGTGCTTTAGAAGCTAAGGTGTTTGGGGTTGTTATATCCTCCTAGTGAACTGGCTTCTTTCTTATGAAATGCCCTTCTCCATAATCAGTAATATTCTGTTCTTTTGAAAATGTAATTATATTTATTATTTTTATCCTTTAATTCAGCAGAGAGAAACAGAGAGGGAGAGAGAAAGAGAGGAAAAGAGAGAAGCTGCCATGTTTAGGACACAAATCATGGCCAGCCCTGTGGGGGTCTAGCACCGCCCTCTCGCTGGTCCCACATTGTTCCTTTTTTTTTTTTTTTTGAGAGGTTTTCGCTATAGGGCGCGAGTGCTCGCCTGAAAGACAGAGAGAGACAGAGAGATAGAAAGCGAGAGATCACCCCCCATGGGGGATGGCCACGCTGCTATCCCTTCTCCTCTATTCACCTCTCTGGATCTTGGGCATGCACGCACACGCGCCTGGCATGAGTTTAAGCCACCGAGTCCTGGACACGAACCACAGTCGACTACATGGGAGTCCAGCGACATAGCCATTATGCTAACTGCTGGTCCCCCTAACATTCTGCTCTTAAATCTACTTTTCTGATGTTAGTGATAGCTTTCAAAGCTTCATTTTCACTAGTAATACTGTTTACACAGTGTTTATTTTTCCACCTTTTATTTATTTATTTTTTTAAGTGTCAGAGGACTCATGCTCTCTTAAGAAAGAGAGCAAAAGTGAGAAGGAAAAAGCATGCCCAATGAGGAATTATCATGCTGTCACACCCCCTCTCTTCCACTTCTCCATCCTGTCAAGATTTAGGGCACACCTACGTGTGCCTGCACATTTTCAGGTCATCGGGGCCATGACTTAAACTGCAAAATTAGCCACATGGGATTCGGTTTGCTTAACCACCAGACCGTGATGTTTGCCTTCCACCTTTTACTTCTAATTTACTCGCAACCTTATTGTTAAAGTATGCCTCCTATAGTCAAAATGTGGTTGCTGTCTTGCTTTTTGTGTCCAGTCTTATACTCTCAGCCTTTACTGGGGCATTTAGAGCTTTTGCATTTAATGCCATTATTGATAAGGTTAGGTTTATCTCTATCATTATGCTATTTGTTTTCTCTTAGTCACAGTTGTTCATTTCATTTTGTTATTATACTTTTGATATCAACACATTTTTTTTTTTTAATTTGCTCTAGAACGTGTGCTCTTAAGCGTGAGAGAGAAAGTGAGAAATCATTCTCTTGGGGGATAGACACACTGCAATCCCTTCTCCATAATGCTCTCATTTGGACATGCGTGCACACGGGACCAGCATGATTTTCAGTCTGCTGGGTCCAAGACTCAAATCGCACATTCCACCATTTGGGATCCAGCCATGTTAATATCCCCACCACCTGCTGGCCCCCAAGTGGCTATTTTTTTTTTCAGTATATATTAAAGAACTTTTTAAATATTTATTTATTTTTATTTACAGCGAATTGTAGCACATCTTTTTTTTTTTTTTTTTGAGAGATTTTCGCTATAGGGCGCGTGCGCTCGCCAGACAGAGAGAGACATAGAGACAGAAAGTGAGAAATCACCCCCCAGGGGGGATGGTCATGCCACAATCCCTTCTCCTCCATTCTCCTCTCGGGATCCTGGGCACACACGCACACGTGCCCAGCGTGAGTTTTAAGCCACTGGGTCCAGGACGCGAACCGCGGTCAACTACATGGGACTCCAGCAACATAGCCATTATGCTAACTGCTGGTTCCCATGTAGCACATCTTTTTAAAAATTTAATTGTTGTTTGTATTTACAACATATGATGTGGGTTCTCAAAGCACAAATGCATTGCACGTCAAGCAAGTCAAAGCTGCCACATGGCTAGTTTTATGACTCCATGTTATTCCTTTGTTAGCTTGTTAACTATAGCTCTTTGGCTTTATTTAATGGAAGTTTTAAAGATTAATACACAATATAAATGAATAGCATTGTACTTTGAATGGCATTTTACCAATCCCATATAATACATGAACTTTAACGTAATACACGTTACTTCTCTTCCTCAGCTTTTGTGATATTTTTCTCATATATTTTAAGTCTATATATGCAGTAAACCTATATATACACTTATATCTTTACTTAAACTGTCAGTTATTTTTTAAATGATTTAAAAGATAAGACATTTTTTATTGTTCTCCAGGTAGTTGCTCTTTCTGATGCCCCTGGCAACTGTGTAAACCTGTACTTCTGACTGCTATCATTTTAATTCTGCCCGAAGGACTGTCTAGCATTTCTTGTATTGTGGTTCTGCCAGTGATGAACTGTCTCACCTTCTGTATGTTTGGAAAAACATCTTCACTTTCATTCTTGAACATTATTTTTGAGGGTAATGTAATTTTACATGGACAACATTTCTGTCAGTGTTTAAAAATGTAGTTCCCCTGTCTTCCCACTTGCATAATTTCTTTGATTAAGAAATCTGATGTCATTTTTAGCTTAATTATGCTATATTCCTCTGTATGTAATATGTCTTTTTTTCTCTAGCTGCTTTAAAGATGCAACTTTTTAAAGCAGTGATGTGAGCATTTTCCATATGTGCTTTAGTGTTGTATTCATCATATTCTTCTGTACTTTGCCTTTATTTAGCTTCTTGGAACTGTGAGTTTATACTTTCATCAAACTTTAAAATGTGTTCCACCATTTATTCTTAGAATAATTTTTCTTTCCCTCTTTTCCTTTGTAGATTTTAAAAAAGAAAAAAAAAAAACTTATATATTCTGTGCTAAGTTGTACCACAGCTCACTGATACTTTGTACAGTTTTTTTTTTTTTTCCCTCCACTCTGCTGTTTATCCCAACTATTGTATTTTTCCCTTCACATGGTGTAGTTTTTACTGTGGAACAGTTCAGTTTTGATCTTTGTTATATCCGCCATGTCTCTACCTAAGTTTTCAAATGTATGAAATACAGTTCTAAAAACTGCTCTTTTGGGATTTTGCTTATAAGATTGCTTAGTGTGATCAGAGTGAAGTATAGCCTAGGGCTAATCATACCTCTCCATTATCCCAAGACCTTAGTTCTCTGCTCATGTCCATCATTAATGGATTTTCATGACTGGTGGGAGCAGGCACCTTTCCAGCCCTGGATAAGACTGGATACTCTTTCATCTCTTCCACTGAGATTTTCTTTTCATAGTTCTTGAGAAATTTTCTCACATGTATCTGCTGACTAGAACTTTCTTAATACTCCCAGCAGATGCACTGAAGATTATGAGAGTTCTCTGTTAGGAGAGCATTTTCCTATTTTGAAAACTCTAGACTTCATCTCTCTACCCTGGTTCTCTCTCCTCCATGTAGGAGCCCACTGGGCTCTGTCTTCCTCTCTCTGTATCAGGCTACAGAAATTCTCTGAAAACAGCAGCAGTTTTCGAGCTTTCTCTCTTATAGCTTTAAATAATGTAATTGGCTACATAGTATACACGGCCCATTGGAAGACGGAAATTGAGAAAGAGCTTCAAGTGAATTTCTTCTGCCATATCCATATTAATTTCATCCCAGGTTGATAACCACCCAAATATGTTTGAGGAGAGAGCAGTGAGAGTGGCCATGTAGATTTCAGTTGAAGTACTTTTAGTAGAAAAGATTTGAATCCTAGCTCTTTCACCAGATCCCTTATTATACCATTTTAATTCCAAGTGGCCCAGAGAAAATGCTGAATTCCCCATATCACACCTTCAAAATCCTAAATTTATACAGCAGATGGGAAAGCAAAACTCCTTCATCAGTCCCACCTGTGTTTTGTTTACAAAGGAGCTATATTTATGACCAAGGAAGCATTTCTTAGGGGTTTAACAGAGATGTTCTAAGTGAATTCCCAGGAAATGAAAGTAAAGTAAGAACAGCATGAAACAGATGTCTGGCCATTCAAAACCATTCTGCCTTAATTGTTAGCAGAGAGAGGGAAAGGTTGTTGTGTTTTAGATTCTTTTATAATGGCTATCAAATCTCACTGTTCCTCAAATGATGTCTCAAAGAAATGCATAGAGACAATCAACATTTATTCCATATTTGATATTTAACTGAGGAAAGAACTTCTATTTGGAGCAGTTCAAGTCAAATTGAGAACCATGATTTTGCCCAGTTTTCTAGATATAATTTAGATATATTAAGAAAGGAAAATAAATATTGCCTCTAACTAAATGGAAAGAAAATATTAAACTTCCCTGGTTGTAAGAATTGCAAATCATGGAAAGATTATCCATGCTGGTGGTGCAATTGCTTTTCCTGGAGAGAACTTTCAAAATAGACTATAGTCACCCAAGTACTCTGAATAATCAAGGTACAGGTGCAGACACACCTGTGAAGAGTAAATACAGGATCCTAAAGAGAGTGTCCTTAATGGGGCAGCAGTTGGTCTGTGAAGTCAGATTGAACTTTCCTACCATTATTAGTGACTTTTTAACAAAAAAAAATCTATTTGAATAATTCAAGAACCTCCTTTAAGTCTGCAACTAATCAACAAAGGAGAAGTTGAATGACTAAGCCAACTTTTGATTACAGACAAGGAAGAAAATAAGGCACAACCAGCCTCTCAGAAAGTATAATTTACAGTAGAAAGACCACTTGCTGTACCAGAAAGACCTTGATAACTGCCCATGCAGGTATATTTTCAACAAAACAAGACAAGTCACAGGTGACGATCTATGGAAGGATGACTCAATGTTGTCACTTAAAATGTAGCAGTTGTTTACCACATTTAAAAAAAAAAAATCCATGGTTAGAATAAGGGGCAGTTTGAATGTTCAATGAAACAGTATGCACTTTCACTTTGGGGGAAGAACATTTATTATATAATGCAAAGGAAACCTCTAGTGATCCAGAAGAGCTGCCAGTTTTCCCTGAAGGAAGGTAATTAACCAAAACAGTATTTCTAATGTTGCCGCAGGCTTTAACTAACTTAGAAAGTGGAATAAAAACTTTGGCTTGCTGTAAGAACAGAGAAGGAGACTGTCTGTGGGTGGATTTAATGGCATTGAGTACCCTCTGCACTGAGAATCATCAGTGAGAGATGACATGCCTGAAGAGTCAGCTTACGACAGCCAGAACAAGCTACACCGGTCTGGGGAATGCTGAGCTTCCCCAGAGACCAATGTTTCATGTTGAAGTGCACCAGGTGGTTTGGCATGGAAGGCGTATTCAAGAGAAAAACAATTCTCACAGTATGAGATAATTAACTGAGACAAACTATCTTTCTTTTTTTTTTCCAAATGTGTGCAATTTGAATTCAACTGGTTTGAAACTAAATTTTCACACTGCTTTCTATTGGTTTTTGAAGTTCATTTATTTTTTGCATGAGTGAAGGAAACAGAGAGAGAGAATCTCTGACAGGGTCATGACTCTCAGATCTGCCCCCCAGCTTCAGCAGCTCTGGATTGTGGGATAGACTGCACCTATGGACTCAGGGAGGCCACTAGTTCTAGACCCAGAATCTTCTCATGTGTATCAGCCTCACAGAGGGATGCATTTTACCACTGCACCATCATCTGACCCTTGAAAGTTATCAGTGTCAGTACAATCATAAAATTGGGATTTGTCTTATTCTCGGGGATGAAGAGAAAAGAATAGAGAAAGGTAGCAAGAGAACAAATAGAGAGGCAGGACATTAGTGGGAAACAGATAGGGCTTGTTACCTGTTGATGATGACGTGTATAGTATTCTCAACTGGATTAGTCTGAGAAGTATTTCATGATGGGTAAAGTCTTTTTACAAGCAAAATGAGAAATAGTGACTGACTGTTTAAAAAAATAATTGGAATAATAAAAATAATGATTGGGAAAAACAATGAAAAGATATTGAATGATGAAGTGGGGAGATTAATGTCTCTGTATTGACTGACATGCATGACATGCAATGTAATACACTGTAAAGTTATATGCAATCCAATGAAATATAAACAAGATTATGATGATAATAAAAAAAATAATTAATTTAAAAAATTGGGATTTATGGATATGAAAAAAACACAGACACCATTTATTTAAAATACTTCATTTTGGGACCAGCAGTTGTTGTAATGGCTGTCGCTGGACTCCCATGTAGTCAACCATGGTTTGAGTCCTGAACCTGGTGGCTTAAACTCACACTAGGCACGTGTGCGTGTGTGCCCAAGATCCCGAGAGGAGAATGCTGGAGAAGAAATTGCAGCATGGCCATCCCTTTTGGGGGGTGATTTCTCACTTTGTGTCTCTCTGTCTTTCTAGCTAGTGCATGAGCCCTGTAGCAAAAGCCAAAAACAAAAACAAAAAAACTTAATTTTATGGGTGGAGAATCAGCACTGAAAGACTGGTAACCCATCACAGTAAGCACACATATTAGATAGAAAAAGAGCATTTTGGCCACTGAACCACATCCACCTCCAGGATAAGTAAAGGGGAGAAAAGTGGAGATGGGCAAATTCATTACAGCTGACCTACTTCTACTTGGATAATTTGGAATCCTAGCTCTTTGTGCAAACTCATAATCTCATCCCTTCCCATCCCAACTGCCAGCAACTGCGGGGAGGGTCTCTTAGTTCCTTCTACCAAACCTGTGATGTCTTCTGAGACTTGCCTGAAGCTACATACTTATGTTCTGGTGAAATTCTAAAATAAGTTTCAGTAAACATTTTTCTGACAAGGGCCTGATAGGAGAGATTTAATGTACTGTGTACCAAGGAATCTCTGCCATAACTGTTGATATTTGACTCTGCTACAGCAACAGAAGCAGAGCCTCAAACCGTACCTGAACACGAGTGTGGCCGTGCCTCAGCTGAATCGTTTTAGATGCTGACATTTGAACTCCATATTAGTTTCATGTGTAATAAATTATTATCTTGATTTTTTAATCACTTAAAGGTTGTAAAAGTATACTCAGTTTGTGGGCTGTACAAGCATTTAGTGAGGTCAGAACTTGGACCAGGGAATGTAGTTTGCTGACCCAGAGGTGCTGTCCCGGCCTCCCTTGGAAGGATTTTCATATTCTGCAAATGGAATGACAAATTTCGCCCAAAACACCCATGTTGCTTTTCTTCCAAAGGGGCAGGTCCAAAAGAGTCTTCTGGGACACCCAAACAACTGCTTCCAAAATTCAGGTTCATTCGCAAGTGGGAGCCAGGAGCAAAAAGAAAGCACATTGACGAGGGCGACCTTGTCTCTTCCATGCCAAGGTGGGGAGGAGGCAGTTTAGAACTACACCTGTGAGAACTGGGAGTGAATGGAGTATGAAACTTCTGCATTTAAAACAGACGCAGATGTGCAGGCAGAGCAACGTGTGTACTGAGGCTGAGGCTGGAACTTGGAGAGACGATCGGGAAACAGTGGAATTGACACAAACTGCAGTTATCCCTCAAGAGAAAAAAATACATTTACACGCAATTAAAAGGAGGAGGATAAGTAGTGCAACCTCTTCGTATTTCAGAGCCCTGACTCTTCTCTAGTTAGGAATTTTATGATTCACCGTATGAGTGATCAGGGTGGGAGGGCAGGGGCTGGCAGGTGGCACAAATGCTGGCTTCAATTTCCTCGATTCAATTTCTTCTTAACGTGAAGGTTTCTGAAGTGCTGCACAATCTAATAGGACTTTTAAACATCTTCGGTTTCGTCAGAAAATGTTCTTCTTTTCTCCTTTTTAACTAGATGACAGGGACCAATTAAATTAATGAGCCTCACAAAAGTATTTCCCTTGGCAAATGGCAGGCTGTAGTAATGTTTGCACAGTGTGGTTTTGGAGCCGTAAGCCTCTGTGTTAAATGTCTATGCTCACAAGATACCTCCATGTGCGATTGGCATCTGCCACGTTTTATGTAAGTGTGAACTCACACACACTCACACACGAGCTCATACACACACTACAAATAATCAGATTTACTTTGCTGCTGCTTCATGCAGCTTAGATATATACAGGGAATGTGAGTTATAAAATTATGAGAAACATAAGCAGTCTTTTTATGTGACGCACACCATTTAGTCAAATTAGTTAATAGTGACAAGTGAAATTTTGCAAATGATCATAAAATCTGAAGAATACTAGAGAAACGTTCATTCACCTTGTTTGAATATCTTAATATTTTGATAATGATCTAATTAAATGGTTATTATTGTCTCCCTAATATTATTTAAACATACTATAGATAGAGAATTAATATGTATATTAGAATAAATAGCAAAGGCTCAATGACCTGGAGAAAAAAGGTAACAAATATGACCCATTTAATTATTTTCAAAAAAGCGCAATATTCTCACTATACATAAGCCAGTATCTACATTACAAATATATCCCATTTAATAGTTTTCAAAAAAGCACGGTATTCTCACTACACATATGCCAATATCTACACTGCACATATCTAGAGGACTGGTCAACTGTGTTCACTTTGCCTAAGCTCTTTAACAATATTATTTAATTGTAGAATTTTCTTAAGCTATGCTACAATGTATTTAAATGTTAATGTAACTTGGAAAAAAATGATCAACGTAGGGGCGCCTAGGTAGTGTGGTGGTTGGGTGCTGGACTTACACATGGCCCATCATGGTTCGGGTCCTGGATTTGGTGAATTGAAAGTCACTCTGGGGCATATGCATGAGCACCCCAAATCCCAGGAGAATGGAGGATAGGGGATTGCAGCATGGCCGTCCCACCCTGGGGTGGGGGGGGATTCTTACTTTCTCTCTCTCTAGCTCCCTGTTCCTCTCTTTACTTAGCACATGTACCCTGTGGCATAAACTTAAAAAAAAAGAAAAAGAAAGAAAGAAAGAACAAAATGAGAACTCAATGTATAGTCCTTTGATTTGTTTCAATATATTCAGTTCTTACCAGATTATAACTTCTGAAAACAGTATATTTTATGTTAGTAATGTATGACCTTAGATAGATTTTATACAATTAAAGAAAGCTTTGTCATAATAAAGTTTTATATATATATATAATATTTTAAAAGTTATTGGTTTCTTTAAATATCATTATTACATTAGTTGAAAAAGGTTACAAGTAAGTAAAATTAAGGTTTTTTGAAAATTTTTACTCTGAGTCTGAATTTGTGAATGTATTGCTGTGAAAGCCAATATTTCAGTATCTTTTTAGCTTTTTTATTTGCTATAAAAACAGATTAACTGGATATGTGCATAGAAGACAATTTCAGAATCTTAGTGAAATTCCAAGTTTAACATGGGATATACATTATCAAATTATGTTGTGTTTTTACTAAATACATGGGCTATATTCCCAACACAAAAACTTTCTAGGCTTCATGGTTATAACACAATCTACCCGATTTCCTTCTCAGTATTGCAGGGTGCAGTTCCATTTAGAAATGTTTTTAGACTAAGGAAAATTTTCTGTCACCTAAAGGGAAAGTAAGAATCGCTTCATAAGCTGTTGTCAAGCATACATGAGAGACTTTATTCATATTGTTACTTGAAATATGTGAACCAAGTATGTCTGCCATTTGCACATTCAGCCTACCATGCTCTGGAACAAATTTATTAAAGCCAAAAAAGTAAGTGATTCTCTTCTGGTTGTTGGTGCACTTCTCAGAACATGAATGGTTTTGAGATAAATCAGAGAAGACCAATGATGATAAATACATCGAGGTTGTTGTAACTCAAAATAAATGCATTAGAGCTCTTCTTTTAACCCGTAAGTAATAAGATGGTCCAGAATTAACCTTTCCTCACTACAATTAGAAACTGGGAAAAATGATAGAGACAGATTTCTCAGACATTAGCCAATAGGCTATTCTGACTGTGGCCCTTGAGGGAAGGGAAGCAAATGACCTAAATTCCACCATTGCTTAGACTCTTTCAAGAAGTAATTTCACAGAGAAGCAGAAGGAGAGGAGCCCACAAACAGAGTTTGGCAATCTCACCGTTATGAGGACAAAACAGACTTGAGGAGGCTGAAGAGTCCAGAATTTCTGGGGCACATTTCTGAGAGGAAGAAGTTACACGGAGGTGTTATCCAGAAATCTGTATGGTGGCCCAACTGGCTCCTTGGCTGGACATCAATCTTACATATGTAGGATGAAGCCCCTCAGAGCCAGTCATGAACAACTTCTGAGGGGCAGAAACATTGCCAAGAAGAAAAACAAATCTCAGAGTTCATATTGGGATGGCAACTGTGAGCGTTCTATCTTGATTTGAAAATGTACATAAAAAGCAAGCTACTGCTTTACAATCTAAAGGGTGTATACTGATTAAATGTATAAAATTTTTAAAAAGTAAAAAAGTGCAAGCTACCAATAACATACAAAATAGACTTGAAGGAAAACAACAAAGACATTTGTATCAGATATTAAAGCAATAGTTAAGTGCTTTATTGATGCAATTATATATAAATGGACCGATACAAGAGAAAACCTAGAAATAGGTCATGCTCTTGATTTTTTGTGAAATTTTCCAGAATATTCATACACTCACCAATAAGGGAGAGAGAGAGAGAGCGAAAATGAGCACCCCCTCATGGAGGATGATCACGCCACAATCTCTTTTCTTCCATTTCTCCCTTCTTTGGAGACCTTGAGCACATCTGCACATGTACTTGGCATGCCGGCTAAGCTGAGTCTGAGATCTAAACCACACAGTTGGCTGTGTGGGATCACCATGCCACTGAACGGCCCAATACTCTTGCATTTGGACAAACTTTTTGTGACTAAAGTGAAGTATGAAAGGTTTAACTTTTCCATACCTTATCAAGAAAATTTATACAGCCACATGGAGAAAACAGACTTTAATTTCTACCTCACACCATACATCAAGTTACGAATGATTGTACATCTAACTGTAAAAAGTAAAGCATTAAAGCTCCTAAACTGTTCTTCTAAAATGGTTCTGTAAATAGTCAAGGCAGAATAGTCAAACATTTCTCAAAAAGAGTATAAATACCCCCCTTACACAGAAGAACAAAAGTGGACAATGTAGACTATAATAAAATTAAAAGCAATTGTTCACCAGAAGACACCCTTAGGAGACAGATAAGACACAAACTACTAAAAGATTTGCAATACACGTATTCAACAAAGGATCTGTGCCCAGAGCAGATCAAAGGCTCCAGTCACGGAGTAAGAAAGTCACAGGTAATCCAAGAGGAAAAAACAAAGTGCAAAATAGTTAAACAGGCCCTTGATACAAAATAATACCAAATGGCCAATATGAGTTGGTTTTATTAATCACTAGAATAATAAAAATTCAGAGTACATGGATAACAGCAATAACAAAAAAAACAAACAAACAAAAAAACAGAATTGCTAACAAAAAAGTAATACCAGGACCAGCCTATAGTGTAATGATTACGTCACTGGACTCCAACATCGTCGACTATGGCTCATGTGCTGGTCCCAGCAGCTTGAAATTCACACTGGGCATTTGTGTGTGTGTGTGTGTGTGTGCCCCAAATCCCTAGAGGGGAATAGAGGAGAAGGGATCGAGGCATGGCCATCTCCTCTGGGGGCTGATTTCTGACTTTCTGTCTCTCTGTCTCTCCAGTCAGCACATGTGCCCTATAATAAAAATTCTCGAAAAAAAAAAAAAACAGAAAGCAATAATTCTCTTGGATATGAAACAGCTGGGACCCTCATACTATAATTGCTTTAGATAACTGGCAATATCTGCTAAAGTGAACATTGACTTACCTTATTACCATCAATTACACTTCTGTAGAATACGCCCAACAGAATTAATATCTACAACATATTCACTATGTTCACAGATATTCAAATCATAACAAAAAAGTGAAAATGTCCATCAACCATAGAATGTGTAATAAGTTTGATGTGGTCAGTTGCGCAAAAATAATAAATTGAAGTTTGGGTTCTGATATTTAACAATCCTCCAAACTGGGCCATTTAATTAAACTCTCCAAGAATCAATCCCATATCTACAAAGTAGTCACCATGTCTGTTCGGCTGGATCGTTGGTATTTATAGGAACTGATACACGTAAGGTATCAGGAAAGCAGGTATCACCCCCAACACATGCAGCCACATTTCTCATTGTATATATTAGATGGGAGTCATCTTGTAGAAGAAATCACGGTTTGGAACCAGCAGTTAGCATGATGGATATGTCGCTGAACTCTCATTTAGCTGACCACGGTTCAAGTCCCGGACGCAGTGGCTTAAACTCACACTGGGTGCGTGTGTGTGTGCCCAAAATCCTGAGAGGAGAATGGAGGAGAAAGGATTGAGGCATGGCCATCCCCCCTTGGGGGTGATTTCTCGCTTTCTATCTCTCCATCTCTGTCTGTCTTTCTGACGAGAGCTCGTGTCCTATAGCAAAAAACCTCTCCAAAAGAAAAAAAAAAAGAAAAAGAAAGAGATCATGGTTTGTATTAAATTCAGACTTTTAGACTCTCTTCTGTTCATTCGTACATGCTGTTTGTGTTTGTTTTCTTTATGCTTCTCCCTTGCTAGATCATCCACACTTTTCAAACCTTCTGCTCAGTTTTTTTCTGCAGAGCTATTCTGCCATTTAATATCCTTTCTTCTGTACAGATATAACACTGAATTTCAATTGCAGCACCTACTTCCTTATTCTTGAACATTTTATTAATAACATTGATGCTGGTGAGTAGGAGGGGAAGATGTTAGATTAACATTTCATAAGATTGAAATCTATTCTTCTCTTCAAAATGTGCATCATAAAAGGCATTGAGAGAAGAAGATTCTCCACATGAGCCTCCCACTCCTCCTCCTTAAGTGTTGCTCATGTTAATTTGTTAATAATAGCAGTGTCTAGAGAAACCTGTTAGCACTTTAAGGGCTTAGTGGAAGAGTCTCACTTGTGACTAGAAAAAATGGACTGCAAAGATGACACTGACATCTTGCCAGAAAATCCTATAATTTAAAATGAATCTTATAAAGTAAGAATTATTTTTCAAAGTACACATATACATATCCATTTGACTAATTTTTAAAATAGTTTGATTGCGTATATTTAAAAAAACTGGATTTGGCAAAATTGCTGCTGTATTGCACATTTTCCACTACAGGACCACATGCTAAGCTCCAGTTTTATGAAACAGCCCCCAGATAGAAACATCAAAGAATTGGGGTGATGGAGCCAGCAGGTGGTATGGTGGCTAAGGTGCTGGACTCCCAGGTGGCCAATGGTGGCTTAGATCATGGACCTGTTGACTTCATTTCTCACTTTTCATTTCTCTCTCTCTCTCTCTGTGTCTCTCACAGATCACATTTAAAAAAACAATAATAATAATAACAACAACAAATATAATTAAATAAGTATGATAATTCCCCCAGAATAATAGAATTGTGGTGAGGCAAGAGACTGATATCAGATCACAACTTTCTCTTTTTTGTACATTTAATTACTGTACATCTTTACAGCATACAAAATGAATTTTCACACCATGTACGCTGCGTAGTAGTCCAGTTGAAGTTATTACCATATACATTATCATCAGCAGATAATTTTCCATTTCCGTGTGTGTTAAGTATATTGATGTGCTTGATTGAGCCAATATACAGTGTGTTCTGAATGGGAAATCTCATTTTGTATGCTGTAATGATGTACAGTGAATGAATGTTAGTAAATAAATTTAAATTAAAAATATATATATACTTTGCTTCTTTTTTCCCTATCCCCTCCCTCCCATCCATTCCCCATCGCCCACCCTCCTCCCGCACTGTCTCTAGAGCCACAGTTGCTCTCCCTGCTTTTATACCTTTCAATCTTTCCATTTCTGCCATAGAGTGCAGACATCTGGTATATATTAACTGGGGCTATACAATACCTCTCTTTCATAGTCTTCCTGCTTTGCTTAGCACTAAATCTTCCATACTGGTCCACTTTCCATCAAATACCAGGGTCTCATTGTGTTTTATTGTTGAGTAGTATTCCATAGTGTATATTCACCAAATGTTTTGTTTGTTTGTTTGTTTGTTTTGTTTTGTTTTGTTTTTTAATTCATTCATCTGTTCTTGGACACTTGAGTTGATTACAAAGCTATGATAACCAAAACAGCATGGTCCTGGCACAGAAACGGGCATGTAAACTAGTGTAACAGAATAAAAGACCCAGAAATAAACCCCAAAACATAAAGCCAGTTAATTCTTGACAAAGGGCACCAGACATTCCAGTGAGGATAAGACAATCTCTTCAGCAAATGATGCTGGAAAAACTGGATATCCACCTGCAGAATAATAAAACTTGACCTTTATATTTCACCATTAACAATAATAAAACTCAAAATGGATCAAAGATCTAAACATAAAACTTCAAATTATGAAACCACTGGTGAAAAGCATAGGAGAAACTCTTGGAGACATGAGAGTAGACAAACACTTCTTAATAAAAAACCCCAAAGCTCAGGCAATAATCTCAAAAACAGACAAGTGGGATTACACAGGGTTAAAAAGCTCTGCAGAGCAAAAGAAACAATAACTAGAATGAAGCTACAGCCCTCAGAATGAAAGAAAGCGATAACGCTCAGAATGGAAGAATGTATTTACAACTCTGCCTCAGCTAAGGGACTAGTAACCCACAGAAAGAAAGATCAGTCCAATTAAAATATGAGCAAATGAACTGACAGCTCTCCATGGGACACATACAGTCAAAAAGCATAGAAAAATGCTCAACATCCTTTATTTTAAGGAAGAGGCAAATCAAAATAACAAAGAGATACCACCTAACCCCCATCAGAATGGCTAAAATGAAAATAGTAAAGAATGATAAGTGCTGACAAGACTATGGTAAAAAGAAAACTCTTACACTATTGGTGGGAATGTGATTTAGTATAGCCACTATGGAGAACAATATGGATGCTCCTCAAAATTCTACAAACAGAAATATCATATGATCTAGCAATTCCACTCCTGGGTATCTATCTACCCAAAAGGTAAGAAGAACATTTGTGCATCCATGTTCATTGCAACATTATTCACAATTGCTAAGGCATAGGAACTATTTTTTTTTAATAATTTTTAAAACATTTTCCTTCAGAAGTTTTGCTCAAGTATAATTGTCAAATACATAATGGCACACATTTAAGTGGTAATTATTGAGTTTTGACATACAGTTGCAAAGCTAATGAATTAAGATTCCAAACATCCTCATCACCCTCCCAAGATCTCCTCTTGTCCCTTTATCATCTCATCCAACTACAGCTTCATGCCTCATGCTCAGTAAATCACTACTCTGTTAATATCTGGTAAAGCGAGTATTCGCTTACCTTATTACCTATCAATTCCACTTTTTTATATCTATCCAACAGAATAAGTGTACATGTTCACTATGGTCTTAGCAACACAAGTCAAAATGACAAAAAAAACTTGAAATAAATTTCTTTCACTACAGATTGATTTGCATTTTCTAATAGATTTACATAAAGGTAATAATACTGTATATAAAGGTTTTGGTCTGGATTCTTTCACTCAGTTTATTTATTTGTACTTCATTTATGAGTACATAAATGAAATATGAATCAATAATTCATATTTTGTGTTGCTGAGTATTTATCTCATTGTGTGGTGTCTCAGTGCATTTCCTGCAGCTATACCAGAATACCTGAAACTGAATAGCTTATAAATAATAGAAGTTGATTTGACTCACGCTTCTGTAGACCGGGGAATCAAGGGCATGGTGCTTGCATGTGGCAAGGGCCAGACAGGTATAAAGGGGGCTGAACTTCTGTGATACTCCTATGAAAACAGACTAACTTTTATTCATGGGGGCTAATCCCTTATTAATGGGGGCCAATCCCATATTCATAGGTGTTAATCCCTTGTTATTTAATCACCTCTTGAAGGTCTCACCTTTTAATACCATCACAATGGCAATTCAATTTTAGCATGATTTTTAGTAATAATAATCAAATAACAGCATGGGGATATATGAAAAATTGGTCAACTCTTCTGCCATTTATGGACACTTGGGTTGTTTTTATCTTTTGGATATTATTAACAAAAACACTATGAATATTTTCTTGTGCAAGTCTTCTTACGAATGTATGTTTTTAGGACTTTTCAGTAAAAATTAGGAGTTGAATTCAGTTTTTGTGAAAGGTATATGACTAACTTTCCAAGTAATCATTAAACTTTTTCCACAGTGACTATATTATTTATATTTTTATCAACAATATTTGAAGGTGCTAATTGCTCTACATTTTTTACCAACACTTGGTATAGTCATTCTTTTACTTTCATCATTCTAGTGGGCATGTAATAATACAGTATTATTTTAATTTGCATTTATCTAAAGACCAAATATGTTCTGAACCTTTTCATGTGCTCATATACTATTCATATTTTTTTTACAAAGTGTCAGTTCAAATTATTACCCTTTTTTCTTTGTTATTGGCTAGCTATACTTTTTCCCAATGAATGTAATTCTATTAATAAATATAAATACATCTCCAAGTGGTAGGATAATGTATCCTAGAATCAGAAGTCAATGGACTACAAACATTTCTTCTCAGTGTCATATTGAATAATTTCTGAGATTGTTAAATTTTATAATAAAATATTTTAGGTTATTTTATAGCAGAATGACTTTTGGCTTATGTTTTATTATTTTTGTCTTTTAGCTTAAATCTTACTCTCTTTTCTGGCTCACCTTAAATCTCTTTTCTCTTTTATAATCTTTAGCTACAAGTCCTTTTTTGGATTTACATATTTTATAAATTTAAAAGTACCCTCAGTTTACTGTTTTTTAAGACAAACATTTTTATTTTGAAACAATTATAGATTTATAAAAATGTTGCAAAGATAATGAAGAGAATTTCCGTACTCCTTCCATATAGTCCCCTCTAATGTTGTCAATTTGTTACTCTTTAAAACTAAAAATCCCATTGCATATAGGTATCACATTTCCTATATTCTTCTGGTATGTAGTAGTTTCTCAATATTTTCCCTTTCATGATGTTCACAGTCTTGAAGCGTCTTCACCAGATATTTTGTAAAAGTTCCATCAGTTTGGATTCATCTGGTGTTCTCTTAATTACACTGAGTTTATGGGTTTCGGGGAACAATGCCACAGAAGCCTTCTATCATATACTCTTAGGGGCACATAATATTAGCATTAAGTTATCACTGCTGATGCGGTTAACCTTGAACACTGAAAGTAACTAAGTGTTAAGCTCGATTTCTCATCTATAAAGTTTTTAATGTCTCCTTTTACTTCCTCTACTTTTTGGAAGTGAATCACTACATCCACCCCATTCATACATTCGTTACTGATTTATATTGCCAAAGAGTGCATGCATTCATCAAAAAGAGAGGATGGGAGAGAAAGAGATAGTACCCCAAAATGGCATGGTCATGTGACAATACCTTTTTCTTCATTTCTCCTTCCTGTTGGGATTGTGTGTACACACGCACACACACAAAGTGACTGGCATGTTTTTTCAACCTGTGAAGAAGCTAGATTCAAACTGGCTCCTAATGCACAGAGTTTAACCACTGTGTACCTAGCCAGCCCATCTAGTTCAGTGTTTTGCCCTTTTAAAAATAAGCTACATAAGCACCCAAAAGTTCTTAGAAAACATGTACTATTAAAAAACTACACATGGATTTCAAAACTTTTCTTCACCAAAATAATCTTGTACTGACTTGTTCTAACATGTCTGAACAGAACCTATTTTGAGGCATTAAGAAGGCTAAGCCATTATTCTGGAAAGAGCCCCATCATAACAGCAGG
>NW_006159840.1:4795016-4806205 GCF_000334495.1 Tupaia belangeri chinensis | reverse complement strand
AATTCTGCTAAAATTGAAGCAAAAACTATCATCAAATGTATGGTGAAGGTTGGGTGGGAGAATGGTGGCGTGATTGATGCTTTATGAAAGCTTTATGGGAACACTGCCCCAAAGAAGTCAACAGCTTACAAATGGAGAACTTATTTTAAAAGGAATGAGAGGATGATGAAAATGATGTCCACATCAGGCCATCCATGTCACTTCACAGGAAAACATTCATCTTATCCATGCCCTAACTGAAGAAGATGAATGTTTTACATCAGAAGCAATAGCCAACACCACAGACATCTCATGTGTTCAGCTTACACAATTTTGACTGAAAAATCAGAATTGAGCAAACTTCTGCTCAATAGGTGCCAAACCATTGCACCAAAATCAGCTACAGATAGTTCAGCGCTTTCGATAGGAATCTAAAACAAGTGAGATCCACATCCTGAAGAATTCAGCTGAAGAACTGTAACAGGAGATGATACATGGCTTGCCCAGTATGATCCCAAAGACAAAGCACTATCAAAGCAATGGCGACAGAGGTGCAAGTAACTCAGTCACAGTGAAAGTGGGCTGAACAAGAGCAAAGGTCCTGACCACAGTTTTGGGGATGCTCAAAGCATTTTGCTTGTTGAGCTGCTGGAGAGCCAAATGACAATAACATCTGCAAGTTAGTTGAAGCTGTAGCAGAAAAAAAACCTGGGAAGTCTTCATTAGAGTTCATCTACACCAGGACAATGTTCTTGCATATTCCTCTCATCAACTAAGGGCAATTTGGGGAAGTTTTAATGGAAAATCACTGGGATTCTGCTTTGCGGGCCTGATTTAGCTCCTTCTGCCTTCTTTTAGCTTCATAATCTTTCTAAAGTCCCATTTTTCTTCAATCAATAATGTGAAGAAAGACTGCATTGACATGTTTAAATTGCCAGGGTGCTCAGTTCTTTAGGCTGGTTCAATGGCTGCCATCATTACAAAACTGTCTCAAATTTGGTGGAGCTGATGCTGAGAAATAAAGCGACATCCCTTTTGGATTACTGACAATAGACTTATTAGTAACCTAGTCATGCAAATGAAAGCCACAAAGTTGTAAGTTCTGCCCACACTCAGAGGGCAAACTGTGCCAGACTTGTGTTCTGTGGTGTGGAGGAATCTAATGATTCTTCCTGTCACAGATTGTCCTGTATTTTTTAAGTTATAAGAGGTTTTTAAAATATATATATATAAATTCTAGATAAAAATCCTGTGTCAGGTACATGTTTCACAAATATATATCTTCTGTCTATGGTTTACATTTTAATTTTAACAATATATATTGAAGAGCAAAAGCTTGATTAAGTTAATTGGTAATTTTTTTAAAAACAAAGATATTTTATAGTTTGTGCTTTTTCTGTCCCACTTAAAATACTTAAGACCATTAAATTTTTCTCTTATGTTTCCTCCTATAAATGTCAAAGTGGCAAGGCAATAAAATAAGGAAAGAAAAATCTTTCAACACATGATTCTGTAAAAAATGGATATCATGTGTAAAAAAGAATAAATCTTTATTAACCAAGATTTACAAAATTTTATTCAAAATGGGCCATAGATGCACTGTACATGTGATATATTAATATAACAGAAAAAAATCTTCACACTTTTAATAACACTTTCATAGCAAATATTTATTCAGTGCCAATTTTGTGCCAGGTACTACAGAGACAGTACAACAAAAAATTAAATATAGTCCTTGTAGATCTGGAGTTTACAGTTTAAGGGAAGTGATAGATATTAAGAAAATCAAACAGGTAAGTACAATAACTAAGTAAGATTACATTGCCATATGTCCTTTGACATAGAACCCTCAGGACTCTATCCCAAAGGTAAGCAGTAATAATAGAACTTCCAATTTCCATCCTCCAGGCGATCTAATAGTCAAGCACACTATCTAGAAATTTTGTAACAATTACAAAATTTGGATCGAATGTTACAAAAATGTACTTGGAAAGACTGGAGGATGGGTGGCAAACAGCCAAGTAGTAGACCTCAGGTAGAGTCCCTTCTTACTATTTTTGATACTTGCGAAGTATCCCACTGTGTTTGCCATTGTTCACTTCACAATCTTCTCTTTAGAAGCAATTGTTTAATTTTTTTTCCTGTGTTTTGTTATAAGAACAGTAACAGAAATGCTGCAATTTGGTATTATTTTGCCAGAAATTCATCATTAAGTATAACGCTAGGTGTAGATTTTTTTATATGTGATGTTTAAGTAGAGAATGTTCTATCCTGATCCAAATTTTTGGAGAGTTTTTATTAGGAGAAGGTGTTGAATTTTATAAAGTTTTTCTATGTGTTTATTAAAAAAGCTCTGAAATAATATCAGAATTTTTGGGGGAAGTTTTTGCTATAGGGTGTGTGAGCTCGCCAGAAAGACAGAGAGACAGAAAGACAGAAAGTGAGAAATCACCCCCCACGGGGAATGGCCACGCTGCAATCCCTTCTCTTCCATTCTTCTATCAGGATCTTGGGCACGCATGCACACGCACCTAGTTATGAGTTTAAACCTCTGGATCTGGAACTTGATCCACAGTCGATTACATGGGAGTCCAGTGACATAGACATTATGCCAACTGCTGGTCTCAATATTATTGAAATTTTAATGTGAGCATAAAACTACTGGGTCATCAGAAAAGTCCCAACACATTTTCTCATAGGAAAATATTTTATGACTTTCCCAATGACCCAGTAGATAAAGAGCATGTAAATATTTGTGACTAATGAGCCAGTCCCATGATCTAGTGATTAAGAGAGCTAGATCCCAAATGGCAGACTGCAGTTTGAGTCTCATCCTAGGGACTTGGGAAACATGCGAGCCACAGGTCCATGAGTACCCAGGAACCCACCTAATGGAGAAGTGGGGAGAAGGGATTGTGACATGTCTATGAGTACCCAAAATCCCACATAATCGAGAAGTGGGGAGAAGGGATGGTGACATGTCCATGAGTACCCAGGACCCCACATAATGGAGAAGTTGGGAGAAGGGATTGTGACATGTCCATGAGTACCCAAAATCCCACATAATGGAGAAGTGGGGAGAAGGGATTGTGACATGTCCATGAGTACCCAGGACCCCACATAATTGAGAAGTGGAGAGAAGGGATTGTGACATGTCCATGAGTACCCGGAACCTCAACAAAATGGAGAAATGAAGGATAACAAATTGTGACATGTCCATGAGTACTTGGGACCCAACATAATGGAGAAGTGGGGGAGAAGGGATTGTCACATGTCCATGTACCATTGGAGGGTAATTTCTCCTTCTTTCTCTTGCTGTCTCTCTCTCTCTCTCATGAGCATGCACACTATCTAGAATTTTTTTAAATGAAAAAATTGACAATTAAATTATGGTCATTTAAGAAAATGTTCTTGTTTTTATAAGATATACACTAAGAGGTAAAAGGACTCAATATTATAAATTCAATAGTCTTAATTCTTGTAGTAATTTAAAGATTGTTACGATGAAATGATTATTTATGATCAAACAAAGTGAATTTGTTAGAGTCAGGAAGTGACATAGTAGTTAAGGTGTTGAACTCCCATATGGCTGACCATGGTTCAAGTCCCAGACCTAGTAACTTGAATATCTTGCAAGGTCCATGTGCATGTGTGCCCAAAATCCTGAGAGGAGAACAGAGGAAAAGGGATCATGGCATTGCCATTCCCCCAAGGGTGGGGGCTGATTTTTCTCTATCTCTCACTGGTGAATACACATGCCCTATAGCAAAAGCCTAAAAGAAAGAAAGAAGAAAAGAGAAACAAGTGTAATTTGTGAATATTAGTAGAAATAAAGATCTGCAGGTAATTTTTAAAAATAGAAATGTAAAGTCAAAAAAGTAAAATTATCATAAAACTGAATTTGAAGAATTAATGTGCACTCATGACTCTTTTGCTACTGAAATGAGCACTAAAATACAGAAGAAATGACAACCTCAAAGTATTTTTACCATCCAAATCATTGTCTCTAAATAGCATGTTCCATTAGAAGAAACCAGAGGTGTTTGAAGTAATGTCTGATTTCTGGTCTGAGTCAGATGAAAGATGAACCTACAGAAAAGAAGAAGCAATGAATACAGAATGGGAACACGTCAAACAACAAAGGGAGCAAAATCTAGAGACTAATGAAGGCAACTGAGCATTAAAAACGTTCACCATTGGGACAGCAGGTGACATGGAGGTTAAGGCAGTTGGAACAGAGATGGCTGGTTACATGACTCAAGTCCTGGATCAAGTGCCTTGAAAAACATGCCAGGCATGTGTGTATGTGTGTCCAAAAACCACGAGAGAGTGGCGGAGAAGGGATTGTGCTGTGGTCATCTCCCCAGGGGATAATTTCTCACTTTCTGTGTGTCACTCTCTATCTCTCTCATGAGTGCATACACCCTATAGCAAAAAAAAAAAAAAAAGTAAAAAATTTAAAATTAAAAAAATTAAGTTCATTTTTGCAGGTTGTTAGAGCAACAACTTATTATTTAAGAAAACTGATAAAGAAAGGAATTAAGTATTAAACCTTTTTGATATAAATTATTTTCAGGATAACCAGATATAAGGACATGTCTTTCTTTATAAAAAAAAAATAGCTAATGGACATAGAAGGATAGATGCTATTAGAAAATCATTATTTGGTAACTTCTAATGACAAAATGGCTCTAGGCAGCAGTTTCATCAAATATGAGAAAGATTCACTGACGCTTGGAGAGAAACTGTAAAATGAGTAGATCAAACTGACTCTGCCTGGTCTCCAAAGGTGGATGAGCCAGTCAGATGCGGTGGCATTTACCTCAAAAGTCCTCTTATGTGAACATTTGAAATGAGGTTTTAAAAACACTAGGAGGAGGTAATTGATCAAGTCTACAAGAAAAGTGATTTTTTGACACTAACTTGTTTAGGGAAAGTTTTTTGGGAACATGAAATTAAAGAAACTTAAATGATTTTTACAACCAGATAAAATGGTTTGGCTTCAACTATAAACATGTACTTGAAGCTATTGGGGGGCATTAGATATAGACTGGGCATTTGACATTTTTATTAATTTTGTTAGGCAATAAAGTCATGGTGGAAATGATGTAGTATTCACGTAGGAATACCAATTATGTAATAAGGTTTAGGAGATAGAACATGATATAATGCCATTTTAAAAATACTCAAGCCAGTCAGTCGCACGGTGGTTAAGCTGACTAGATCTACATGGCCGACTCCGTGGTTCAAATCTCAGACCTGGTGGCTTGAAAAACAATCCGAGTGAGTGTGATGTGTGCCTGAAATCCTGAAAGGTGTAAGAAATGGAGAAGGGATTGTGGCATGATCATCCTCCATGGGGTACGCTTTCTTATCTTCCCTCTCTCTTTCTCTCTGTCTCTCTCTGGGTAGCATGCAAATACTCTGTCAAAATTTAAAAAGTAAAAATATACATGAAATGGGGAGATAAAATCAACAAAATTGACCATTGCTATAGCTGGGAATTGGTGATGGGTGTCTAATATGTCATTGTCTCTCTGTTTTATTATGTTTGAAATGTTCTGTTACAGAAAGTAAAGAACAACTATAATTTAGGAAGAGCACTGTGAAGAGAAGGAACATGACCTAGACTGGGAAGGTGAGAGTCAGAGGGAGCTTCAGTTGGGCTTTGATGGCAAGGAGATAGGAGAAGATTTAAGCTAAACCAGGAGAACTAGGATGTGCCCGAAGATGGGACCCAGAAACACGAAGACCCTGCGAGAGTGGGTGCATGGTGCAGTTAGAGAATGGAGGAAAGAGCCGGCAGCTGACATAGTGGTTAAGGTGCTGGACTCCCATACGGTCAACTGCAGCTCGAGTCCTGGACCCAGTGGCACACTCATGCCGTGCGCATGTGCTTGCGTGCCCAAAATCCCAAGAGGAGAAGAGAGGAAGAAGGATTACAATATGGCCATCCCAGCCCTTGGGGGTGATTACTCACTTTCTCTCTCTGTTTCTGTCTTTTGAACAAACACACAGCCTATAACAAAATCTCTCCCCACCCCATGGGAGGCCCAGAGCAGCAGCTCACAGAATCCCTGCACTCCTGCCTTCTCTATACCTCTAAGGACTCCCAGTGTGACCTTGGCTCTTGTGTGACTCTTCAGCACAGTCTCTGCTTTAAACTCCATGCCCAGTTCCTGAAAGAGTGACTAAGCCTGGAGGACCACTGGCATTTTGAGCTTAGCAGGGTTGTAACAATCACTGTCCTATCAAATCCTGACTCTCCTCAAAAAGTTCTTGTTTCTTTAGATGGGACTTCACTCCAGGTCTTTAAGTCAGGAACCCAATAGAGCCCTTTCTTCCTGTCCCTGTTCCTCTATCCACTCAGCCTGCGCAAGATCGTGTTGCCTCCACTTTTCACCCAGTGGGCCTCACTGTCAGTGAGTGTGTGTGTGTGTGTGTGTGCACGCAGATCTTTATGATAGCTCCTGTTGGTGTCCTTGTTTTCGTTCCTACTTAGAAGATGCTTGCCTGAGTGCACACATTAGCTTAGTCCTCTGAACTGAACCTTTCGTAACTACACATCTCCTAAGCCACAGGAAACAATAAAAACTACTGTACTGCCCAGTTAATGTAGCTAGGATTCCAAAAATAAAGAATTATAAGTGCTGGCGGGGCTGTGGTTAAAAAAAAAAAAAAAAAAAAAAAAGAGGGACCAGCAGTTAGCGTAATGGCTATGTCGCTGGACTCCCACGTAGTCGACCGCGGTTTGAATCCCGGACCCGGTGGCTTAAACTCACGCCGGGCGCGTGTGCGTGCGTGCCCAAGATCCCGAGAGGAGAATGGAGGAGAAGGGATTGCAGCGTGGCCATCCCCCCTGGGGGGTGATTTCCTGCTTTCTATCTCTCTGTCTCTGTCGGTCTGGCGAGCGCACGCGCCCTATAGCAAAAAAAAAAAAAAAAACCTCTCAAAAAAAAAAAAAAAGAAAAGAAAGGAAAAAAGAAAGAAAGGAAAAATAAGAAAAATAATTATCTTACACTGTTAGTGGAAATGTAAATTAGTGTAACCTCTGTAGAAAATAGTAGGTAATTTCTCAAAACTCTGCAAAAAGAGCTACCATATGACCCAGTAACCTCACTTTTTGGCATTTACCCAAAAAATGGGAAAACACTCAGTTTGCAAAGACACTTGCACATCCATATTTAGTGCAGCATTAGTCACACTTCTTAAGACATGGAGCCAATCTACATGTCCCAAAACTGACCACTGGGTTGAAAAATTGTGACACATACATTATGAAATTATTCACCTATAAGAATCAATGAGAGCCTATTGTTTGACTCAACTCAGTATGGATAAATATAAAAGACTTCATGTTGAGCAAACTGAGCCAGACTTTGAAAGATATATCCTCACATCATATGTACCAAACATTTGTACTCTCTTGTAGAAATTGAGACATCAGAAAATATGTGACTAGAGGGGATAAGGGTAGATAGCAGAGACTATAAAGGAGGGATGTGCGTGGAAGAGTGGGTGACAGAGGATGGGTATAAGGTACAAAGGAAAGAAACATTTAACAGACAAAAAGTGTAAAGTTATCTACTGAAAAGAAGTATGTATATACAATACGGATATTATGTAAAAGTAAAATTAATCCGAAAATTTTAAAAAATAAAAGATGAATTAGTTGGTGGTTATTGTATCATTTATTAGATACACTCTAAAAATAACACAGTGCAATAACTGTGCAGAGAGAAAACGATCTGGGACCAGCAGATGGCATAATGGTTATGTCTCTGAACTCCCCCATAGTTGACTGCGGTTTGAGTCCTGAACCTGGCAGTTTGAAATTCACACTGGGTGCATTTGTGTGTGTGCCCAGTATCTGGAGAGAAGAATGGAGAATGGTTTATGTTGTGGTCACTGCCCCCCCCCCCGCAGGGGGTGATTTCTCCCGTTCTGTCTCTCTGTCTCTCTGGTAAGTGCATGCTCCCTATAGCAAAAATCTCTCTAGTAGGAAAAAAAAAAAAAGAAAAGAAAGGGATTTAAAAGGCAGAAGAAAGAATCTGAACAATATACCCAAATATTCACAGCACTTTAGTATGTGCTTTGAGGTACCATTTAAATCAATGTGTAAAATAAGTTGTTTAATAAATAGCGATACAACTCCGAAGTAGGCATTTGCAGATCTCCACATCACCGGTGTGTCACACAGGTGTCCAGACGTGTATTTTACCTGGACAAGTGACACAACTAAAGCTATCTCTTACGTAACAGTCATTTCATTGTTTCCTAAGCTTTTCACATTTGTATTATGACTCTTTGTATGTATATATTCAAACATTTTCAAACAGATGGTAGTAAAGAATCTTGCTCAAACATAAATAGTATATTATTACAATTTTCCAGTATATGAAAGTCAAGAGATTAGTTCAGACATGGTTGAGATTCGGAGAGGAAGAACAAGTTCGATTGTTGAATGACGTAAATCTGTCAACATCAAGTATGCTGGAACCGCTGCATGATGAAAGCCTTGTCTACCGCTGTGTTTACCCATGAGTATATATTTTTTAAAAAGAAAAAAGGCTCCTGGGCTGTTAGAAGACTTTCTGTTTGTTTGATTTTGTTTGTTTTTGCCTTACGGTGTGCACACTCACAAGAGAGAGACAGAGACAGAGAGAAGGAAAGTGAGAAATCACCACTTCTTCCCCAGGGTGATGGCCACACTGCAATTCTTTATCCTCCATTCTCCTCCCAGGATCTTGGACATGCACACACTTGTGTCTGGCATGGTTTTCAAGCCACTGGGTCGAGGACTCGAACTGTGGTCATTGGGAATCCTATGACACAACTCGTTTGCTACCTGCTGGCTCCAGGAGGGGCCCTTTGTGATAAAGGTTTTGTCTACTGTCTTGATCTTCTCTGTTCTACATTCCTACGTAGGCATCCCATGATCTGACAATATTTACTGCTATTTATAGTTCTCTAAGTGGTCCATGAACTTTTGCAGTTCTCTGTGGCAACTCGGTGAATGACTGCTCCTTTTTAGAAGATGGAGACTAGCCATGTGTGCAGGCAAACACCTGAGGTGCATTAGGCCAAGAAGAATCTCCAAAATTTTAACAAGAAAGTGAGTGTTACAACCAGAGTTCTCGTGTTGCCCTTGAAACTGAAGCCCCGCAGCGACAGTTGCTCCAGAAATGACTGAGTAAGGTGCCCCCAGTTAACACTGCACTGACACAGTCCTGGCTTGTGAGCCCGCAAGCTCATCGAAGACCATGTCCAACCTGGCATTAATTCTTTCACTTCTAGATCATGGAAATATCCTGAGGGTGTTAATAAAGCACTTTGGAAGTATTTTAATATCTTAGCAACTGGTGCGACAGTGCTGTGTGTAGTGAGCAGGTTCAAAGTCCTTGTTCTAAATTGCACTTTGTAACATCAAACCCGGCTCCCTCTGATGCTTTGGGGTCACTACTGTAAGCACAGTTGTTCTGCTCACTCCCATTAGGCAACTTCTGTACATTCTATCCAGGAAGGACTGCCTTCTTCCCCCCCAGCTGGCCACGGCAGTGGGCCCTGACTGCCTAGCAGATGCAGCTATTCCCACAGCAGGTCTCAGGGACTAGAGAGGCAGGACTAGGAGTCCTGCACAGACTTCAGGTCTAAACTCAACTTCTTTGCAAGTTACAAAATGCCCTAAATTTTCAGATGATGCATTTGCTCCAGTCATGGATAAGGCAAATGCTGTGATCTTGTTTATCTATTATATGATTGATGAATTGTTAGAACCAGGGAGAGGGGTCCTCATTTCTGACCAACAGCAAGATGCATGTCCTCCTGCTCCTGAATTCATAAATGACAGCATCAGTGTGCCAATCTAAATAAAGCTGCACTTCTGAGAATTAGATGAGCCCGTTTTGGAACAAATGTGTTCAGACAGGACCAGGAGCAGGTTCTAGCCATGTTGCATCTGTTGTTAGCTAGTTTTTCACCAAACCTGCCAAAATATTCTTGACACAAGATTAGGAGGTGACTGACATAAATTGCCCAGCTATTGACACACCATGCCACAGACGTTCTAGTGCAACAGGCCAAATCTCATCAGACCCCATTAGTAGAAAGTGGAAACTTGAACTCATCTGAGGGCCCAGATGACTCCTTAAATCCTCTGGGTTGTACAAAGAACATGCCAAAGGCATACTTCACTTTCTGCTCTGAACTTTGTTCAGTGAAGGCAAACCTGCTTCTGTGAGGACAAAGGAGGTAAGAACATCAGTCCATGCAGACCAAACTGATCCAGGAGGATTTCCAGGGGCAAGAAAAGCAGGGGAAGGCTCATCCAAGCTGGGCTGGAGTCAGGAGCCTCTTCCCAGGCCAATGTGCTATGAAAGAAATGGCGAAGGGGTAAGTACTCAGAGTGACAGGGACCTTCAAAGAGCAGAAGAGACTGGTGACAGTTCTGTAGCTCGAGTCTCACTAGTGAACCTGATTCCTAACATTATTAAATGTGCCGAATTGCAGAGTAGCACCGGAACCACAGCAATGAAACAAGTCTTGACAGCCTACTCAGGGGACTAGGAGAAAGAGCATGAGAACGCAACATTTCTGTGTTTCCCAACCTGAGATAAACAGCATACCAGTGACCCACAAAATGCTAATAAGAATTCACCAGAAAAGAAGGGCCTGCCATAAAATAGGTTGAGGAAGTTCTGGAGACACAACATAATGAAATTCCTCACTAAAGGACTTCAGATTCTTTAATATGCTAATGTGCATGAGAATTCTCCAAGAGTATGTGGTGTTTCCCAAACTCATTTAGCATTAGAATTTTGTTTTCTTTTCAGAACCTTCATTAGCATCTCAGTGGACATTAGTGTTCTGTGCCACTCAATTTGGGAAACATTTACATTTCAATGAATGCCAAGAACTAAACCCCATCAGAAAGATTTCACTCTGTCCTTTGGCAGGAAAACCCCTCTGAGGCAGCCTCTGAATGAGCTGAAGTGGGAGCACAGAGAGGCCAGTGTGTGGTCCACTGACACCTCAGTGAGAAAACCTTCAAAGGGACATAGATTGCACAAATACATTGTAAGTGACAGAACACTGCAAGGACCTTGCCCAGAAAGCTTCTGTTTTGCAAGGGGCCCTAAGGCTTGTGAGAAAGCCCCAGCGTCCTGTTCCACAGGCTGAGTGAGAACGGCAAGGGAGAGAGGCAGGGGGGG
>NW_006159840.1:4734777-4794993 GCF_000334495.1 Tupaia belangeri chinensis | reverse complement strand
CGGGTGCCCGGCGAGCCACAGCCTGGAAACAGGACCTTCACTGCCAGGGAAAGCATGTGATGGGTGGCAGGAAGCTGCAGGGCATCCTCTCACCTGTGAAATATCTGGGGAGACAGAATGGAGAAGGAGAGAGGGAAGAAAAAAGGAAGAGAAAGAAGGAATAAAACGAAGGAAAGGAAGGAGAGGACCAACTTTGTGTCTGGAAACATCAAGAGCTTTATGGCCAAATCCCTCACGGATAGCAATTTCTCAAGGTCCAGAGAGGAAGAAACAGCAACAACCACAGCAATGGCCAGGAGGCAGCATGGGCATGGATTCAGAGTGGCCGCTCATGATGGAGCAAGATAGATGTCCAGGGGACAGCAGCCCACGGCAATTGTACGGAAGAGGTGAGGAAGCCTGTGGTCCCCGGTTCAGGCCATGCACTGGTAGGAGGCAGAGCACAGAAGACGGTCAGGACAGAGACATAGGAAGGGGCTATGTGGACCCTAGCTGCATGTTGGTAACTATGGAGACATGGCTGGAAGAAATGTATCTTTACTAGGGCCCAGACACTGAGGCTAAGGAAGTCCATGGACAAGCCCTGAGGATGTTTAGAAAGTCCAGGTTTCAACATGAGCGAGAAGAGACTTGGAAGTTGTGAGACTGGCGACCCACCATACCTGTAGCTACGGTAACTCCTGGAGACGGGACTATGCAGACAACACTCTGTGACCTTGGAGTCACAGGGGGAAGTCGGAGGGCCCTTCCCTCTATTAGCCTTTGGGAAAAGAAGACATGCTTATTTATTCATCCATCAAAGATCATTACAATCAACATTCACTGAGAAAGAAGAAAGATCTGAAAGCTCTTCAATGCAAATGAGAACAGGCAAAACCTTCAGCCCCCGGGAAAGGGGTCGTTGCTGAGGTCCCAAGGGTCAATCCTGTGAGCCTAGCAAACAGGAGCATCCCAATGTTGCCTGACTGAGATGTTGTCACTTTTTTTCCTGTCTTAGTAAACAATCATCCAGATTTAACAGGAATAGTCTTTTACTATCACAGGAGTATAACAAGAACTATAGGAAAGATTAAATCACTGAGAACTTGGGGGAAACTTACAATTTCTAAGAGTATAAGATTTCTTATTCTGTAGAAGTTCAATTTGTATTGAGACTCTGAGATTTTAAATCTGTAATTAAAAAAATAGTTCTATTAATCTTGAATTGTTTAAATAAACTATTTCCAGGTCCAACCTGAATCATAACTGTGTAATTTAGCTCATCCTAGAGATAAGTCACCTGCACATATTGTCACTCCACTTGAAAGCTGAAACATCCTACACTGGGGAGTGGAGTGGATGTTGAGAGTAGTACCTCGAGGAGACTTAACTGCAGGATTTGCTATCCATGTTTATTGCAGCATTATTTATAATTGCTAAAACATGGAATCAACTCAAATGTCCCAGAGCAGATGAATGGGTTGAAAAAGTATGGCTTGTATACACTACGAAATGCTACTTAGTCATAAAAAAAAAGACAATGAGATACTGGCATTTGATCAGAAGTGGATGAACATGGAAGATTTAATGGTGAGTGGAACAAGTCGGACTATAGAAGACAAGCATTGTGTGTTCCTTAATATATGCAGGATTCTGCACTCCATGACAGAAACTGAAAGATTAGAAGGTATAAAGGCAGGGAGAGCAACTGTGGACACTAGAGATGGTGTGGGAGGAGGGGGGACAATGGGTGGAGAGTGGGAGGGAAAGAACCACGGGGAAAAAAGAAGCAAAATATGTAAGGGACACAAAAATAGAGAATTATCTGTCGATGACAAGGTATATGGTAATATCGACTGGGCTACAGTGTACTCATGCCAGGAAGATCCATTGTATATGCTATAAATAGGTACAGTGATTGCATGTGAATAAGAAGAAAATAAAAGAAAGAAGAGGAAAAGTAAAGGGAAAAAACCTCTGAAAGAAAAACAATTTCAACAAGAGATTATCATTAAAAAGAATAGATAAAATAATTCTCAGGTAAACAAAGGCTGAAAGAATTCACCCAAATGATGAAATTAAACCAGCTCTTTAGAAAGTACTTAAGGGAATACTACAACAGGAAAACTAACAGGAGATAAATAAACATAAGAAAACATAAAACAATTGGATAAAAAAGAGTAACAAGGGGGACCAGCAGATGGCATAATGACTACGTTGCTGGACTCCCATGTAGTTGACCAAGGTTCGAGTCCTGGACCCAGTGACTTAAACTCGTGCTGGGCGCATGTGCGTGCGTGCCCAAGATCCTAAGAGGAGAATGGAGGAGAAGGGATTGTGGTGTGGCCATCCCTCAATGGGGTGATTTCTTGCTTTATGTTTCTCTGTCTCTCTCTGTCTTTCTGGCAAGTGCACATGCCCTATAGCAAAAACCTCTCAAAACAAAACAAAACAAAAAAAAAGGCATAACAAAATGACAGGGATAGATTCACACATACAGATAATAACGTTAAGTGTTAGTGGATTAAATTCCCCAACTATAGGCCAAAAATTCAGATTCAACTATTTTATATACAAGCCAAGCTTAAGTTCAAACTTGTCAATTTTGATAGTTGATAGAAAAGGATTTATTTTACATTTATATATTTATATTATTATAAACATAATTCATTGTATAGAACTAGGCAACAGAAGAAAAGTCAAAATGTTACAAGTCTTTAAACCACCAAATCAGTAATTTTACAATGTCTTCACTTTTAAACATCTCTTTCTACCTTTTTTATTTTTTATTGCTTTAAGACTTCTTCATGCTCTGTACAGTTTGATGATTCTACAAGAGCTCACTGAGAGTAAAAGTTTTCTTCATCTATCTTCTTTCTAACAGGCTATCATTATATACAGTTTTTCCTGTCTCTAACTCAACCAATAGTTGATAACACAGATTTTTTTTCATATGATAAACTGTCTTCCACAAGCCTTTACATGGAAATTACAAATTATTCTACCCTTGGATATATTAAGATTATTTTTGTTTTCAAAAATTCATCCTCAATAATTTATAAGACTTTTGTTGTCCAATGTTTAATCCTTTTGTTTCTCTTTAGAACTGTATTTCATAGCAAAAAAATCACTTGACAATTCAATATATACTTTAAAAATAACCAGTGCCATGAATTTTGATTGTGCTCAGCAAAATGTAATGTTAAATGTTGAAGGTGTGGAGTATGTTTATATACTCAATTTGTTTATTACAGGCCATATACATACTTTTAAAAACATGCTATAAACTACAAAATATATAATGATTGTATGTAAATTATAAATTGTAATAAGTAAATAAATTAATTAAAAGTATACATACATGACTTTGGGGGAAACATGAGTCTTCAACTCATAGCAATTCTTCTGTGCTGTAGTTTACATTTTAAAGTTTTTCTTTCACATTTTAAGTCATCAGTACCTATGGAACTGATTTTGCTTATGGTGTAAATAAGAATAGAATTTCATTTCCTTATATCAATAACTAAATGTTTCCAGCATTCTTTACTGAATAACTCCCCTCTCTGTACCAAAGTCCTGCAGGGACCCCAATGTGCAGAGACTTCCCCGTAGGCATGGATCTGTTTCTAAACCATTTCTGATGTTTCTGTTTTGTGTCTCTACCTCTGCATAAACATCATGATATATTCATTTGCATAACTCTGAAAATGTGGCTATTAGAAAATTTGAAGTTCAATATAAAACTCACTTCATATTTCTAGTTTAGTGATGATTAGTCATAGTAACTGTTTCTTCTTCTTTTACCATTCACTTCTTTTCCTTCTTTGTTGTGCTGGGTTGTAGGTTACTTGTGATAGGGTACTTAAGGACCATGTTGAATTGATGCAGTAATAGCAGAAAATCAGTTATGTTATTGACTATCGGAAAATGTGAGCAGTATTTCACCATTAAATAAGATGTAGATGCAAGATGTTTTTATGTACTTTTCAGCATATAAAATTTTGCCTGTATATACAAATATATGTGTGTGTATATATATATGTATATGTTTTTTTTCTTGGAGAGGTTTTTGCTATAGGGCGCATGTGCTTATTAGGAAGACAGAGAGAGAGAGAGACAAAGAGACAGAAAGCAAGACATCACTCCTCAGGGAGAATGGCCATGTTGTAATCCCTTCTCCATTTTCCTCTCAGGATCTTGGGCACACACGCACATGTGCCTAGCATGAGTTTAAGCCACTGGGTCCGGGACTCAAACCGCAGTCGACTAAATGGGAGTCCAGCGAAATAGCCATTATGCCAACTGCTGGTCCCGCTTATATATTTTTAATACTAAGAGTTTTTATTTGTTTTAAATTATTAATCAATATTAAAATATATCTAATGCTTCTTCTGCATAAATGTGATATATCTCAGTAATTTGTTTTCTAATGTTGACTCAACCAATTCTTCTGGGAGTACTCTCAACTTGGTCAAACTACACCATCTTTTTAATACATTTTGGGATTTTATTTGCTAAAATAAAATATTCATGCTCATAAATCAGTGATAGTTTACTCTGAAATTTTAAATGGTGTTATACTCAGATGGCACACACATATATACACATATACAGGATTCTTATGGTTTATGAAATATTATTTTTGTACTGCTTCCCATTTGGGCCTTTTTTTTTTGCTCATAATTTTTATTATATGTTGTATCTTTCTTCTGGATCTAATTTTCTCTTTGTAAAACATATCCTTTAGAATTCCATCAGTGAGTATGTGTGCGTGTGTGTGTGTGCGTGTGTGTGTTTAGAACTAGCTTCGTTTTGTTTTCACTTTTTAAGAACGGCTTTACTTAGAACTTAAGTCCCGATCTGCTAACTGTCATTATGGTAAGGGTGTATAAACCGTCTTTTTAGCTGCAGTTGCTACCATTGCTATGTCAGTCTTGATGCCAGTTTTTGGTGAGTGATTTATCTTTCCTCAATTTTTAAGATCCTCATTTTTGTCTTTGGTGTTTAGCTCTCTTACTATGGCATATTTAGGTTTGCATTTTATTGCATGTTTGTCTCCTATCCTATTCAAATATTATCAGCTGTGTCTCATTTTTTCGCTCAGCCTCTCTCCTAAACTCAATTTCTTTCTAGATCTTCAGTAAGGTATATACTTGATGCTATCATTCTATCATCTGTGTTGGGTAAATCACTTTATGGTTCCTCTTTCCTTCACTTTAGGCTTATTACAGCTAATTTTTTCAATTGAGTGTACTAAAACTTCTTTTGTTTTGCCTAATATGTTAACTAATCCATTCTCTGAATTCCTAACTTAAGGTAGCATGCTGATAGGTGTAATTTATTCTGAGATGTTCTATTTAGTTCTTTATCAAATATAGTTTACTCCTTATTTTTATAAACATTTAAATATTTATATTTTATTTTGTATTAGATAATTCCAGTATCTTTATCAAATTCTACTCTTAACTTGGTTGCTTTTGCTTACTCACAGCTCAAATCTGTTTTTTGACAATTGATTTCTTTTTTCTTATTCCGTAGTTTTAGATATTATGAATCAGTATGCTTTCTTTGTCATATTGCTAGAAATTAAAGTCTCAGTTACTTTAAAAAATTGTCTTTATAAAATCCTGAGTTCATAAAAAAAAAATGAAGAGTATAATCTAACCTATAAGAGATGTGTTTTACATGCTTGTTTTAATTACTTTTCTTAAAATATTTACATATTTGATCTCAAACAAGTAATAGCAAACGACATGGGGAAAGCAACACTACAGTAGTAAATGAAAATAACAAAGCTGTCTATCAGCATGCCTGAACGAAAACAAAATGCCTGTTGTAAATTTTAGAAAACAATCACTTTGGTATTCTTCTCACCTATGTACTTCAACCCTTTGATTATTATCATTGTTTAATTTAGTCATGATTCCAGAAACCCTGGTTCTAATCCTGGAAACACTAATTGAATAAGTCTGGGATCACTTCAGGAATCTACTTTAAAGAAAATAGTTATCAAGACTCTCGTGCAAATCATGACTTTAACAACCCTGGAAACATGGGAACCAGCAGTTAGCGTAATGGCTATGTCGCTGGACTCCCACATAGTCAACCATGGTTCACGTCCCAGACCTGGTGGCTTAAAACTCATGCCGGGCGCGTGTGCATACATGCCCAAGATCCCGAGAGGAGAATGGAGGAGAAGGGATTGTGGCGTGACCATCCCCCCTGGGGGGGTGATTTCTCGCTTTCTGTCTCTATGTCTCCCTCTTGTCTGGCTCACAAGCACACGCGCCCTATAGTGAAAAACCTCTTAAAAAAACAAACAAACAAACAGACAAAAAAAACCCCTGGAAACATAAGATGTGCATATATATCTAAATATAGTGAGAAATCACCCCCAGGAAGGATGACTCTTCTCCTCCAGTCTCCTCTTAGGATTGTAGGCATGCATGCACACACATCCAATGTGATTTTCAAGCTGCCAGGCACATGAACACCATGTGGGATCTAGCACCTTAATCTCTATTCTGCCTACTGGTTCTAAATTTTAATTTTGATTTCAGTTATATATTTCTTTTCTTTTTTTAAGAATTATTTTATTTAACTTTATTTATTCATTTATTTTGCTTTGACCAGAGAGAGACAAACAGAGAGAGACAAACAGAGAGAGAGAGTAAGAAAGCAACCCTCCAGGTCTGGGACTAGAACCATAGTCAGCCATATGGGAGTCCAGCATGCCTAACCACCATGGCCCCTGCCAGCCCCAATTTCAGTTATATATTAATTAGTCAAATGTCCTATCTTGTGTTGTTCAAAATGTGAAAAAACAAAAATGTGGCATGTCTGCATTTTATAAAATGATAACAAAGTGACAACAGAAACAACATAGACATTTCCCAGGAAGAGGAGAGCCAATTCTTACAAAAGCCAGTCTGGTCTATACTAATGAATCACATATCCTTCATTCAAAAAGGGTTTGTCTAGGTAACAAATGTTTCCCAGAAAGCGAGGTATTTCTTTTCATCTATCAATGTATAATTCTTGGAAGATTAACCTGGCCAGTGCTGGAGTTTTCATTACAAAATTTAACTATTATACTAATAATTTTTTTGGAGAGGTTTTTGCTATGAGGCACATGCATTCACCAGAAAGACAGAGAGATACAGAGAGAAAGTGAGAAATCACCCTCCCAGGGGCGATGGCCACACTGCAATCCCTTCTCCATTCTCCTCTCGAGATCTTGGGCACACATGCACACGCACCCAGCGTGAGTTTAAGTCACCGGGTCAGGGACTCAACCACAGTCGACTACATGGGAGTCCAGAGATATAGCCATTATGCCAACTGCTGGTCCCTATTCTAATAATTTTTTTGAGCACCATGAGTTCTGTTAATATTTTTCACTAATCATATAGAAAAAATATACATGTTTTAGATAAAATATGATTTGTGTAAGGTTTTGCTGAGACAACCAAATAGAATGTAAACAAAATTTAAATTAGTTGTGGCTTTTGTTATGATTTAATCACATAGATCTTCCTATGGAAAACTTCAAATTATTGTTTTTACATTGGAATTTTTTATTGTGTGTCAGTTTTAATATACCTTCACAGTGACACAAAGCATGTTCTAGTAACCAACGAGTTAGAAGCCCTCTATTCATTAGGCAGCTTCCGAAGAGTCACAGGACTTGTGGACAGTGAAAACACAGGATCCATCTGAGTACAGATTCTTGGATTTTTGTTACAGTAGTTACGTGACTTTCTTTTAGACTTCGTAAGTGCAATGAAACAGGAAAGGTGTCCCATTTTGTTCCAGAATATATTTAATTAAATTCATGTCCTTTAGAAAAAATGTTCTCTAAAATGTCATCAACCATGGAGATATGCATCACAAAACTAGAGAAGAAAAGATGCTTTTTGTCTCTATACCATTTCAAGCGAAGAAGGTGGAGAGGACATTAGAGAAAGGGCAGAACAGAAGTTTTATGGGATTTGGCCTGCTCTTTCTCAATAATAACCCCACTTTAGTCAGGGAATATTAATGGAAAGTCTTTCAATATTAAAGAATGGTCTTAGCACAGAAAGAGAAACGCTCTGCACAGGTTCTTTTTGATTCCTCCTTAAGTTTTATTTAAAAAGCACAATATTAAAAAGTAACTACTTGAGAAATGCATAAACTGAACATAAGTATACATCAAAATCAGTGACTATATAAAAATGTTCCAATGTGAACATGGAACATTTTTATAAAAATGCCTGAAACATCAAAAAGCTCATGGTTTTCAACCCTTCAGCTGCTGAGAGATCACTGAAACAAGAATAAGTGTTCCTTCTGAGTAAAAGCAAGAGGGAACGTTTTCAAGGAAGGAAGTAATCTATAGTTAATTGTTAGGTCAGCAGAGAAGAGATTTCTACATCCCCACCAGCCACCTGCAAAAAGCATTTCTGGATACCTGAGAGGTGCATGTTGTTAAAGGCATTACCAGACTTCACTCACAGCAAGAGAACTGTGCTTTTAACTTCTAGCATCATGTACATTCAACTAGGCAATAGAATGAGTAAATAAAATGCCTCAAGCTATTGAAATCGAGTTTGCATTCTACAGTTTTATAACTTTCATTCTCATGTAATATATGCTAACTGGAAGAAAAATTAGAACACACAGGAAAGCAAATATAAAATAAACCCCAATCACTTTCTATTCTACATTCAGATACAGGCCCTGTTGTTATTTTGATGGATCTTCTTCCAAACTTTTATATTTACCTGCCCAAATATTTAACTTCTGGATGCCTTTATCTACTTATTCTTCAGTTGCCTCAGGTCTCTCTCTATATAACAACAAAAAAATGCATTATATAGCCTTTCTATAGCTTTTCTTTTATAATGATGTATTTTATTTTATTATTATTATTATTATTATTTAATTTACAAGAGAAAACATGTGCTCCCCAAAGAGAGAGAGAGAGACAGAGAGAGAGGGAAAGTGAGAAAGCAAACCTCCAGGTCTGGGGCTTAAACCATGATTGGCCATGTGGGAGTCCAGCGCCCTAACCATGTTGCACCTGTTGGACCCCTATAGCTTATTTTTACTTCAAATACGTAATACAGCCATTCCTTTTCTAAAAATAAATGCATAACTTCCTCATCATCTTAAATCACTATATATTGTTTCTTTTATGGAAACCACACACTGGGGACATACATTTTTTTCCTATGCGTTGGAATATTCTGTGGACTTCTTACGCTTCCTCATAGCATGGCAGCTGGGTTCTGAGAGTGAGCATTCTGAGAGAGTAAGGAACACTGCATTTTTATGACCTAGCCTGAGAATTTGCATATCACCAATTCTGAAGTGTTCTATTGGTCAAGGAAGTCAAAGTCCAACTTGGTTTCAAGGGAAGAAATCAGATTCTCCTTCTTGTTGGGGGATGTGACAAAATTTTGGCATCATGAGCATATTTTAACAACTTTTGGAAAACACTATAGTTTGCTACACAAATCTTTTCATTGAGCAGAGTTGATGAAGGGCTATCTTTTCAGCACTAGAAAACAGAGAATGAGGGCCAGCAGATGGTGTGGAGGTTAGGGTAGCTGAATCCCACATGACCAAACCTGAAGTTCAAGTCCCAGATCCAGCAGCTTGAAAATCACGCCAGGTATGAGTGTGTGCAGGCCCCAAAACTGAGAGAATGGAGGAGAAGGGACTGAAGCATGGCCATTCCCTCTGGAGGGTGATTTATCACTCTCTGATGATCACATGCACCCTATAGTAAAATAAATAAAGAAATCTAAAATGAAAAAATCAAGAAAATGACTTTCATATTTTATTGCTTGAATGAAACCAGAAACAAGGCAACAATTATTTTATAAATTTACTTTAAATTTATTTTGGTTTAAGAAAGTGTTTTTATTATTAAAAGAATGAAGTCGTTATTTGAAATTCAGATGCAAACTTGAAAGGCAATCTATTTTATTTTTGTAGCTGTTAAGCTTATCCAAATTTTTTTGAGCTCTGAAAACATGGGGCATTATTTTAAAATCTCAGCATCTACTTTAGTAGTGGCTTACACTGGAAGTCACTGAACACACCTTTTAAATAACTGAATTGGTTTTGTTATTGATTAATATTTTATGTAACACATGTGCAATGACATTATAAACTGTGAGTGTATATCTGAAGCTCATAATTACCTAGGTGGAAAATAACTGAGAGCCTCATGGGCAAAAAATGCTTTATGACTCCTGAGAAAAAAGGATTGAAATATAAAAACAAGATTTTCTGACCAATGACAGGTATGGTCTATTGTTATTGTTGCTGTTGGAGACAGGGTCTTGCTATGCCACCCACCCTGGCCTCAAACTTATCATCCTCCTGTTTAGTCTTCCAAATAGCTGGGACTACAGGTACCTGACACCGTAACTGGCAAGGTGTTTTCTTTTGCTAAGGTACAGCTTGAATAGTTAGATAATGTCCCAGCATCCATGCACACCCAGTCTTGGGAATGACTTTCTAATCCTTCCCTCTTCAGACTGTTGATGGCTGAAATGCCTGTCTCTCTCCTAACGGGTATTAAATAGCTAGGTTAAAAAATATCACTAAAGATACCTTGGTTGTATCTACCAACTTCTAAATAGTCTGCCTTTAAGTAAAGACATGATATCTTACAATATCTCTTATCTTCAAGCCCTCCCAAATAAATTACTAAAATAATGTGACTCATCTGAAGTAAATTTCTTTCTTTACAATAAAAAGAGCTGCTTACTATTCTGAGGTATTTAATGTTCTTGCTTACCCTTGTTATTCTACACTTAGTTTCTTTGAACAGGGAGAAGTGAGTCGCTTAAACTACTACTATTAATATGGACAGTAGCCTGCCCTCTTATTTATTTCTGTGATAAAGAGAGATAATTGCTGAGTATCATTTTACTTCATGTAGAACTTTTGTCTTATTTTTTAAAAATTTGCTATGGAATGTGTGGACTTGTCCAAAAAGAGAGAGACAGAGAGAGAGGAGAGAGGAGAAGTGAAACCCCCTATGGAAGAATGACCGCACCGTGATCCTTCTCCATTCGCCTCTCAGGGTTTGGGGCTCAATGTAACATGCCTGGTTTGTCTCTCAAGCTGCCAGGTCTGGAGCTCAAAGCAGTCACCCCTATGGGATCCAGCCACCCGCACCACCAGTCCATGGGTGGCCCCGGTTGTTTTAATTTTACATGTCTAATGAGAACTGTAGTTCTACGAATAGGACATGTTTCTTATAGAAGTCCACCAGCTGCCAATCCTTTCTCACATTTTACTTTTTCTCATTTTAAGAATGAACTGTTAGGACCAGCAGATGGTAGAATGGTTATATCACTGGACTCCCACATAGTCGATCTTAGCTCGAGTACCGGACCTGGGGACTTAAAACTCACGCCGGGCACATGTGTGTGCCCAAAATCCTAAGAGAAGAATGGAGGAGAAGGGATTGAGGCATGGCCATGTCCCTGGGAGACGATATCTTGCTTTCTGTCTGTCTGTCTCTGTCTCTCCAGCAAGTGCACATGCCCTATAGCAAACATCTCTTTGGAGGGGGGATGAACTGTTTAAAAAGCAGATTATTTCCCTAGTGAAATGTCCTATGGTCTATATAGCTTTTGACACTTGATCCATTTTTAAAAATGTATTCTTTCACGTGCTAACGGCTGTCTCCTTAGACTCATGACCAAACGCCATCCAGCTGTGCATTGGGTTGCTATCTAAATACATATGAGGAACATACCAGCACCCGGTGGGCAATAATGGCTCTGTTCTCTACTTGGAAACGCCTTCTCACATTGCTGTCTCCGGAAGGCAGCACAATGAGATATGTGAAACCGGGGACTCTGGTAATGCTGCAGATGTAACTCAGGAGTATGGAGAGGAAGTAGTCGGTGGAAGAGTGGTAATAAATGTAATGAGTATGAAAGTGCCTTGTAAACTCTCAGGTGCTATACAAATATCAGTTTGTATGATGACAATAAAAATTAATAGTTTCGGTTAAGAAGAGCACTCTCAAAGGAGACATTTACCAGGAGGGGTATATGAATGTGAAGTGAAATGCATTTTAAAGGAACACTTCCTATTTTCCATCTTTCTTTCCATTGTAGAGTGACTATCAGTGCATAATTAATGCTTTCAACAAGTAGAATAGGAGAACAAATAATTACAGAGCCATTTAAAAAATTCCTCCCACTAGCCATGATGAAATCATTTCAGGTAGGCCCCTTACATTTCTGGTCACTCTCATGTAACAATTAGTATTCCAGACTGAAGTCACAAAAGCTGCATACTTCCTCTAAGTGAGTGTGTGTGTGTATATATTTACTTTTTCTTTGGAGAGGTTTTTGCTATAGGGCGTGTGCGCTCACCAAACAGACAGAGAGAGACAGAGGGACAGAAAGTGAGAAATCACCCCCTGGCACACCGCAATCCCTTCTCCTCCATCCTCCTCTTGGGATTTTGGGCACGCACGCAAACACGCCCGGCATGACTTTCAAGCCACCGGGTCCAGGACGCAAACTGCAGTCGACTACATGGGAGTCCAGCGATATAACCATTATGCTAATTGCTGGTCCTTAAGTAAGTATAATTTAAAAAAAAAAAAAAAAAGGAAAGAAAAAAAAACCACTCTAATTCTAGTATCCACTGAGCTCTATTTTGGATTGGTCTAAAGCGAGAGTTTGCAGCAGCGATAATAGGGCACACCAGCCTCTTCTCTCTTCCATCCTGCTGTGGTTTGAGTATGTCTCCCCAAATTGGGGTGTTGACATTTGCTTGTATTGTGAAAGTGTAACGAGGGTGAAAACTTAATCTGACTATGGTACTGAAAGATGGGCCTTTGGGAGGTGGCTTGGCTTATACCAGGTCATGGGAGGCGGGGTGTCCCATGATCAAATCGTGGTGGGTTTGTAAGGAGAGAGAGCAGAGCAAAGACAGATACTTACTTTGTCCATCCGTGATCTCTTGCCTCTCCTCAGGGCTGTGCAGTGAGCCCTGACCAGGAAGAAGATCCTCACCAGATGTGGCTTCTTCACCTTGGACCTTGAAAGCTGTAAGCCAAATACACCTGTATTGTGTGTAATTACCCAGTCTTTGTATTTAGTTGTGACAGGAAAATGAGCTAAATCACATGCCGTGGTTATTTCTACCTCTGCCCACTAAGCAGCTGTTGGTTTTTCCAATCTTGGAGAGGGACGAAGAGGACAGGTACAAAAAAAAAGTGTCACCTGGCTTTAATGTTGTGATACAGGGTAAGCGAATATTTCAAGTGGACCACTAAGAAACTTTCTCGCTGGAAGTATGTGGTTGGACTTCCTGTGGAGAGAACAATCCATCTCTGGCTGACACTTCCCTTGTCTCTGGACATTTGTTGTTTTCTTCGCAGGGTCAGCAATTAGTGTGGAGAATGTACACCGGCCTGGGGCCCCACTGGTAGAAGCGCGGGGGCCTTCCCTGTCAAGGCTCTTTGCTCTGTAATCACAGGCCACCAGCTGGTCAGTCTCTTCCTTTGAAACTTCCTCAGGGGAAATTCAGCTATCAATGCTCTGTATCCAGGAACCCTGGAAAATGTGCAGCAAGCCCCTGGCTATCCCTCTCCAGTCACCTCCTGGGTGTCAGTGAAAGAGGGCTCATGCCCTAGCGAAATTAATAGTTTCGGTTAAGAAGAGCACTCTCAAAGGAGACATTTACCAGGAGGGGTATATGAATGTGAAGTGAAATGCATTTTAAAGGAACCCTTCCTATTTTCCATCTTTCTTTCCATTGTAGAGTGACTATCAGTGCATAATTAATGCTTTCAACAAGTAGAATAGGAGAACAAATAATTACAGAGCCATTTAAAAAATTCCTCCCACTAGCCATGATGAAATCATTTCAGGTAGGCCCCTTACATTTCTGGTCACTCTCATGTAACAATTAGTATTCCAGACTGAAGTCACAAAAGCTGCATACTTCCTCTAAGTGAGTGTGTGTGTGTATATATTTACTTTTTCTTTGGAGAGGTTTTTGCTATAGGGCGTGTGCGCTCACCAAACAGACAGAGAGAGACAGAGGGACAGAAAGTGAGAAATCACCCCCTGGCACACCGCAATCCCTTCTCCTCCATCCTCCTCTTGGGATTTTGGGCACGCACGCAAACACGCCCGGCATGACTTTCAAGCCACCGGGTCCAGGACGCAAACTGCAGTCGACTACATGGGAGTCCAGCGATATAACCATTATGCTAATTGCTGGTCCTTAAGTAAGTATAATTTAAAAAAAAAAAAAAAAAGGAAAGAAAAAAAAACCACTCTAATTCTAGTATCCACTGAGCTCTATTTTGGATTGGTCTAAAGCGAGAGTTTGCAGCAGCGATAATAGGGCACACCAGCCTCTTCTCTCTTCCATCCTGCTGTGGTTTGAGTATGTCTCCCCAAATTGGGGTGTTGACATTTGCTTGTATTGTGAAAGTGTAACGAGGGTGAAAACTTAATCTGACTATGGTACTGAAAGATGGGCCTTTGGGAGGTGGCTTGGCTTATACCAGGTCATGGGAGGCGGGGTGTCCCATGATCAAATCGTGGTGGGTTTGTAAGGAGAGAGAGCAGAGCAAAGACAGATACTTACTTTGTCCATCCGTGATCTCTTGCCTCTCCTCAGGGCTGTGCAGTGAGCCCTGACCAGGAAGAAGATCCTCACCAGATGTGGCTTCTTCACCTTGGACCTTGAAAGCTGTAAGCCAAATACACCTGTATTGTGTGTAATTACCCAGTCTTTGTATTTAGTTGTGACAGGAAAATGAGCTAAATCACATGCCGTGGTTATTTCTACCTCTGCCCACTAAGCAGCTGTTGGTTTTTCCAATCTTGGAGAGGGACGAAGAGGACAGGTACAAAAAAAAAGTGTCACCTGGCTTTAATGTTGTGATACAGGGTAAGCGAATATTTCAAGTGGACCACTAAGAAACTTTCTCGCTGGAAGTATGTGGTTGGACTTCCTGTGGAGAGAACAATCCATCTCTGGCTGACACTTCCCTTGTCTCTGGACATTTGTTGTTTTCTTCGCAGGGTCAGCAATTAGTGTGGAGAATGTACACCGGCCTGGGGCCCCACTGGTAGAAGCGCGGGGGCCTTCCCTGTCAAGGCTCTTTGCTCTGTAATCACAGGCCACCAGCTGGTCAGTCTCTTCCTTTGAAACTTCCTCAGGGGAAATTCAGCTATCAATGCTCTGTATCCAGGAACCCTGGAAAATGTGCAGCAAGCCCCTGGCTATCCCTCTCCAGTCACCTCCTGGGTGTCAGTGAAAGAGGGCTCATGCCCTAGCGAGCAAATAGCTCTGTCAATTCCTTCCCTGCGTTATCCAGAAGTCCACACTACTGCAACAGTGAGCATCGTGACACAGGGCTGGAGCTACGGATGCAGAGGCCATGCCTAGGTAGTGTGTGAGTCCTACGTGGGCAATGTGAGGACAAGCAGGATAAAAAGATGTTTTGTAGATAATTGAAGACATTCGAAAATGGTGTGGGCTTTAAATGAGATAAAAATGTACTAAAATGGGAAGTTGGAAGGTGACTAAAGAAAGGTACCAAATGTAGTAAGCAATATGATTCATATTAATTAAAATGCATACTGATAAGAGAGAAGTATGCATATGTATGTTTATCATAAAGTATTAACAGTCTTATTCTCTGATAAAAATCTTATTTTATTTTAGTGTTTCTGTTTTTCTTTATTTCCTAATTTTCTCTTTTTAGAATTATTTTATTTAATTTTATTTATTGTTATATTTTTAAATTTGTATAGAGTATGCACATTCACCAGTGAAAGGCAGAGAGAGAGAGAGAAAGTGAGAAAGTGTGAAACAGGTCACCAGTCCTGTTCTGAGACTCAAACCATGGTCGACCACGTGGGAGTCCACAACCTTAATCACCAAACCACCTGCTTGCCCCATATTTTCTAATTTTCAACAATAGGCATGAAGAAAGAAAGAGAGAGAGAGAAATAGGAAGAAAAAAAAAAGAGGGTTAGTTCCATAGCTGAGTAAAGGAGCCAAATTAGCTTCTGAAATAACAAAAATTTATAAAAGAAGGGATAAAGAAAATAAATTCTTTGCAAGAAAAAGTTTCTGTTTTCTCCCACAGTGAAATACTTATTTACAGTAAGTTAAGAGTTAAAGGCAGAAAATGTGACTTAGGGCCCCTGCCGTCTGCCAGGGCATCCGTAAATTATCTAGTATCTCATGTTGGAGAGAAGTTATACCAGGCAACCATTTTATTGTTCCCTTTGTGTGCCAAAACTAAGGCAAATATATTTCCTTTCAAATATTACATAACACTACCCATTCACTTGCTAACTAAGTTAACTAGCGCTTTAGGTCTGGGCTCCTCAGAGTCTCTTTTGTAATAGACAAGCCCAAAGACTCATAGTCTCTGCTGGATCTTTCCCACTGACTGAACACCATGGCTTAGGCATGGCTAGTGAACTCGTTCATCAAGGTCTTTCCGGGGCAGAGGTAGCACTGTCAACTGACATGAACAGGTAAGTACCCTCAACTAAAATAACAACAGTAATAAAGCCCATAGTTTTTACTTTGACCTGCAAAGCCCTGCCTTCTGTCTGCCTGTCATGGTCTTCTTTCAGAACTTTAATGGCTAAATCCTTTGCATAATTCTTATGTCAATTCAATTATCAGAACTTCAAGGAAAATTTCACGACCTTTTCTAGTATTAGTTACCCTCCATTTGTTCTCTCTCATGCTATTCTCTAGTTTCTTCATGTTACATCAGTGCCCAGAATTACATCATTGATAATCTGTCATGTGTTTGCTACTGATTTTATTCTTTATGTTCCCTTCCATGCTCCCTGAGGATAAGGTGTCCTTCTGTAATAATAAATTATTTAAACTGTGTTTGGCACAAGCTCCAATCATAATTAATACTTATTTGCCAAGGGAATGAATCAAAGCTACAGACACATTGATACACTTAAATACATTGACCACAAGGAGGAACTGAGACACCCAGGGGCTGAAGCTAAAGTTATTTTGTTAAGAAACACAACTTCCAGGGGCCAGCAGGTGGCATGGTGATTAAGGCACTGGGCTCCCACATGGCTGACCACAGTTTAAGTCTGGGACCTGACAGCTTGCTTTCTCATTTTTCCTGTCTCACTGATGAGTGCACATGCCCAATAGAAAATTAAGAAATATTAATGACAAATAAAATTAAATATTTTTTTTTTAAAAAAATTTTTTAAAAAAGAAGAAACACTATTTCTATACATGTGAGATCATGTTGGATGTGTCTTTCTGTTTCCGGCTAAGTTCACTTAATGTAATGTCTTGTAGGTTCATTCAGATTGTTTAGTGCTCACATTACAAACAAAGAAAAAATATGAGGTGATAGATGTGTTAATTTGTTTGACTATAGTAATCATTTCACTGTGTATGTGTGTATCTGTGTGTATACATAAGTGGATGGATTTCAAAAATTCTTGGAAAAAACAGGATTGAAGCCTGAGTTATTTTTTGTGAAAAAATTAAAATCCATGAATAGTTTCTTTCATAATGCATAATTAATACATAGCATTTTTAATGAACATTTTGAAGATCTCATTTGTATGTATCAGTGTGTGTATATAAGTATGTATCTAAAACATATGTTACGCCTTAAGTATATATGAGAAAGAAAGAGAGAGAGAAATAGGAAGGAAAAAGAAAGAGGGTTAGCCCAATAGCCGAGTAGTGAAAGGAGCCAAATCCCACATGGCCAACCATAATTCAAATTCTGGCCCTAGTGCCTTAAAAAAACATGACAGATATGTGTGCATGCATATCCAATCCTGACAGGATGGAGAAATGGAGGGAAAGGGATTGTGTCTTGAAAACGTCCATCGAAGGATGCTTTCTCCCTCTCTTTCTCTCTCTCTCTCTGTCTCTTTCTGTTGAGCACAAGTGCATTCTGGAAATTAAGTCAAAAGAAAAGGAAAGAGGAAATATTAGAAACACCTCAAAACAGAACAAAATACAAGTTTCTAATCATATTTAAAAATACAGCCAAATTTTAAAGTGAAAAGTAAAAAGCCACTTTTTTCCTGCTATGTTTAAAGAGTAAAATTTGGCAAACCAATGTTGTCAAGAGTTAAACCATGGGTATGCTCATGTTACAGTTAATAGAGTACAAATTGGTGAAAACAATTTTGGCAAGAAAATTTGAAAAATATGCTAAAGGTATAAAATTCTAAGCAATCATAATTATAGGGCATCTTCTAGATAAAATATCATGAGAACTGATGTAGAAAGAAGGCTCTCTATGACCACTGTTACTGTAGCGGGAAACGTACAAGAAGCCACATGCCATCCCTGGGGAACCGGGCTGTGAAGCGCAGTACAGATATGAGAGGGGCACACGGTCGTTGAAAGGCTGTTGCCACACACTGGCTAATGGCTATACCTGGTGGTAGAAGTGGAAGTGATGTTTTTAACTTTTTTTTTTGTGAAAAAATTAAAATCCATGAATAGTTTCTTTCATAATGCATAATTAATACATAGCATTTTTAATGAACATTTTGAAGATCTCATTTGTATGTATCAGTGTGTGTATATAAGTATGTATCTAAAACATATGTTACGCCTTAAGTATATATGAGAAAGAAAGAGAGAGAGAAATAGGAAGGAAAAAGAAAGAGGGTTAGCCCAATAGCCGAGTAGTGAAAGGAGCCAAATCCCACATGGCCAACCATAATTCAAATTCTGGCCCTAGTGCCTTAAAAAAACATGACAGATATGTGTGCATGCATATCCAATCCTGACAGGATGGAAAGGGATTGTGTCTTGAAAACGTCCATCGAAGGATGCTTTCTCCCTCTCTTTCTCTCTCTCTCTCTGTCTCTTTCTGTTGAGCACAAGTGCATTCTGGAAATTAAGTCAAAAGAAAAGGAAAGAGGAAATATTAGAAACACCTCAAAACAGAACAAAATACAAGTTTCTAATCATATTTAAAAATACAGCCAAATTTTAAAGTGAAAAGTAAAAAGCCACTTTTTTCCTGCTATGTTTAAAGAGTAAAATTTGGCAAACCAATGTTGTCAAGAGTTAAACCATGGGTATGCTCATGTTACAGTTAATAGAGTACAAATTGGTGAAAACAATTTTGGCAAGAAAATTTGAAAAATATGCTAAAGGTATAAAATTCTAAGCAATCATAATTATAGGGCATCTTCTAGATAAAATATCATGAGAACTGATGTAGAAAGAAGGCTCTCTATGACCACTGTTACTGTAGCGGGAAACGTACAAGAAGCCACATGCCATCCCTGGGGAACCGGGCTGTGAAGCGCAGTACAGATATGAGAGGGGCACACGGTCGTTGAAAGGCTGTTGCCACACACTGGCTAATGGCTATACCTGGTGGTAGAAGTGGAAGTGATGTTTTTAACTTTTTTCTCTGCACATTCTCCAATAATCGAATATTTTCTATTTAACATTTCTATTTTTAAAATAAAAGCTATAACAAAAATCACTCGTTGTAACCTTTTAAAAGCTTTCTCATATTATACTAAGTATAGTATTTAACTGTCCAATATATTGCTCAATGATGTACAAAATAATGAAAATTCTCTCACTATCTGTGCAAATGTGGATGTAGCTTTAACCTTGAATTAATTGAATTTTAGAATTTAATCTGTGTATATTCCATAAGGCTAATACGAATTTTATGCCTGCTATTCAGAGTTGTAGTTTCTTTTATTGTGCTTTTGGCAGTCTAAGCAATAATTATAGATATCTCTTGTAAAAACCTCTGAACTCCTGCCTGGATTTATAATACTATTCATGTTGATCCGGCATTCTTTTGAATAGCTTTGTACCACGATTAACTGGAATAAAAGATGAGTCATTGCATAACACAAACTGCCAAAAATGAGGCTCTATCTTTTCAGGAATAAGTAGTCTCTATTGCATTATGATTTGGGGAGAGCTATTTAGCCTCAAGCCTCATATTCAGTTTCAAAACAAGAATATTTCACTTGTGTCAGAAAGCTAGGGGTTCTTTGCTCACAGCTCTTTCTTTTTCTTTATGAATGACTTAAGCACTGACACAGTTCAAGGAACACTAACATAGTGAATATTGACTCTGAGGTACCAGAACATCAACATTCAACAAATTTATGACTAGAATGACTTGTAATTTAAACGACTGTAAATAAATAAGGAGCAAATTTCTTATTTCATTTTCTCACCTTGGGGAAGTCCGTCAGCTTTTTGTACTATGCTCAAAGGCACCAGGTAGATAACTTATCTTATTGCAAAATATCGTGATTGTTTATCCATACACGGTTTATCGTTTTAATCGTCCCCTTTATTTTAGCTGAAACTTTCCTGTTTCCATCTACCATTGGTGGATCAGTCACTATGAGTTTCAACAGTACTTTTTTTTTTTTTTTTCCCCATAGAGTTCATGCACTTTCCTGAAAGAGTCAGAGAAAAACAGAGAGGCAAAGTGAGAAATCACCCCAGAGGACGGCCATGACGCAGTTCCTTCTCCATTCTCCTCTCAGAATTTGGACATGCAAACACATGTACCTGGAGTGTTTTTCGAGCTGCTGGGTCAAGGACTTAAGTGGCAGCTGGCCATGTGGGAGTCCAGGGCCTTCACCACCATACCACCGCTGACCTCCTACAGTGTGTTTTAATAGACTTAGGGGAAGAAAAAACATGTCTCCACTATGTTGAAAGGGAAGAACACATAAAAGCTAAATACCAAGTGAGAACTACCCAGAAATGGATAATTGTTATCTTCTATACTTTTCCAACTGACCAAAATAGACTAGTTTCAATTCAGTTTCTACTCAGACTGACCCTTGGTGTTTCTCTCACACGCTCCTTGTTTTACAAAGGAATCTCAGTTTCCTGTCAGCCATTTGCCTCTCAGGTTAACACCTCTTAAAAATAAAAACTTTAGTCGGCCTCCACGCTATTTTTTTTGTATAAGTTTTTGCCTTAGGGCACATATGCTCACCAGAGAGACAGAGACAGAGACAATGAGAAAGAATGTGAGAAATCATTCCCCAAGTAGGGTGGCCACACCGCAATCCTTTCCCCACATTCTCTTCCTGGGATCTTAAGCAGGCATGCACATATACCCAGTGTGTTTCAAGCCACTGGGTCCAGGACTTGAGCCAAAGTCTGCCACGTGGGAGTCCAGCAATGTAAACCCCCATGACATTTGCTGGCCTGGCCTCCATGCATCTTTAACTGCTCTATCTAATACATTCATTTTCTGGAAATTCCAAAGAAAAGAAGATAAGACCGGAAGACCTCTGGTGCAGGAAAATCGAGCTCTTTCACTTTGGATAACTGGTAGGATTTGATTGCCATCAAAGTATTTATTATTTTATTTTATTTATTTTTAGGTTTTTGCCATAGTGCCTATGCTCACCAGAGAGAGACAGGGGTGGGGAGAGAAAGTAAGAAATGAGTTCCCAGAAGGATTGCCACACCACAATCCCTTCTCCTCCATTCTGCTCTCAGGATTTGGGGCATGAACGCACATGTGCCCAGTGTGATTTTCAAGCCACTGGGTCTAGAACTCGATTTGTGGTTGGTCATATGGTAATCCAGCACCTCATCCACTATACCACTTGGTGGTTTTCATTTTGTTTTTAATTTTAAATGACATACAAGGAAGAAAAAAAGAAAACTCTAGAGCATGAATTTCTGGAATAAATAGAAAACAATGTGTGTTCACAAAATAGGGAATGGTTTTACGTGTTGAAGATTCTACTGCTATCCATTCAAATCTGATTATATTGAATACTTATTTTATTCCATCTAAGAAATTTTATATTCAGTCTTTCATCTTTAATTTGTATCTTAAAATATTACATAAAGTTAATATTTAATATGCTTTTAATTTATTTACCCTGCTTACTCCCTTATCAGAACCTATTAATGCATTATTGAATATTTTGACTCAGAGGTAGAGTAGATAAAATGCTGAACAAAAATGGGACCAGCAGTTAGTGTAATGGCTATGTCGCTGAATTCCCACATAGTCGACCGCGGTTTGAGTCGCGGACCCGGTGGCTTAAACTCACGCCAGGTGCATGTGTGTGCATGTCCAAGATCCTGAGAGGAGAAAGGAGGAGAAGGGACTGTGGCATGGCCATCTCCCCTGGGGGGTGATTTCTTGCTTTCTGTCTCTCTGTCTCTCTCTGTCTGTCTGGCGAGCGCACGTGCCCTATAGCCAAAACCTCTCTAGAAAAAAAAAAATGTTGAACAAAATGACAATTGATGGGCCAGACATAGTTTTATAAAATCTATAGCAAATAATTAGATACATAAATGAGTAAATAGATGTTCTTTTTGAACACAAGATTTTTATTAGGAAAAATAAAAGCTTTGCTGACACAGAAAAGAATTTGTGGGTTTCTTTTTTTAAAAAGAATTATTTAAATTTTATTTATTTATTCACTTTTTAAAATTTGACCAGAAAGAGACATAGAGAGGGAAAGTGAGAAAGCAACCCACCAGGTGCAGGACTCAAATCATGGTTGACCACGTGGGAGTGTTCAGCCTCTTAACCACCATACCAACTACTGGCCCTGAATTTGTGAGTTTCAAGATGAAAATGCCTGAAAAACTTTGTAGAGCATTTGTATTAAAAGCCGCAGAGTGAGAAAAAGATATATGCTAGTGTAACAGCTATGTTCCTACCAAAAAGAAAATAAGAGTCTTACCAGCAATAGAAAGGGGAAGATAGAAGGTTTTTCCTAAGTTTCATCACTCTCTGGATTCCCATTCTGCACATTCCTAGACAGAGTTGATAGAAGAGTATTATAAATACACTAATAGAAATTCAAGTAGATGGGACCAGCAGTTAGTGTAATGGCTATGCCACTGGACTCCCATGCAGTTGGCTGCGGTTCAAGTCCTAGACCCGGTGGCTTAAACTCACGCAGGGCATGTGTGCGTGCGTGCCCAAGATCCCAAGAGGAAAATGGAGGAGAAGGGATTGCAGTGTGGCCATTCCCCCCCGGGTGGTGATTTCTTGCTTTCTGTCTCTCTGTCTCTCTCTGTCTTTCTGGCGAGTGCACGTGCCCTATAGCGAAAACCTCGCCAAAAAAAAAGAAAAAAGAAAAGAAAAAGAAAAAAGAAAAGAAATTCAAGTAGATGAGTGAAAAAAATATGAGAATAGTAAGGATTTCCCATACTTTTCCTCATATATGTGGAGAGGCTGTAAGTCTTGCTTCTTCATTTCACTCTCTTAAAATTGTGGCTTGAGAAGCTGACAAAGACAAAAACAAACAAAAAACAAAATATTCTAGCTATTGCTGTGAGTAATAAAGTCTTTTGTCTCTGAACTATGAATCTCATGTCTTTGTCACAACTGCGAAACTGGGGCAGGATAATTTGTTAGCATGCATAACACTGAGGTTCATTTTTCTCACCTGTTAAGTAGAGATCGCTTTTCTTTATAGTGCTGTTGCAGGAATGAAAGAAGAAGCCAACATAAAAATCATACAGCAAAATGTTTTAGGAGTTTTAATTCTGTGCCTATTGGCCTGGGTTTAAATCTCACCACGGCCATTTTCCAACTAAATGGTTGGCAAAGTTACTTTATGTGTCGGTGCATTAAGTTACTCATAAGTTAGATCGGTAATGCTAGTAATACTATAGTATTTCAAGTATTAAATATTGTAAGAGCATTGCTTGACACTTAGTATGCATTGTGTCAATATTTTCTATAAAACCTTCAGCAAAGAAATTTGTAATCAGCTTGTGTGCAATGAATGGTAGATTAAAGGGAAACAAGTAGGCAGGTAGACAGGTAGAACAAGTTCATTCAGAAGACAGAGATCACTTGTGGCCACAGATGCTTACACAGAAGATTGGATGATTGAAAATTGGACAATGAATGGTAGATAGAATTCAGATATGTGTAAAGAAGTAGAAGCATGTGAGGTCTGGAAAAAATACTCTAGCAAGACAGATAATTTTGAACCAGTATGGGCAATAAGTAAGTTGCCAATACTGTGCATTTGTTCCTCTTTTCATCTTAAGTTTAAAGTAAAGCACACAGTAGGCACTCAATAGTATCAATGACTAACTGTAAAATAAAGGCTATTCGCTGATTATCATGCCTTGTGATTCTTTACGTTAGAACTTAATATGAGTGACTCTGGAGTGCATCGATTTTTTTAACATCTGATTCCACTGGCTGGTGAGCAGCACTCAGTGCTATTTGAGAAAGCAAAGCTCCGAACAGTGCTTCAAAGGCACATGCGTAATGGCTCTCTTCAGTTCACTGGATGCAGAGGTTGACTGGGCACTTTCTTTATTGTGCTGATTAGGCACTAAGAATGTGCTTCAGTCTTAGAGCTAGATTATTCTACTTTTCTCTAAGATAACATAGTGATAATCTTAGTCTTTTTGTAATCCTCTTTAGTTTTTTTATTTTTTGCCTCTCTAGTTTTTGTTCCAGTTTTATGTTATGAACGTCAGGTGGTAGCCACGATGGTGAAATACATTTTCTGGAAGCTGTGAACATTATCCTGGATACATACTCTTCTCTAAAGAAATTAAACCATCTGGGTATTTTTTCAAATGCATTGAATTTACTGGGAGAAAAAAGCACAGACTGCATCTTACTGGAGAGAAAAGGAAAGGAAGATGTCATTATAATAAAAAGCAAATTGATCACAAGTTAAATAAGTTAGAATAATTTCCCATGTTGAAGAAAAAGCACTTTTCGTTTTTCACATTTGCCTTTCCAATGTGTTTTCTTCACTTATCTGTTGTGAGATTGTAACAACATGTAGAAATCTACAGGAAATGTTTACAGGTAGGAAATGTCATTAGTGTAGAAGCCTATGCCACCCTGGTAGCATCAGGTAGCTTTGTAAGGCCCTGCTGCTTATCTGGCTATTCCTAGCTTTTACATAATGGTGCAGATGTATTCCAGCTTCGTCAATTAGAATAGCAATTGTAGAATGATAAATACTATTGTCTAAGAAGAATGAGTCAGCTGACTGCATAAAAGGTATCCTGGACAACAAAATATTTATGGTCTATATAGTATAGCATAGTGCCACCTGAGGTCATAGGTTAATGGAAGAAGTCTTGTGCTCTATACACATAGTAAATAGCATAGAATGATGTCCTTTTACCTTACATAAGCTTCAAAAAATAGTGAAGAACTTGGCTATAAATAACATTTTATTTCCTTAACTGGAATTATCCAGTGCCCTGACACGTGCTGTCGAAGTTGGCTCCATCTATTTCTCATTCCAGATTCACTGAAATGGGTCTAGATAATGGGTTTTCTGAGCATGGTTCACTCTATGTGGAGCCACTGTGTGGCAGAGGAAGAGGAAGGAAACAGTGCTGGGTGCGGGACAGTTCTCTGGTGGTCTGGAACCAACCCACATCTCCCCTTTTATTCTAAAAATAATGTAGAATGTGCTGAGAATGTAACATCCTGAGATAAGGAGTGACTGACTGGAGCAATCCAAGTTCTGTTCCAATTCCTCTCAGTGCTTTGGCCTAGTGATCTTGTTCTCCAGGGTACAAAACTCAGGGCAGGTTGCTTTATGGGCTCGTTTAGCATATTCATCCTGCTCCCTAGGGCATAAAACTCAGTGCAGGTTGCTTAATGGGGTTCAGTTCCTGCAGAGCCACTAGGGGATGTGCAGATACAATTCCACCCCTACACACATCCCAGAAGCTTTCCTGAGCCGTGAGGGACAAGCTGGTACTGAAGCCCAGGCTCCTGTTGTTCTTTGATACCTGTCTATAATAAGTAATAAACTCATTTCATGTAACTTGTTAGGCATGAGGGTGTTCTGTATCATTGAACCCAAACAGGTTGGTAACCAGTGCACAGTGAACCTGCTTTATACCGGGTAGAAAAATAATAATAATCACTTTTCTCAATTAGAACATGACTGACATTCTGGGGCAAGATAAACTTCCATTGTGAAGGACGGCCCTGCACATTCCCAGAAAGATGGCACTCCTGACCTCACTTCCACATGCCAGCAGGGCTCTCTGGCTCCACAACGACCAGAAAATGCATTCTCATATTTTCACACTTTTCCCCAGTACAGAGCAGTGATCTCATAAGTAGTTGAGAACCACTGGGCCTTGGCAAATTCTAACTTCCCCCACCATGTAGCAACTGCAGCTATAAGCTAGAGCACAGGAGAGAGGATGCCTTTTCTTCCCAAAGCCAGATTGGATCATGCCAACAGGGTCTTAATCTATTTAGATATTGATAGTATTTTTATTTATTCAAAAATATGATTTTTCTAAGTTAAAAAAGATACCCTGCAATGTTAAGACTAAACAATATACTTCATGCTCAGGGCCAGGTATAGAATGTTCAGGGTTCATTACAAAATGAAAATTGGGAGTTCCTTTTTACAGAAGACAGGAGAAAAGGTGTAATTGAAGGTGCTAAAAATATAAGGATTTTTCTTTTAAAAATATTTTGTTACTGGGCCAACAGGTGTCATAGTGGTTAGAATGCTGGACTCCCACATGGTCTACCACAGTCTGAATCCTGGCCCTGTCAGCTTGACAATCACTCCAGGCATGTGTGTGTGCCCCAATCCCTTGAGGAGATGTTGATGTACTACTGAAATGTCCATGTATACACTTTTCCTTTTCATTTACAATAAATTCAGAGGCCATAAAATTCACCCTTTTAAATATTCTCTGTACAAGTCAGTGGTTTTAGCATATTTGCAGAAGCTTGCAACCCCCACTGCCTTGTAATCCCAGAAAACATTGTTTGTTTTTGCTATATGCTGTATGCACTCACCAAAAGGAGACAGAGATGGGGTGGGGGAGGAAATGTGAGAAATTACCCCAGGGGAGATGACCATGCCACATTCCCTTCTTCTCCATCTCCTCTAGGGATTTGGGGTACATGCACATGTACCCAGAGTGATTTTCCAGCAGCACGGTCTGGGACTCAAAAGGTGAAGTTGGATCCAGTAACCTTAACCTCCATACCACCTGCTGGCCTGGATAGATCAAATTATTTAATTCACCTACGAATCAGATAATGGTCATGTGGATTTTTTCCCACATTTTGGCTACTATGAGTAATACTGCTATAAATATTTATGTACAATTTTTCATTTAAATATATGTATTCTAGGCATTATTTCCGACTTTCCTTTTCTCTGTCTGTCTCTGGAAAGTACGTATATCTGCTGGCAAAAACCTAAAATAGTGGGAACCAGCAGTTAATGTAATGGCTATGCCGCCGGATTCCCATGTAGTGGACTGCAGTTTGCATCCCAGACCCGGTGGCTTAGAACTCACGCCAGGCGCGTGTGCGTGCATGTCCAAGATCCCGAGAGGAGAATGGAGGAGAAGGGATTGCGGTGTGACCATCCCCCCTGGGGGATGATTTCTCGCTTTCTGTCTCTATGTCTTTCTCTCTCTGTCTGGCGAGTGCACACACCCTATAGCAAAAACCTCTCAAAACAAACAAACAAACAAAAAAACAAACAAACAAAACCTAAAATAGAATACACACACACACACACACACACACACACACACATTTGAGTAAATGGATGGCCAGGAGTGGAATTATTAGGTCATATAGTGTCTCTATGATTAACTTCTCAGGAACTGCCACATTATTTTCTAAAGAACTTGTACCATCTTATGTTCTCACCAATAATGTAAGAAGATTTCATTTATCTACATCCTTGTTAATATCAGGTATTATCCATTTTTTTTAATTGTAGACATCATAATGGGTATAGAATGGTATCACATTGTGGTTTGATTTCTATATCCTTAATGACTAATAATAACGATGTTCACATTTTCATGAGCTGATTGATCACTCAAAAATTTTATTTGAAGAAATGTATATTCAGTTACTTTGCATTTTTATTGACCTTTTTCTTATTGAGTTGCAAGAGTTTTTATAGATTTCAGATTTAAACCATTATAAATTGCATGACTTGAAAAAAACTTTCTCCCATTCCATAGACTATCTTTTTATTTATTAATAGTATCCTTCAAAACACAAAAGTTGCAATTTTGATATAATCAATTGATATATTTTTCCTTTGGTTGTTCATACTTTTAGAGTCATATTTGAAATGCTATATTGCCTAATCCGAAGTCATGAGATTTACAATTATGTTTCTTCTAAGCTGAACATTTTATATTTGTGTTTGATTAATTTTAGCCCATTTTTGTATTTGTTGTAAAGTAGAGGTCCAATTTCATTTATTGCATGTAGGTAACTAAGTATTCCAGAACTGCTTGTCAAAGATGTTGTTCTTGTCCTATTGAATGGTTATGGCATCTTGGCCAAAATCAGTTATCAATAAACAGACAGATGCATTCAATCCTATTCTGTAGCTTATATGTCCATCTTTACGTTAAGACAATGCAATATTGATAATGGTATCTTTGCATTAACTTTTGAAATTGACAATTGTAAATTCTACATCGTTTTTCTTATTTTTCAAGATTGTTTTGGCTACTCTTGCTCCTATAATTTTCTATACAAATTTTAAGAATATCTTATCCTTTTTTGTTAAAATTTTAAAAAGCTAATCAGAAATTGGATGAATATGAAAGATTTACTGCTGAGTGAAGCAAGTCAGGCTATGAAGGAGAGACATTGTATGTCTCCATTTAATATATATATATATATTAACTCTCCACACTCTGTAGCCAAAACGGAATGACTAGAGGATATAAAAACATAGAAAATAGTTATAAATAGCAGATACAGTGTGGGGAGAGGATGAGCAAATGAGGAGAGTCTGAGGAAGGACATTAAAGAGAAAAATAGAGAGGCAAGGCAGTTATGGGACAAAGAAATGGGTTATTATCTGTCGAAGATATTGTGCATAGTATTCTTAACTGGATTGGTGAGAAATGTATACATGCTGGAATATTCACTTTACAAGCTAAGTGACCTATGTGATTGACTATATAAAAGAAACTAAAATAAAAAAATATTTAAAAAAATTTTTAAAAGCAGGAATTTTGTTAGAGATTAAGGAGAGCTGTACATCCAAGCAAGTCATAATGTCATCCTGTTAAGTCTTCAAATTCATGATATTGAGATATTACTGCCTTTATTTATGTCTTCTTAACTTTTTCAGTGATATATTTTCCCTTTAAGTGCACAAGTCTTATATTTCTTAGTTAAATTAATTCATACAAATTTTATTATTTTGGGTACTATTATAAATAATATTTTTGAAATTTTATTTTCAAATTATACATTGCTATTGTATATAAATGCAGCAGATTGTTATAGAATTTTGCTGTGTCCTATAACTATGATGATTCATTAATTAATCTTAATGACTTTTGTTTTTAATTATGTAGGACTTTAAAAAATACAAAATTGTGTCACCTACAAGTGCATAGTTTTATATCTTCCTTTCCAATCTGATTCATTTTATATATTTTTTCTTGCCTAATCCCAATGTCTAGCACTTTCAAAATAATATTAAAGAGAAGTGACAAAAACAGACATTATTAGTTTGTACTTTGGGAAAAGTTCTCAGTCTCACCATTAAGGCTGAGGTTAACTGGGGATGTTTCGTAAATATCGCTTATCAAGTTAAGAAAATTTTCTTATATTTATAGTTTGTTTCATGTGTTCATCATGAGAAAACTTTAGTTTGGCCTTCTTTTATATTTTCTTAAAAGGGAAAGTTAGATCATTTTACATATTATTTTTATTTCTCTCAAATCCCACCACCTACTTTCTCCCATACACTCTCCATACACATTTGTCCTCTCTACTATTAGGTCTTCAAATCTTTTTTTTTGGGGGGGGGGGGGGGGTAAGTTTTTGTCACAGGGTGCATGTGCTTGCCAGAAAGACAGAGAGTGAGAAATCACCCGCCCCCCAGGGGAATGACTACACTGCAATTCTTTCTCCTTCATTCTTCTCTTGGGATCTTGGACATGCACGCACACACACCTGGCATAAGTTTATGCCACCAGATCCAGGACTTGAACTGCGGTCAGCTACATGGAAGTCCAGAGACATAGGCATTACAGCAATAGCTGGTCCCAGGTCTTCAAATCTTTTCATTTTTGCCAAACAGTACAGACATTTCATATATATTGACCAGGGACCTACAATGTCTGTCTTTCATAAGATGGCTTATTACACCTATCATTAAATCTCCTACATTTGTTCACTTTGTATCAAATGACAGTATTTCACTGATTTTTATGGCTGTGTAGTATCTCATATATTTCTAAATTTCTCAATTTGTTTCCTATTTTTAAGTTTTAAATTTATTTTATTGTGGTTGGACAATATTCTCTGTACAATTTTAAGCCTTCTAAGTTTATTGAGGCTTATTTTATGACCTAGAATAAGTGTAGTACCCCACAGAATGTTTCAAGTGTACTTGGAAATGGTGTGAATTCTGCTGTCTTTGAGTGGAATTTTCTAGAAATATGTCTTGAGTTTGTTTAATTTATAGTGTTGTTAAATTTCTCTGTTCCATCATTCATTTCCTGGCTACTTGTTCTATTCATTATTCAAAGTTGAGTATTGAAATTTCCAATTATTATTTTGACTTGTTTATTATTCTTTTAATGACTATAGGTTTTTGTTTAATGAATTTTGGCCCTCTGTTATTAAGGGAATATAGGTTTTTAATTGTTTATATTCTTGGTGGAGTGACACTTTTAGCATTACAAAATGTTCAAGTAAATTTTTTTAATGTCTGTTTGGTCTGTTATCAGTATAGCCATTCCAGTTCTCTTTGTTTATTACTTACATAGTATTTATTTTTGTTCATTTACTTTTTCAACTTATTAGTTTTTTTTCCAATTCTTTTTTTTTTTGAGAGGGTTTTGCTATAGGGCACATGCACTCACCAGAAAGAGAGAGAGAGAGAAAGAGAGAGAGAGAGCTAGAAAGCGAGAAATCACCACCCAGGGGGATGGTCATGCCGCAATCCCGTCTCCTCCATTCTCCTCTCAGGATATCAGGCATGCACACACACACTCCCAGCATGAGTTTAAGCCACCAGGTCCAGCACTTGAACCACAGTTGACTACATGGGAGTCCAGCGACATAGCTTTTACGCTAACTGCTGGTTCCTAGTTTTTGTTTTTGTTTTTGTTTTTTTCCAATTCTCAATTGTGTTCAGTAAACATCATCATTGGGTCATACTTATTAAAAAAAAATCTATTTTTGACATATTTGCCTTCTTATTGGATTTTTAAATCAATTGACCTATATATATATTTAAGTATCTACTATAAGAGGTTTTAAAAAGGAACATTGCCAATTGTCTTCTATGTCATATTTTTCTCTCCCTGTATTTCAGTTAAATAGTTATTTTCTAGTGTATCACTTTAAATCCATTTTCATTTATGTCACTATTTATGTTTGATTTTGTTTGTTGTTTCTTGGGAGTAGCAATTAATTTCTTCTGACAATCTAGTTTAGATTAATACCAACTTACTTTAAATAGCATTTAAAAATTATGCCTTAAAAAAAACTTCCAGAAGGAACACACACTCGCCAGAGAGAGAAAGCAAGGAAGCATTCCCCAATGGGGAACGGCCACTCGGCAATCCTGACACCTCTCTTTCTCCCTCCTGTCAAGATTTTAGGCACACACATGTGTATCTATTGTGTGTTTCAAGTCAGTGCGTCAATGACTCGAACCACATAGTCACCCATGTGGGATTCAGCTGCCTAACTAAGAAGAAAGAAACCAGATAAGTCAAATCCGTTACAAATCAGGCAATATTACAACAAACATAACAGAAACACAAAACATCATTAGAGGATACTATGAGCGAATCTATGCCAATAAAGAAGAAAATCTAGATGAGATGGACAAATTCCTGGAACTGTATAATCTACCAAGATTGACTCAGGAGGACATAGAAAGCCTGAATAGACCTATAAGCAATGAGATTGAATCAGTAATAAATAACCTCCCAACAAAGAAAATTCCAGGCCCCGTTGGCTTCACTGCCAAATTCTACAAAACGTTTAAAGAAGAGGAACCCTCATTCTACTCACACTGTTTCTAGAGATCCAAAAGGAAGGAACCCTTTCAAATTTATTCTAAAAATCCTCCATTCCCCTCATTCCCAAAATGGATAAAGATACAACAAAAAAGGAAAACTACAGATCTATATCCCTGAGGAAGATAGATGGAAAAATTCTCAACAAGATACTTTCTAACTGTATTCAACAGCATATAAAAAATATTATTCATCATGACCAGGTAGGCTTTATTCCAGGGATGCAAGGGTGATTCAATACACACAAAACCATAAATGTAATACACTATATGAACAGAAAGAAAGATAAAAACCATATGATCATTTCAATTGATGCAGAAAAATCATTTGACAAACTACAACATTTTTCATGATTACAATGATTACTAAAATTGGCATAGAAGGATCATTTCTCAGCATCATAAAAATCATCTATGAAAAACCTATAGCTATCATTATACTAAATGGGGAAAAGCTTACTTTTTTCCACTACAAACTGGTACAAGACAAGGCTTCCTACTTTCTCCATTCCTATTCAATGTAGTACTAGAAGTCTTAGCCAATGCAATCAGACAAGAGAAGGAAAAAAAAGGCATTCCAGGAGCAAAAGAAAAACTGAAATTATCTCTATTTGCAGATGGCTCGATTGTTTACACAGAAGACCCAATAGTATCTACAACAAAATAAAAAACTCCTCAAAGTAATAAATGCATACAGTAAAGCAGCGGTATACAAAATTAACTTAAATCTATAATGTTTCTATATACAAACAACAAGAAGACAAAGACAGACTGAAGAAAGTAACTCCATTTACCATAGCCACAAGAAGTATAAGATACCTAGGAATAAATTAGGCAAGGATGTCAAAGACATCTGTAAGAAAAACTATGAAAATCTTAAAAAGGAAATCAAAAAGGACACAAAAAGGTGGAAGGACATCCCATGTTCCTGGATTAGCAGAATTAATATAATCAAAATGGCAGTCCTACCCAAATTAATCTACATATTTTATGTGATCCATATAAAATTACAAGAGACATGCTACACAGATCTAGGAATGATCATAATAGAATTTGTCTGGAATCATAAAAGACCATGTATTGTCAAAGCCATCCTGTGTAAAACAAAGTAGAGTAGGCATCTCACTTCCTCACCCCAAAATATATTACAAAGCTGTGATAATCACAACAGCATGGTATTGGTACAAAATAGACATGAGGACCCATGAAACAGAGTAGAGACTCCATAAATAAACCCCAAAACATACAGCCAACTCATCTTTGACAAAGGGTACCAGTCAATCCAGTGGAAAAAGGAAAACCTTTTTAGCAAATGGTGCTGGAAAATTAGGTATTCACCTGAATGAATGAATCTGAACCCTTATCTGTCACCATTAACAAAAATCAACACAAAGTGGAATCAGAGATCTAAACCTAAGACTGCAAACTATGAAACTACTGGTGGAAAACACTGGGGAAACTGGGAGACATTGAGGTAGGCAAAAACTTCTTAAGTAAGCCCTCCCCATGCACAGACAATAATCCCCCAAATAGACAGGTGAGATTACATCATATTAAGAAGTTTCTGCACAGCAAAGGACACCATAATTAGTGTGAATTGACAACCTTTGGAATGAGAGAGAATTTTTGTTAACTGTAACTCAGATAAATGACTGATAACCAGAATACGCAGGGAACTCAAGTGGTTTACCCAGAAGCAAATTATCAACCCAATAAAAAGATGGGAAAATGAGCTAAATAAACAACTCTCTAAGGAAGACATATGAATAGCCAAAAAGCATATGAAGGAATGTTCAACATCCTCATCATAAGGGAGGTGCCGATCAAAACCACAATGAGATATCACCCAACCCCAGTCAGAATGTCAAAGATTAAAAAAATCACAAAATGCTAAGTGCTGGATGGGATGCAGTGAAAGGGGAACATTCCTGCATTATTGGTGGGAATGTAAATTGGTCTAGCCACTGTGGAGAACAATGTGGAGGTTCCTCAAAGACCTTCAAATAGAACTACCATATGATCCAATAATTACACTTGTGAGTATCTACGCAAAGGACAGGAGAATGCTCAGTCAGAAAAATGCTTGCACATTTATATTCATTGCAGCCTTATTCATGATTGCTAAGACATGGAACCAACCCAAATATTCACAAATGGATGAATGGATTGAAAAAGTGTGGCACATATTCTCTGTGGAATACTATTCAGCCATAAAAAACTACAAGGCCCTAGAATTTGATAAAAAGTGGACGCATAGGAAGATTTGTTGCTGTGTGAAGTAAGTCAGGCTATGAAAAAGAGACATTGTATGTCTCCACTTAACATATACCAACTGTCACACTCTATGGCAGAGACTGAAAGACTGGAGGACATATAAGCATTAAAAGTTGTTATGGACACTAGAGCCAAAGCGGAACGAGTGTGAGAGGAGAAGAGTATAGTAAAGGGAATTTGGGAAAAAAATAGAGAGGTAAGACCTTTGTGGGATACAGATATGGTTTGTTATTTGTTGATGAGGACGAGTATAGTATTCTCAACTGAGCTGAACTGAGGTGTATATAATGCTGGGTAAAGTGTCTTTACAATCTAAATGATCTATAGCAATTAAATGTATAAATAATTAAAATTAATCAATTAAAAAGTAAAAAAATTTCACAAGTCAATAAAATCTCAAAAAGAAAAATAGAAAAGAAAAAGAAGTAGGAGGCTGTGACCTTCTCAGAACTTATATTTTTTATATGAACAGCCTGTGGCATGCATAGAACCTTCTGGATCCCCAGGAATATTTCAGAGCTTATCAAAACTAGTATGAACTTCTTATTTTCTAACTATTCCTTTTAAGCTTTTTGGTACCTCTATCGTTTGTTCCAACTATTATTGACCATCACAGGCAGTCATACAGTTACTCAACTGCCTGTTTTATTTTGTTCTGACATTTACCTCTAGAGAAAAGGTTATTTTTCATCCAGAGAGCTCTGAATCAAATCAAATATAGTCTTGCAAGTGGGTTCTTTCAGAGAACCACCAGTAAGCCAAATAACAGGAATTTTTTGGGTATGAGAAATTATAAAAAAGTTCTAGCCTTTTCCTGTTCCCTTGTGGCTGCCAGTCTATTAATTTTCACAATTTCCAATTATTTTCCCAAGGCTGCCACGAAGACAGTAGGAGATGGGATGATGGCAACGTTCAAGTTCTATGAGGCTGAGTAACCTTACTAAGATCTACACCTTTTCTTTTTTCTTTCTTTTTTTTTTTTGAAGAAATACTCTCTAGATATTTGCAAGCCATTGATTTTCCTCTAGAGTTCTGAAAATGTTGATTCTGCTGATTATTTTTTTCAATTTTTATCATTGTTTTTATGGAGAAAAAGTATGGGAAAATGCTTACTCTACTATATTCTCTGACATCACTCCATTTTATTTAGTAAAATAAATTTTATTTAGTATATTTTATTTAATAAAACTTTACCAACAAAGCCTGCATCTATACACTGGCAGCTTCTTTCCCAGCACTTGTGCCAGAAAGTTAATTCTATGTAGATGTCTCAGGGATGGAAGGGCAGGACAGTCCCACAGGGTCCCAGCGTTGGACCACATGAAGCTCCTGCTCTTGCTGTAGAGATTGGACCTGCTATGTCCACAGCTGCTGCTTCCCCCACCCCTGTTGCCACTGCCCTCTCGCCTTGGTTCATCCCATACCTCCTCCTCAGCTCCTGTGGTTTCCATACTGAGTGACAAGGACAGCTCTCAGCCCACATGGTGCCACCTGTCATAGTGTAACTCACCCACATGCTGATTATTCTGTAGGGCTTCATTTATAAAATACAAGTCCAAAGATGTAATAATTTAAAAATTCCAACAGAGGGACCAACAGATGGCATAATGGCTATGTTTCTGGACTCCATGTAGTCGACTGCGGTTCAAGCCCTGGACCTGGTGACTTAAAACTCACTCCAGGCACATGTGCATGCATGCCCAGAATCCCGAGAAGAAAATAGAGAAGGGATTGCAGTGTGGCTATCCCTGCTGGGGGGTGATTTCTCTCTTTCTAGCTCTCTGTCTCTCTAGCAAGAGCACACACCCGATAGCAAAAATCTCTTTTAAAAATTAGAGCAGAGTGATAGAAGAGCATAATTTGAGGTGTGCCATGAGTGCTGTGTTCCAATCTGCCCACTGATGCCCATAAAGCCAGTCCTGCTCTTTTCCTGGACTTTCATCTTTCTTTCCCCCTCTTATAATTTTTGAGTGAAGAGGGATATAAACACACACAATCTTTTTTTTTTTAACTTTTTTTTTTTTTGGAGAGGTTTTTTGCTATAGGGCGCGTGCTCTCGCCAGACAGAGAGAGACAGAGAGACAGAAAGCGAGAAATCACCCCACCGGGGGCATGGCCACGCCGCAATCCTTTCTCCTCCATTCTCTTCTTGGGACCTTGGGCACGCATGCACACGCACCCAGCGTGAATTTTAAGCCACCGGGTCCGGAACGTGAACCGCGGTTGACTTCATGGGAGTCCAGCGACATAGCCATTACGCTAACTGCTGGTCCCTACACACTCAATCTTTAAAGGTTCATGGAAGATCCATATTATAGAAAACTATGCATGGATTTCAAATTATTTGCACTAAAAGAAACACATACTTTAATCCTATTTGTATATAAACTTTACAAAGTTCTCTAGTCTCTATATGTATGTTAATTGTTCTCTGATGTTTTAATCCTCCTTTTGCCTGGATAGTAACTTGTTTCTTCAAGCTTGGAACCACCCCCATAGGTGTGTGCTATTGCTCATTGTACGTTTAATAATTCTTCATTTCAATTACAGAAGTTTATTACAAGTCACCTTGAACCATTAGCAAGCATTCACTGCTAGGTCAAGTTTAGATTAATATTTTATTTTTCATCTAAAAGGCAGCTACAGTGTGACATACAGTATTTGTTGTTAAAATATAAAGAATTATTTTTCTCCCATATTTTTCTATGAATAATTTTATCAGAATCATACTTTGGAAACTGCTTTAGTCTCTTCTTTATAAATGTTAAATACCTACTTATTATTGCTTAAATTAATTTTGTGAGATAACAATTAGCGTATTCACTTGGCTGAGTCTTTAGTTGAACTCAGAAAAATTTTACCTTCCAAATGTCATTAGAGTGTCTACTGATTTAAACTGAGTTCAAATACTGAAGGCCTACCATGGTAATACACCATACTCCATGTTTGACTAAATTCATGGGGAAGGCGCAGTCTCTGACTCTAAAGCATCACAGTTTAATTTTTTTCAGATATGTGATTTACTTATATATACACACACACATATATATTCAGTGACAGAAGAGCATAAATTCAGGTTTGCAACCCTGGCTATGTGTGTGTGTGTGTGTGTGTGTGTGTGTGTGTGTGTGTTGGGTGGTATGCATACATAAATACAATTATTTACATATAAAAACATACAAAAATGTAAATGAAATATATTATCTATAAATAACTCGACCCCCAGAGTGGGCCTCTCCAGCTCAGACAAGCAGGTAAGAGGACGTTTATTTGGGATCTGAAGTGTAAGGGCTCTGAGCCCTACTTGCAAGAGCAGCAGGATAGAGCCCACTGCCCCCTGCCCCCACCCTCTCATCCATGCTCAGCCTCTGTGCCTGCCTGGCTGCCCGAAGCGCATCCTCTCCACCCATGTACCACTTGGGCATCTGACATGCTGCTGGGACCCCTGCTCTATCTCTGGCCAAGGTTGTCCTTTACCAGAAAGCGTAGATAGGAAGGCCTGGGTGCTTCCTCTCCTCCATCACTCCAAGTCTAGTTTGGGTACCTTTTCTTAATTTGCTCCAGTCCACCCAAAACCAGCTTTCAACTTTGAATAAGGACCAGCAGTTAGTGTAATGCCTATGTCGCTGAACTACCATGTAGTTGACCACGGTTCGAGTCCCGGATCCAGTGGCTTAAACTTATGCCAAGATTGTGCACATGCATGCCCAAGATCCCGAGAGGAGAATGGAGGAGAAGGGATTGCGGCGTGGCCATTCCCCCGGGGGATGATTTCTCGCTTTCTGTCTCTTTGTCTCTCTCTGTTTTCCTGGTGAGCACACATGCCCTATAGCAAAAAACCCTAAAAAAAAAAAAAAAAATCTCAGGGATAACTTAAGGGAATGAAAACCAAAGAAGAAAAAAGAAAAGAAGAAAAAGAGAAACCTTACAACAGTTCATAGAAAAGGGCTCTCAGAGCTGTAGGTGCAGAGCACCTCTTCTGGTTCCTGCTTGGTCACAGGAGCTTTAATGGCCAGCTTTCGGGAGGGACCGAGGTGCCCACACACTGGATGTCAGAGCAAGGCGGTGCTGCCGTGGGCAAGCCCGTCAGATGCCACATATTGGTTGAGAATTGTTCGTTGAGCGTCCACCATAAGCAGGCACTGTTTAGGGTACTTAGAATAAACCAGAGAACAGTCAAAGCTCTGCACCCTCATGGTCCTTACATTTTATTGGAGAAAGACACCGGTAGTCGGTGCGAAAGCTGAATAATGTGTTATGGAATGATCATTGCTGTGAGTGGTGATAGGAAAATCAGAATGCCTAGGTTTAGAAAGAGAGGACATCGTTGTTTTAAGTAAGTATGTCACGTACAGGTGTCCGAGTGTGGCATTAGTGGGACTGAAAATGCGAACAAGATAGCTCCAATAACGCCCTGCATAGGGGGTTGTATAGGATAAACTCAGATGCCAGGGAAGCCAGGCGGATGGGGCCCCAAGGCACTCACAGCCTTCCCCCCAACCCCTGCCTGATGCTGCCTCTGCTACACTTTGGACTACGCTTCCCACCTCTGCCCTGAAGCCAGCCAGGGTTTTTGAAAGGGATTTGAAGGGCTACACCTGGGTTGAGAACATCTTCATCGTGAGGTGGTGGAGTTATCTATCTCAACAATGGCCAACTCGCTCGAGGAGAGACTGCAGATTATTATCCTAGGTGGTCACAGCATGGAAGAGGGAATGGAGGGCTCAAGGTTGCGTCACTCATAAACTGGAGCCAGCCAGTGGTGCTCAGACATTAGGCCCATGGAGAAGACAATCCAGTGATGGGAAGAGGCCAGGGAGTAAGACAGAAGGATACGTAGAAGGAGCACCTTCCAGAAAGAAGCAGCAGTTCCTGTAAGACTTGAGAAAGTGCTGAGTGAAAGATGAGGAATGTGGTGGGTGAGCAAATACAACCCACTCAGTTTTAACGGAAGACACAGGGTCGTGAGCCAATTGTAGCCATTCGCTTCGATCCCAATATGGCTGGGGGAGCGACCGGGCCCCACTTTCCGCTTCGACCCAAGTTGGGCTGCAGAAGCCACTGGACTCAGTGTACTCCTGCTAACTCTCAGAGCCCACGCCAGCTAAATCCATTATAATGTAAAATACAGTTGCTTTTAACTCACAATCAGCAAAGCACCTCACATAATGGAAGTATGGTAGAAGAGATTAATTCTAAACAGGAGGAGGAGTATAAAGGTAGTTTTCTAAAAGAAGGAGCCTTGTGTTAAATTTAAATAATACAAAGTGTTAGCAATTGCCTCATTTTTCTCTTAAGAATGAAGGAGAACGACAAATCACATACACTAGAGAGAGAGACACAAAACAGAGGACCTAGGCGTCCTCACGACAGTCCCGTCCCTGGAGTTCTCAGCCATGTCGACGGCTCTCTCTCATCTTGACATAGTTGGTCACACCTCAGTGCTGTCACCTTCGACCTCTGCTTCCAACGTGTGCCTTCTGTGTGGCGTGGCCTCGGCTCTGTTGCTGTGGTCTTCGTGCCTGGGTAGCTCTGCCCTTTCCAGTGTTGTCCACCAGCTGGCCTTTGTCTCTTACTCCATTCTGACCCCACCCTTCACTAGCCCTCACCGGAGGTTGTCCTGCAAGCTCCTTTCAATTGGCAGGTGCCAGACTTGATGGATGGCTACAGAAGGGCAGGTGATTCAAGAGAGGAAACCAAAGAGAGGCCAAATGGGGACCGTGTTTTCACCGTGTCTCTGATACAGAAGAATTGCAGCAGTCAGTCTCAGAAGGAAATGGATCCATCCTAATTCAGTTTGCATAGATTCAGGAACACTTACTAAAGAGTCTATTTATAAAGATGAGGGTGGGTGCAGAGAAGCACAATGGTTAGTGCAGTCACGCAAGGCCAATCCCAGTACAGAAGCAAACACCCAAGCCTGGGGGGAGTGGGGAAGTTACTGGAACCTGGAGACAACCTGGGAGAGGAGATACATGGGGAGACCGTTTTAAGAAGAGACTGACCATGAGAGAAGTAAGCCATATGCTCTGGGACCCATCGCATGTCATGATTAACTGCTCTCCTAGGCCCCTGGAATAGCACTAGTTACGTACCATCCTTGGGGAAATGAAAAGCATCTCAGATCTCCAGCTGTGTTCGTGGTTGCAGGTCAGGCACAGAGCAAGTTCCAGCGACTTCACAAAGACCCTGACTCAGTCATCTCTCCCTGTCTAATCGCTGCCTGGGCTGCCCCTCTGCTGACCCGGTCAGAAGTCTGTGGGCTGCTGGATGCGCCACCTGCAGGAGTCCCAGCTGGGTTTCTGGGGCAGAGCCTGCTGCAGATCCAGGGACCAAGGAGGACGATACTGAGCAGAGCAGCCGCAGTCAGTCCAGGCTGGGGCCTTGCCTCACGTTCCTGGGGCTGCTGGAATGGAAGGATGTAAACTAGATGGCATAAGATGACAGAAATTTAACCTCACTGTTCTGGAGGCCACATGTCTGAAGTCCTGCAGGAGAAGCCTTCCTTGCCTGCCTCTAACTCCTGTTGATGAGCTGGCAATCTGAGTCTGCTCATGTCGGCCTCACCCAACCCTCCCTCTGCACATGGCTTCTCCAGGGGTCTCTCTCTCCACATAGCCACCTTCTAGTCCAGATACTGTCAGATTGGATGAGAGACCCGTTCAGCTCCACTGTGACTTCAATTTACCCAATTATATTTGCAAAGATCCCATTCGTTTTTTTTTTTTTTTTTTGAGAGATTTTCGCTACAGGGCACGTGCGCTCGCCAGATAGACAGAGACATAGAGACAGAAAGTGAGAAATCACCCCCCCAGGGGGGATGGTCACACCGCAATCCCTTCTCCATTCTCCTCTCAGGATCTTGGGCACGCACGCACACGCGCCCAGCGTGAGTTTTAAGCCACCGGGTCTGGGACACGAACCGCGGTAGACTACGTGGGAGTCCAGCGACATAGACATTACGCTAACTGCTGGTTCCCCAAAGACCCCATTCTAACTAAGGGCATTTTCTAAGACACTGGGAGTTAGGACTTCAATGTATCTGTTTTGGGTATTTTTTTTTTTTACACAATTCAATCCATAACAGTTTCGGTGGGGAGCAGAATGGCATAGTATGCAAAGATTCAATTAACTAAGCATATAAAAATGAAAGAAACAATGACATGAGTACACTGTAGGAGACTGAGTGACTACCGATTAGCACAGCGATCTTCCACTCACAGCTGTGCTCAGACTGTCTGTAACAGGAGGAGGACAGGACTCATAGCTACACAACCTGCCGGGTGACCGGTTACATAGTATGTACTCCTCATGTCATGTTTGCAAAAAGGCTACTAATTTATAAAAGTTAGAATTCAAAAGTATCTGAGAACATAATGAGTACTTTCTGTCCTATGCATACACATACACATACATAATGCATCTAAGCACAAAGGCTTATTAGCTTAGGAAATTATATATATATGAGGAGTGAGAGGAGCGAGAGAGAGAGAGAGAGAGAGCGCACACTATAGGGTGTGTGTACTCACTGGAGAGAATGAGAGAGACACAAGAAGCACAAAATCACCCAACAAGGGACTGCCCATGCTGCAATCTCTTCTCTTCCATTCTCCTGTCAGAATTTTGTGCATGTATGCACACACTCCCAGTGTGAGTTTCAAACCATTGGGTCTGGGACTCAAACTGTGGTCGACCATGTGGGAGTCCAGCACCTCAACCACTATGCTACCTGCTGGCCCCACTTAGAAAATAAAAGAGTTACTGCTACATATGCGAAACTACCCGTGTCACTGCGTTCCATTCACAGAAGAGATCAGTCTGGAAACTACTAAATATGCCATTTCACTTTGCGATGATGTGACTTGCTTGATATTTTCACAGGAATCATGATGGTTCAGGGAGCCAAAATGATCAGACAACAGCTCTTGGTCTGGTTGTTACAGCCATTTTAAGAGGCAATTTGGATGGCTGTAGAGTCAGCATAATTGCTTTTAAGAAACTTACAAACATTTCAGAAAACAGAGAGAATCGTGCTGCAGGTTATCCGAAGGCTGCGGTGGACTCCTGCTCTGGGGGAACTCGGAGTACCTGCTGCATTAGGTGTCTGCCTTCCCACGACACAAACCAAGCAGTGGCTGAGACAAGCAGGGCAGCCGGACTGCGCAGAGGCAGTGCTTGAGCATTGACGTCTATTCACACCAGCTGCTCCAGGATCGGGGCCAATCACAGGTATTTGAAAATCATTTGCAGAGCCAAGTTTAGCCTCAAATTTCCCTTATTTTTCTAGAGAAGGAAAAAATAAGGAACCAACATCTCTGAGGTTTGCTTTGCTTTCTATGAATGCTACAAATTGTACTCTTGGGGAAGATTCCTGGGGCTTTGTCTTGAGTAGCTTAGAGTCAAGGAGATGCCCTGTTCAAGGACATGACTGTGGCTCTAATTTGAGTGCTGCATTTATCTTTAAAGTCCAAGGTCTGATTTTGCTTTTATCTAGCAAGCATGGAAGACATGAAAGAATAAAGTGGTTCGTTGCTGGTCAATTGATAAAGATAATAGTAAACAAATGAGGACCTGATATGATAGAAGTGTGTTTTCCCACTTGGAGAAAGCAAACCGTAGGTGGATCGTGCTGAGGCAAAGGAGAGAGCAGGGCAACCCGCGCCGACATCACGCTGTAACTAGTGACGTCACACTGTCACATGCAGGTACAGTGTTCAGTCCAGAAAAGTACAGCGTGTGGGGGAAGGAAAGACCCACTTGAACATTTCCTAGGTGACAGAAGAACAATTCCTGTTTCTTCCTAGGAAATTTAGTACTGGATCTCTACAGAGATTGTATACTACTCTATCCAAGCAGAAGGGTATATATAAAAGGCATCAGAGATGGCCTCTCATCCCAGAGTCCCATAGCTAGAAGGGATCAGGACAGAGAAGCAATGTCTGGTATTGCAAGATCTAAAAAGACTGAAGAGATGAAAAAGGTGATTTTCAACTGAGAAAACCAAAAGTGGCTTCATAAAGAAGAGAAGTTTTTAAGGTTTAAGAGGAGGTGGAATAAAGTGTTAACGCGTGGAGAGGAGAGGAGAATGGGGGTGTCGGGTTGGCAACTAAGCCCAAGGCTGAGCAGCAGGGTGTGTCATTCTGGGAAGGGTCATGTGGTCCACATTTCAGATCCACAGGCCACGTGGTTTCTAGAGTGATTACTCAACTCTAGTTGTAGTGGAAGGCAGCATAGAGAATGCGTAAGCTGTAAGCTGGCCGGCTTCCAGTAAGACTGAATTTATAGAGAGCACTTCGCTGCTATACCCCAAATACCTAGCAAAATATCTGACGTGTGTGCATATTCAGTGAACCCCTGCTGGTCCCAATGAAGGATAATCTTTCCAGGTGTTTGTTAAACAACAGACACACAAAAAGAAACAGGACTGAAGCTGGACAAATAACCTAGAGCCAGATTGGATTAGGACCACTGGAGACTTTCTGCCCAGACTTCACCTTCCTGCCCCCAGATTGAGCCAGGTTACAACACCCTATTTATTCTCTCTGTTTCTTTCTCTATTATAAATTTATTTTTAATTTTTAAACTTCGTAACTCTCTGTCTCTCTTTTATCTTGCTAATTCTTACCTCTACCCTGCCCCACCCCATAGGACAAGCCAATCACCAGCCATCTATATCCGAATTCTGAGTGTTTTCTATTTTTTGCTTTAAATTTTTTTTCTCTTTTTAAAATTGTTTTTGTCTTTTTTTTCTTTTTTGGTTGTTTTCTTTTTCTTTTTACCTTTCTCATTTTTCTGCTCAGCATCCACACACTGAGTTTCAAGGCAGGTCTAGGTACACAGTAGTCAAATATCTGAATACTTTTAGGGCCAGATCAATCCTCAATTTCCATCAAATCTGCTGCACAAAGGGAGAAAAATGGTACTGTTTAGGTATTGCAGGTCTCCTCCTGCATGCCTCTGAAAGCTCAGATTTAACTTAAAAAACTAGGGGAAAAAATGCATACTCCATCAGTTGGCCAGAAATCACCACAGACGCACAAGAAATATGAGAAACCAAGAAAATGTCTATTTCCTAAGGGAAAAGAATAACTCCTTATCCTCCACAGACAATACAAGGGAACTAGTGGAAATGTCAGATAAAGAATTTAAAATATTCATAGTAATGAAGTTAGCAGAGATGCAAGAGAAGAGAAGCAATGAACTGCAGAAGATGCAAAGAAAAGAGACGAGTTTCCAGAGGTGAAGAAGTTTTTCCACGATCTGAAAGAGGAGGTACACATCATAAAAAAAGAATCAAACAATTGTTAGAGATGAAGGCTGTACTATAGGAAATCAAAGCCTCCCTTGAAAGTATTAAAAACAGATTAGATCATATAGAAGATTAAATCTCAGATGTAGAAGATAAAATCTATGACCTAGAAAAATTCTAAAAAGACTGAGAAAATAACCTTAAGAAAGAACATAGCATACGAGTAATACTAGTTACCACTAAATGTCCTAACATCTGGATCATTGGTACCCCACAAGGTGAAGAAACTAATTAGGGCATTGATAATCTATTCGATTAAATCCTGGGAAAAAATAATCTTTTCAAACCTAGAGAGGCACTCAAATATTCAGAACCAAGAAATACAAAGGACCCCACATAAACTCAACCAAAGAAGATCTTTTCAAAGACACATCATAACCAGATTGACCAAAACTACAGAGACATGATACTAAAATTGGCAAGAGAGAAATGTCAAGTTACTTTCAAAGGATACCCCATAAGGTTAATATCAGACCTCTCAGAAACAAGGCAAGAAAGAAAGAAAAGGAAAATATATTCAAAGTGTTAAGTGAAAAACAATTTCAAGCAAGAATACTACACCTGGGAAGATTATCCTTCATTGGGACAGCAGTTGGCATAATGGCTATGTCGCTGGACTCCATGTAGTTGACCGCACCCGGTGGCTTAAACTCGCGCTGGGAGCATATGCGTGTGTGCCCATGATCCCAAGAGCAGAATGGAGGAGAAGGGATTGCGGCATGGCCATCTCCCCAGGGGGTGATTTCTCATTTTCTGTCTCTCTGTCTTTCTGGCAAGCACATGCACCCTATAACAAAAACTTCTCAAAAAAAAAAAAAAAAAAAAAAAAAAAGAAAAGGAAAGATTATCCTTCACATGGGGAAAAAAGACAAAAACATTCTCAGATAAACAAAACCTGAAAAAATTTACCTGACACCAGACCAGCTCTCCAAGAAGTGCTAAGGAGTAGTGTTATAACAGGAAAACTAAAAACAAACACACAGAAATAAAAGTCCAAGAAACAACCAAGAGACTGGCCAGCCTAATGACAGGGACAAGTCCAGAGTCGAATGCTAACTTCCAAAGTTTAAATGAAAAGATCAGACCACAGTAACACTGCAAAGTCAATAGAAGAGAGATTAACTACATGAGACTGAACTGGTGAAATAAAATGTTATGACTTTTGACTAAAACATTACTGATTCTCTTCTATGCTTTGTTTTCCATATTTAAGACTTTTTGTCCTTGCTTAAGCTGTTGATAATTTCATCTATCTACTATTGGAACTGAATCCTAAGCTTTTTCCTGGCTTTATGTATTAAGCAAATTTCTCTTAACGTTTATTTTTTTTTGAGAATTTTTGTTTGTTTGTTTTTGTTTTGTTTTGTTTTGTTTTTGCTAAAGGGTGCGTGCACTCACCAGAAAGACAGAGAGAGACAGAGAGACAGAAAGCAAGAAATCACCACCCAGGGAGCATGGCCACACCACGATTCCTTCTCCTCCATTCTCCTGTGGGGATCCTGGGCACATATGCACACACATGTGGTGTGAGTTTAAGCCACCAGGTCCGGGACTCAAACAATGGTCGGCTACATGGGAGTCCAGCGACATAGCCATTGCGCTAACTGCTGATCCCTTAACATTTTTTTTATTTTGATCTATTAAAACTAAAACTGTTTTTCTTGAAATTAAAAAAAATGCATTAAAAAATTTTTTAAAAAGAAACGTATTGAGAGGATAAGGAGAAGAAAACATTGTGCTGATTTATACGGGAGGTAGTGTAAATGTGCCATCGTTTAGTTTTAAAATAATAGATAATTAATACATCAAGAAGAATCAGTAAGAGAATGTTACCAGAAGAGATGGTACAGAAGGTAAAATGGTTGACCTGAAGAACGGAGATGGAGGTTGAAGTGGGGAAAGTAAGAACTTCACTGTCATACATGCAATTTTACTGTTTTAAACTTTACTTACTGGGGCCAGCACATGCGCCCTATAGCAAAAACCTCTCCAAAAGAAAGAAAGAAAGAAAGAAAGTTTATTTACTTATTCCATAAGTGAGAGAGACAGAGCTATAACACCCCAAAGGGTCGTGGCTTAGCCTTTGCCAGTCCATGTCTTGGACATACACATGCCCAGTGCACTCTGAGAGGTCTCTCGACCTAACCAGTAACCTTCCCATGCCGATCTGCCTTGCAGTGTTGTGTTTTACTCAGTGCTACTCTCCAGCCCATAATTTTACTTTATAAATTATAAATATATTATTTTAATAAAACAGTTTTTAAAATATTTTTTAAGTGAAAACAAACAAACAAACAAAAACACCCTAGGGCCAGATGAAAGAGCTGGAAGAAGATTTAGCTTTGTTTCCTAGGCAGGCTCTCTCCCACTGACTAGTATCTGCCTTCAGGGAGCCATCTCTTTCAGATGAGTTTGAAGAAAGGAAGAGTGGCAGAAAGATAGGCTGGAACATGGCAATTCATGCAAGAGAGAAAAGACCCTGGACTGGGCCTGAAGACAGGGCACAAATAAAATGCGCATTTCAGAGTCCCGAACTGCAGACTTCTGCCATGTGCTGAGGGCATAGGGCAGAGGAGGTGAGGAGGGGCAGGCTGGGTCGTTCTGCCATTCCCAGAAGCTAGGGCACCTGTAGGGATGAGAGCATGTGGCCTTGACCCTGAAAATGTCAAGGGCAGGTGAGGGAGCACACCCGTGTACAAATGCCATGTCTGGAAGAGTACTAAACACTGGCCTATGAGAAAGTTCTCCTGAGGAAGAATTAAGGGTGACCGGCTTGTCACATGCATTTCCAGAAAGGAGTTTCTCTGCTCACAGAATGGTGTTTAGAAGGTGGTTCCCAAATTTCCATTCAGATAAAGAAGGAAACAAGTTAATGAGCACTAGGTTCCTCTCTGGCTATCATTTCTGTCTTGCATATACTCATGTCATCACACCCAGTTACCTGTTGGGTATTTAATTTATTTAAAGATCTTTGAAAAAAAAAATAAGCAATGAAAACTAGCAATGGGCTGGTGCTTCCACGGTTTCCATTTATGAAGCAGGGATATACTCTGACATTTGAGGTCGTGAACTAGGCCAAAAATAAAGTTTGTAGTTGTTTACCATCTGAGCCCCAGTGCAGAGGCTAATCACTAATGTCACTGCAACTGTGTAGTGTTGAGAAAAAGACCTCAGGGGACCAGCGGTTCATGTGGCTACAAATTCACTGATGACTCTCTTCCTAAAACATTGCTCTCTGTCATTACAATTGCAAGATAGAACAATGATGAGAACCAAAATTAAACTAGGTCAGAAGTTTGAAAACTGATTTAGTCCTATACATATCAAAGAAAGTATAATTTAGAATTTAAGGAGGAAGATTACATTTCAAACTTTGCCCCTTTCTCTAGATTATTCATCCTCCTCAAAATGTTGTCCTCAAATATTCTATTCTCTAGAAAAAAGTTATGAATTAAAATTGCTGTAAGTCCCACTAGATAACATCGTGATAGGAAAAGTGGGCTGGAAATCTCGAGAAGAAGTGGATACGAGTGGAGAACGCCTGGCCTGGGGAGAGATGCAGGGGGTGGGGAGTGGGGGGTGTGGGCCAGGAAGCGACCGCTCAGTCAAGCTGGGGCGGCTGTGCGTTGCAATTCTTGTGACTTGCAAGAAGGAAAGCATGGTGCATTCTCTGTGGCACCTAAGGGTGTCTAAATGTTGGCAGTTAATTAACTTCTTAGTATTTTCAGGCTACACAGATAATATCTGTAGGTCCCCGGTTCATTGTCTCCTATTCTGACTTGTTTTTGTTTGGGAGAGCATTGAAGAATTGTTCAATAGCCAAAAAACATTGGTTATGGTTTTGAACAAATCTAGGGCCAGTCGTCAGCAGGGTAGTTGAGGCAGCTGGATTCCACATAGCTGACATGCAATATGAGGTCTGGAACATGCTGGGCACATGTGTGTGTGTGTGCTTGTGCTCAAAATCCCAAGAGGAGAGAGAAGGGATTGAGGCATGACCATCCTCCCTGGGGGATAATTTTGCTCTCTCTCTCTTTCTCTCTCTCTCTGCTGAGCACACATACCATATAGGAAAATTAGCAGATAGTGTAATAGCTATGTTTCTGGACTCCCACATGGCTGAACATAGTTTGAGTCCCAGACCTGGCAACTTGACACTCATGCCAGCCACTGTTGTGTGAGTGCCCAAGATACTGAGAGGAGAATGGAGGAGACAGGATTTCGGTATGGCCAACCACCCTGGGGGGGGTGATAACTCACTTTCTGTCTCTCTTTGTTTCTCTGTCAGTGTGTGTGCTCTATAGCAAAAATCTCTCTTTAAAAAAAAAATATTAAAAAAAAAACAAAACAAGAAAAACAAAAACAATCTGTTCGTATGAATGACATAGGACTCTTGAATCAGGAGAGGACTGATTCAGGAGATCAGAGTCACTTAGGGAGAATTACCATGATTGCTAATCCATTTATGGTGTGAGCTGTGCTACGTAGTGTTCTCAGTATTCTACAGTGTGGTTACTCATTTAATGCTCAATGAAGTGAGATAGGACTACTTCCCTTTCCATTTTATAGGAAAAGAAATTGAGGCAAGGGAAGGTTAAATAATTCACCCAACTTTACACAACTTATAAGTGACAAATTCCCTTCTTGAATGCCAACAGGATGCTACAAGGGCTTATCCTCTAACCACTGTCCTAACTTTCACTTATTTATCTTGGGATGGCAGAAACTCACTGAGCTTATCTGATCTTACTTCCCTTAACACTAAAATTAGAGTATACAGGTCATTATCTGTCCCCATGCTTGTTTGAAACTAAAAGTAAATCATATATATGTAGTTCTCGTGTACTAGCAAATGATATTCAGACATAAATTATTATGAAAAATGTGGTATAAAGTACTTGGCTGGCTGAGACCAAAGGCTAAACCAACCTCTGTCTGAATAGCTCGTGTCATCTTGGAAGTTCTGCGCCAGAGTATGACCAAGAGCGTGAGCTTAGTGAGCGTCCCAGGTGTCACTTGGTCTTCCCACCCTGCCTCCACTCTGCACCCTTAAATGCCCTAACAGGTTCTGAGTGTGCAGGGATGTTGAAAGTGGCCAGTTGTTCAGATACAGTGACGTGAAGTGCAGAGATATTACAACCTTCTTTTTTTTTTTTTTTTCTTAGTGGGTCTCTACCATCTCACCCTGTCCAGCCATTTGAGTAAAGAAGCTCCAGGGCACCATCAACATTTTCATAGCCATCATACCTTGTTGCATGCATAGCATGAATGTAACATCTTGGTTTATAAATCCCAATCACCTTTTAAAAGCTTACCATCTACCGGTCTACTGATACTTGGTAGATGAAAGAAAGTATATCTAACTATGGTGATTTGCCTCAAATAGAACATTGAATTACTAATCAATACAGGGTACCTAAGGTGTTATTATTCTTGCTTCTTTTTCTGGCTGTAATTTTGTCACAGATGAGGGAGGGAGAGAAAAAATAGACCAGACCTCCAACTCTATCCAATGTGCTGAGAGTAAACTCCATCAATAACAGACAGAAAAAGACAAGGAAATACAGAAATATTTTACAATGACCTTCTGATATTTTATCCAGGAAGAACTGACAACTTGGGCAAAATATCAGAAGAGCCAGTTTTGCCCAAATGGGTCTCCTACAGTGTGGTTGTCATCAGCAGGGACTGCTCAGATGACTGGGCACAGCAGGGCAAGTCCTGCTGGTGGCAAAGGGGTTGTGAAGCAGCCTCTAGACCATTTCCTGCAGCAGCCCAAGAGGGACCATTGAAAAGTAGCCAATGTTCAAACCACAGCTCAGTGCCTGGCACAGAGCATTCGGTCCACGTCAGCTGTGGGTCAGCTGTGCAGCGGCACAGGCAGGAGTGGCAGTGCTCCTCCTTCCACAGTGTGGGAAGCCCGTGCCACGTGGTAAGATGTCAGGTTTATGTCCCAGGTCTGCCTGAACACATCTGGCTGGCTGCAGGGCTGGCGGTGGGATTGCAGTGAGAGACACTGTCAAGGGTCTCTTTCTCTCCCCATATTTCTCTCAGGAAATCAACAACAACAGCAAAAAGTTAACTGTGCTCATGATAAACTCAGGATACTATTCAAAACACAAGAATAATGACATTTAGTCATAATGCCAGGTTTTCAGCCATGTGATTTTTCAAAAGGGACATTGTGACACTTTCAAAATGTGAACATTTTCTTTCTTCAAAAACAAAATAAAAATCACTTTTTAAAACCAGGAAACTAGCAATGAACCATCCAAGCAGTTTGGATAATGAATATTTTATACTCTCTGTGGTAGGTTACAAAAATGTCCAGGATATTTCACCTTCCTGTCCATACCCTTCATAAAGTGGCTCTGAAGCACCCTCCATCCTCCCCTTCAAGAATGGAGTCTATCGGAGGACGTACCAGCAGTGAAAATAGTTACGGATGTTGGAGACAGTGTGGAGGAGGGTGAGGGAAGAGAAGGGTATAGGGAAGGAAATCAGGGAGAAAAATAGAAAGGCAAGACATTTGCGGGACACAGAATGGTTTATTTCCTATTGATGATAACGTGTAGTATTCTCAACTGGACTGATGTGATGTATATCATGTTGGGTAAATTCTCTTTACAAGTCAAATGATGTATAGCATTTGAATGTTTAAAAAAAGATAATATTAATAATAATGATTTTAAAAAAGAATGGAGTCTCCCTTTCCACCCCTTAAATCTGGCGTGGCTCTGTCCCTTACGTTGACCAATAGAATATACAGACATGACGTTATACTAGTTCTGGAGCTAGCTCCCATCCAGCTTGCACATTCATTTCCCCTCTCGGAACCACCTCTGCCCAGTGAATAGTCTACACTGGCCAGTGAGCATAACTGTCTAATGGTCCCAGCCAAGGATGGCCCTCCTCCTCTTCAATGCACAGAGGAGTCAGCTCAGGTTAGAAGAACCACTCTATTGTGAGGACAGAACTCTGAGAGAAATAAATACTTATTTGTTTCAGCTGCTAAGTTTGGGGATGGTTTGTTTTTCAACAGAAGCTAACTGATAACGTCTTAGACCAGAAAAGGCAGTGGGTTTGCGTTCTACTGTGTGGCTGAGTCTGCGAAGTGTCATTCATCACTTTGCCTGGTAGTGACAGGTCAGTATTACCAGAGCCGGCAGCTGGCCCAGAATTGTCTCTTCCATGTTAAAGGGGCTCTAAATAATGTTCTGCTACAGAGCAGGCTGTGTCAACTATTAGACTGGAGACGGGAATTCTGAGAATGTTAAGAGAAAGGTTGCAGATTTCTTTATTCAGAAGACATAGACATTCACAGAATGTCTTCAAAATACTGCTGTGATTTGACATGAACAGTCACACTGAAATAGCAATTAGAAATAAGGTTTGCTGGGTTGGTTGATTTGAAAAATTAGGAATATGTATATATTCTTGCTGTTCATTCCTTCTCCTTCAAATTCACGAGCGAATGAGCTGAAGAACCAAATCAGTAGGAAAATACACTAAGGATTGTGTAAGGATTGAAGAATGTTTCTATTTTTATTGCACTCACTGATAAACAGCGGGTGTATTTGTATGCAAGGGCTGTCTTAACACAGTACAGGAGACTATGGTTTAAGCAACAGAAATGTGTTTTCTCTCATTTCCAGAGAACATAACTCATATCAAGAAGTCAGGAAGGTTGCCTTTGAGGGCTCTACCAGATGGAGGTGTTACAAACCTAGTTCCTTGGCTTGCAAGTGACTACCTTCTCCAGTGCTCAAACTTCCTCCTTCTAAAGGCAGTAGTTGTGGTGGACTAGGACCCACCCTCTGACCTCATTGTAATTCAGTTCCTACTTTAAATAGTTCCAAATGCAGTCACATTATGTCTTAGGCAGGACTGGCTGCTATAACAAAAGATGGTCCCATAGTTCTGGAGACATGAGGTCTAAGATCAAGGCACCTAAGATCCAGTGTCTGGGAGGCATCTCTGCCTGGTTTTCAGATGACCATCTTCTGGTTTTGCCTTCACACGTATGAGAGAAAATAAACTGTCTCTCTTTCTCTTTTTTTAAGTGTATTTATTTCATTTCTTACATAAGAGAAAGAAAGGGAGAGAGAAATGGGCACGCAAACAATGCCTTTGTGCTGCACTCCAGCCCCAGTTCCAGCCAGCTCAGATCATGAGAAAGCACACCTGACTCAAAGGGACCTCAGCATTTGAACCTGGGCCTTCCTGTACGGTTGAGCATCACCAAGCATTGTGCTACCACTGCTGCACTCCAGCCCCAGTTCCAGCCAGCTCAGATCATGAGAAAGCACACCTGACTCAAAGGGACCTCAGCATTTGAACCTGGGCCTTCCTGTACGGTTGAGCATCACCAAGCATTGTGCTACCACTGCTGCACTCCAGCCCCAGTTCCAGCCAGCTCAGATCATGAGAAAGCACACCTGACTCAAAGGGACCTCAGCATTTGAACCTGGGCCTTCCTGTACGGTTGAGCATCACCAAGCATTGTGCTACCACTGCTGCAGACCCTATGGTGTCTGCTCCACTGTGGTGCTAATCCCAGTCAGGAGGGCAGCACCTTTGTGGCCTACTCAGCTTCCAAAGGCCTCACCCTCTACATCATCACTCTGGGGCTTTAGCTTAGAAACTTCTTTAAGAGGTAGGGAACAGCTCAGCTCACAACCCTGAGTGAACATGGAAAGAACCAACAAAATAAATGTTTAATGAAGAGAAGGAAATGTTTAACAGAATGAGATAGTAAAAACCCCAAAATATATTACAAAGCTGTGATAATTCAAACAGCAAAGTATTGGCACAAAAACAGACATGAGGACCAATGGAACAGAGTAGAGACTCCAGAAATAAACCCCAAAACATATAGCCAACCCATCGCTGACAAAGGATACCAGTCAATCCAGTGGGAAAAGGAAAACCTCTTTAGCAAATGGTACTGGAAAACGGTATCCACCTGCAGAAAGATGAATCTGAAACCCTATCTGTCACCATTAACAAAAATCAAATCAAAGTGGATCAAATATATCTAAACCTAAGACCACAAACTATAAAACTACTTGTGGAAAACACTGGGGAAAATCTGGGAGACATTGGGGTAGGCAAAGATTTCTTAAGCAAGACCCCTAAAGCACAGGCAATAATCCCCCAAATAGACAGGCGGAATTACATCAGATTAAGGAGTTTCTGCACGCAAAGGACGTTATAATTAATGTGAATTAACAACCCTCGGAATGGCAGAGAATTTTTGTTAACTGTGCCTCACATAAGGGACTGATAACCAGAATACACAGGGAATTCAAACAGCTTGCCCAGAAGAAAATGATTAACCCAATTAAAAGATGGGAAAATGAGCTGAATAAACAACTCTCTAAGGAAGACATACAAACAGCCAAAAAGCATATGAAATGCGCAACATCCCTCATTGTAAGGGAGATGCACATCAAAATCACAATGAGATATCACCTAACCCCAGTCAGAATGGCAAAGATTAAAAAATAATAATAATAATAATGATAAGTGCTGAAGGGGTGTGATGAAAGGTGAAACTTTTACACTGTTGGTGGGAATGTAAATTGGTCCAGCCATTGTGGAGAATGATATGGAGATTCTTCAAAGACCTTCAAATAGAACTACCATATGAACTACCATAGCAATTCCACTCCTGACTATCTACCCAAAGGACAGGCGAGCTCTCAGTCAGAAAAGTGCTTGCACAGCTATTTTCATTGCAGCATTATTCAAGATTGCTAAGACATGGAACCAATCCAAATGTCTACAGACAAATGAATGATTGAAAAAGTGTGGCACATATACTCCATGGAATACTATTCAGCCATAAAAAACAAGGAGAAAAACAAACTTTTTTAAGGTAATTGTATTTTATTTTTATTTATTCGGGTTTTTTTTTTGCATTTAATCACTATGTATCATTACAACATACCAAATCAATTTTTCCCATCATGAATACACTGAATAATGGTACAGTCAAAGACATTACCATGTACATTACAGTCCACAGATTTCTTTCCTTTTTGGGTTCTTTAACTGTTTTGCCTCTTCTTCTCCTTGATTCTCTCCCTCTCATCCTCTCCTACTTCCTACCGTCCTCCTACACTTTCTCCAGTATCATCATTGTTCGTTTTCTTTTTAAAATAACAGAACTGGCCCTGTGGCACAGCACTGCTCCAAAAAAGCCAGCTCCTGTGTGGAACAGGGGTTCAGATACCAGGCCTGGTTGGCCAGAAACATGCGGGGCACATGCATGAGTGCCAAGGCTCTGATGGGCTGGAGGACTGGAAGATGGGAGTTGTGGTGTTACCAGACCCATGGTAGTGCTCCTCTCTCTCTCACTCTCATTCTCCCATGTGTATGTGTGTGCTCTATTACAAATATACTTTAAAAAGTATGTTTTATAGGAAGAATATCCCTTTTCTTTTTTTAAAAAAAATTCTTTATTTAGAGTGTGATTTTTTCGATAGGTAGGGCATATGCTTTTGCAAAACAGACATAGAGAGACAGACAAAACATGAGAAATAGCCCTGTGTGGGGATGGCCACACCTAAATCCCTTCTCCACTCTCCTCTTGGGATTTTGGGCATGCACGCACATGCACTTGGCATGAGTTTCAAGCCACTGGTTCTGGGACTTGAACCATGGTCAGCCATGTGGGAGTCCAGTGACATAACCATTATGTCATCTGCTGGTCTCAGAATATACTTTTTGTAAACTATAACAGTTTGTAATTAAAATTTTAGGGCTATTTAGCAATTTAAGTTCATTTGTTTGTTTCTAATAGAAAAATCTTCCTTGATCACCTTATTATGGAGAAAGTTTCCAAGAAGTTGTAAGGTGATATGCTCACCAGTTTAAATTATTTTCAATTCATTCGGCATATTTTGTCTATGCACTAGACACTGAGCTGGGCTTTGTATGGCTGACATTTTTCCAGCCAAATTGTGCTTTGACCTCAATATCTGGTCTACTGCTCACGAGGTTCTAAAAGAAAACATGTGCATTTTAGTTAGTATGTTATTCATATTTATATATATGAAGTCATATTTTGCTACAAGTGATTATTCTACTGAAATAAAACATAGTTCTTGCCTCCACTGGGTGTTTCGACTGGCAGGGAAGATTAAGAATTTAAACATAAGAAAGAAACAAGTAAATAAAGTGTCAGTGGGCAGATTAAAGTAGTTATGCAATCCAACTCTCTTAAAAGAAAGTCTGAACCCTGATGCTAACCCTAACTTTTGGTTTTGAGTAAGATTGTGATGTCTGCCTCACAGAAAACTGTAGAGGCTATGCTTTGTCCATTTCCTGAGTGTCAGTAACCTCCATCTCTCTAACTTGGGGCTCTTGCCATTGAGATGCAGCTGCCATGCTCTAAGAAAGTCCAAGAAACCCCATGGAGAAACACATTTGGAAAAAATCCAAGACCTCACCGACAGTCCCAGTTGAGCTTCCAGCTAAAATCATCATGAACTTGTCAAGTTCCATGACATGAAGCAAGTGAGCCTTTCCTAACTGGAATACATGTAAACGTCTATGAAGGGAATATTCTGTCAGTCATGAGAGCAAATAATAGGCATCTGATATCCTCTAAAGACTTGAAATTTTTCTCATATATATAACTTTAAAGCTATAGACAGATAAGATAGATTGAAAATTATATATATATATACATATATATAAATTTATTATAATAATGATATATATATTTATTAAAAGATAGGCTCTCAGGGCCAGCCTGTGATCTAGGAGTTAAGGGAGCTGGATTCCACATACCTGACCATGCTGTGTGAGTCCTGACCAGACAGCCTGAAAATCATATGCCAGGTGTGTGTGCATGTATGTCCAAAATCCTGAAAGGAGGGAGAGATGGAACAGAAGGGATTGTGGACTGACTGTGCTCCATAGAGGGTGCTTTCTCACTCGCCCTCCGTCTCTCTCTGCTGAGTGCACATGTCTTTGGCAAATTAAAAACAAACAAACAAACAAACAAAACAAGGTCGACTATCAGATTATCTTATTACAAGAGTATTATTGAACAGTCATTTGGAAAGAGCATCTATTTTATGTTTTCTTGAGGTAAATCAGAGATGTTTATAATAGATTATAAATGTTTGGGCATGTATAATGAGTTTTTGATTGGCGTTTTCACTTTTCAAATGCTGTTTTTTTTCTTAGTTTTTTTTTTTTTTGAGAAGTTTTTGCTATAGGGTGCATGCGCTTGCCAGAAAGACAGAGAGAGACAGAGACAGAAAGCGATAAATCACCCCCCAGAGGGGATGGCCACGCCGCAATCCCTTCTCCTCCATTCTCCTCTCGGGATCTTGGGCACGCACGCACACGTGCCTGACGTGAGTTTTAAGCCACCGGGTCTGGGACATGAACCATGGTCGACTACATGGGAGTCCAGCGACATAGCCATTACAGTAACTGTTGGTCTCTTCAAATGTTTTCTATACTTATTCTTGTCTGCTTTTTAACCCATAAAAATCCTAAAATGTATTGGAGTTTTTTTAGTATGTTTATTTATTTATCTTGTTAGCGAGAAAGAGAGAGCAGAGAGAAAAAGACAAGCACTTTCAACAGGGTCTCGTGCCATAATGCTTCCCCCCGACCCCAGCTTTCCAGTGGGTCAGAACGACAGGCACATGTGTACCCCAAATGTTTGGGGAACCCAGGAACCAAACCCTGATCCTCCATCAACCCATCTAAATGGAGGATTCTGATATTAGAGTCCCCTTAGCCTGCAGAATACCATGGGGAATCACTTTCTCCATCATTAGATTCATTAGTAATAAAGGCATATTCTGTTTTCTTAAGTGCCTAATTCCTTAGCTTCACTTCTCATTCAATTCAGAGGGTAAAACACAAGTGAGTTATTCTGGAGCCTTCTTGAATCTCAAGAAGTCATGTGTGAAGTAATCTGAATCCTCTTCATTTAGATGTTGTGAGGACGATGGTCTACGGTGGCCTAAAACTACACTATTCTGTGATCGTCAATGTTGGCTCAGAATGGTCCCCTCCACTGGTTCAAAAGTAGGTCAGCAAAAGCTCACAGAGGGTGAAATAATTTGAAGAGAGAAAGATTATTTTTAAATGATCCTTAAAACCAAGATGATCCATTAAGTCAGCTAAGCCATTTAGGGAGCGTTTCTGGGGATGAGACATGCTCACTGGGTCACTACCTCAACTTCCGCTGCAGGTCGGAATCAAAGAGCACAGAGCTTTTGGGAAAAGAATTACACATGCTTGTGCATTCTGGCATTTGCAAATCACAATTTGGAAAAGCAAAACATACATGCTTTCACTGAGCAGGTACTCAGCCAGTGGCAAGTATATGTTACCAACGGAAAGGGGGTCACGCAATACATCAGAGAAGGCCCCCACCACGTTTATGCAGTGAGAGGAAGCACGGCAAGTGTGTACAACCTTAAAATAGATGGTAAAATGTTTTGCTCTCCAAACGCACAGCTGAAGAGTTCTGGCGGGGGAGCAGCGGTGGCCATGGAAGGCAGTGACGAGGTGGCGTCGGTGTGAGCTCTGCGCAATGGGCGAGAGGATATTCAGGGAGAGTAGGACGGAACCTGAGGGAAATCCACTGAGTCAGAGAACAGAAGTAATACAGGGTGGAAGAGCTTTTTCTTATTTCTAAATAAAGCATGCCAAGCTGTAAGAAAAGCCCACAGTGCATGAATGGATTGCAATCCAAGAGTGTGTGGGCTCAGAAACCAAAACAAGGAGGCTCCTCTTGTGTGGCACCTCGTGTTCCCGAAGGGAATGAAAGCAGTCTTGGTTGGGGAAACGGCGCCCTGTTCATTGAGGCTTTCAAACATCAGAATAAAGAACCGGAACTACATGTTCTTTACTTGAATGGAGTCACAAAGGGTCTTTGAACAGGTTAGTGCCACAGATAAGGAGTGGAATAAAATTTATCTACCCAGGGTGCCTGAAGCAAGTCAGAGATGGGAGAGAATTGAAATTAGGTCATGTCAATTACACGTCCAGAGTCAGGTAAGGAAGGGAAACCAGCCTTGGTGCCAGTGGGCTCCTGAGGAGAGGACAGGTGTGAGAGATGCTCTAGAAGGAAATGAAGAGGAATTGCCACTTGACAGGAGACTGAGTCTGAGGGAAAGTGATCCGTGAAGGACAAGGCAGAGTGAAGCCTCTCTCTAAATACACCATAAATTTTATCCCTTCTTTTTCTTCTCAGTGTATTACAGACAGGGATACACTAACATCTGGAAAAGGAGGTCTAAATATTCCCTTCTAGTCTATTAAATATCTCTTTGGCCCCGAATCTTAAGAGACCCAAGGGTACCCAATATTATGGGATTCTTTCTCTAGGGGAAGCATCACTGGGACTTGGTGGGCACCCGAGAAACCCAGCCCCGACACCCTGCGTCTTAGTGGGCTCTGCCCTCTTGGCCATTGGTCACTTCCCAACTCAGCCTGTGTTTAGAATCAGCAGAATTCAGGATTCATCTTATACTCTCAGCTTGTCCCTAGAGTAATTAGACTGTTCATATTTCTTAATAGGTGTCCCATAATGTCAGTTCTATTCCAGCGGGACCAGTTTGGACCTGGAATCTTACTGACTCCTGGTAGAGTACTTCTGCATGTAAACCTGTTGGGCTCACCACTTGATATAGCTGCTGGCCCATGTGTCACTACTAACTGACACATTCCAGTTCATCATCTCTTTTCCAAAGAAGGCAAAACTGCAACAGCCACATCACATCGATCAAGTGCTGACCTAACCACCCAGTGTCCTTCATAATTTGAATTAAAAATCCAAAGTGTGGAAAAGAAAACCCCTTCAACAATGCTAAGGAAAAACATGAAGTAATAAGAACAAGTTTGCAGTTACTCATGTGGCCTGAGAATCAATTTCCTGTATGGTCATCTTGATCACTACATTTTCATTATGTTTGATTGTTCAACAGCAAATAAGTAGTAGCCATTATTACCAACCACTATGTGAGGTGAGTAGGGTAAATATTATCAATCTGAGGTCACAGATTGTTAGCCAAGACTTAAAAAGTTTAGGTAATGAGGACAAGATCTCACAGCCCATGGCACACTTCTAACTTATTTATAAAAGAAATCCAAAAGTGTATGCTAAAATGTTCTGCCTTTTCATTGCACTGATTCATCAACTAATGTAACTCATTATTTTCCTCCACTCTTCTAAAAGATTCCTCACCAGAGAAAGAAAATTGCAGTAACAGCACTTTCAAGAAAGCAAAGAAGTGAATCTGAAGTTTCTCCCATTAAGTTATGGCACTGGACTTGATGTTTCAAAGCAGAGTGCAAGTGTTTATAACAGATAAAGAAATCTGGAACATGAGTACCTAGAAATGATCCTATTCTGCATGTCAGAGACTGGTTACATGCGTTACTTGTGCAACAGAAACCCTTGCTAAGTTACTCCAAGAGAAGAATCGTTCTATAATAGGATGTGCAATTTCATTTCCATTATCTTTGAAGGGCTTGGAATAAAAGCTGCAATTTAACAAAAAAAAAAAAAAAAAAAAAAAAAAAAAAAAAAAAAGAGAGGGGAAAAAAAACACA
>NW_006159840.1:4711706-4734340 GCF_000334495.1 Tupaia belangeri chinensis | reverse complement strand
AAAAAGTTAAAAAAAAAAAAAAAAAAAAAAAAAAAAAAAAAAAAAAAGGAAAAGGGAGAGTGATGAATAAATACTTACAATAAGCTGGGCACAATGCCCAGTGGAAAAGTACACCCAGTCCTGTGAAAAGAAGACACTTCGCTTACGTGCATGGGCCAGCATTGTCTCTCTCTCTCTCTCCACGCAAGTGATGAAGGAGAATCATTTGTGCTCTCAAAGAACTTCGTGGTACCTAAGAACAAAAATGTTTTCAAAAGAGGCATTTCTTTCTAAAGAAAAATAAGTTTCACCTTTGAATGTTTTCTGAGTATTAGTTAACCTTCCTCCTCAATTGGTAGAAGAGGAAGCTATATGAACGAATGAAGAATGAGCACTTTTTTTGGATTCAGGGCAGGTTGAATTAATTTATTTAAGCTACAGAAACATGTGTTAAAAAATGTTGTTGCTCTTCTTGGTTTTTAGCATCGAGAACGAATTCAAGATCTTCGTGTGACCCTAATGATCTCATCTCCATAGTGAGCTTCTCCTGTTGAAAGAGTTGGCAATTTAGAAAAGGTCAGATTTTTAAAATAATTACTTTTAATTTTGCAAGCACGCCAGGAAAAAAAAATGCATGACAGCACTTCTACAGCTTTGTTTTATAAAGACTCATGAATCCAACAACAGAACAACTTTCTATGGCCATTCTTCCCACAGCAGCAAAGGATGAGTGGTGCTTTTGGCTCACAGACAATCTGTCTCGTTGCCTTCCACCCCCAGTCACAGCAACCTCATCAATAGATGCTGGAGTCCAACAGGCTGCGGGGGCGGCCAGCACTGACACCTCATCTGATGAGAGAGCCTACAATGCCATTACCAAAGGTGACATTTTAATAGCAATCCAAAGTATGACTCTTATCTGAAAAGCCACTAAGCTTCCACCAGGCATGCCCCGCGACCCTGGGAGTACACGCCAGGCACCCCCTGAGCTGATGCTGGTCAGCCTTCCTTAGAGTTGCTGACTGAAACGCGCGGGTTAACACCTGGTGGTGGTTGACATTGACGGAGTCTCTTATCCATGCTTATCCCGTCGCAGGAACCCGTCCTCAGGTTTACACATGGCGGCAGTTCCAATCCATCATGACCTGCTTCTTTGGCTTCTTGGTGCTTGATAGCCGGGTTAAGTACTTTCACAGGAACCCAGGAAAGGAGAGGAAAATGATATTTAATAAGCAGAAGGGAAGAAAAACTTTGCCTGGGGAACACAGATTTTTAGTGAAGTAGTCTAAACTCTCGATGCACAGGAAAGGCATGAAGGTTTGCCCACTTCCTGCAGAAGTGAGAGACTCAACATTTGGGGCAAATGAGAAATGCAAAAGCAGCTATGATAGCTAGACCAAGGTTGCAAAACTTAAAATACATCCTTATTCTCTTCTTGCTGCTAAAGTCAGAGAATAAGGCAGGGGAAAATACATTTTCCTCTTACTTGGAAAATAAGACATAATTTGGAGCAGAAGCTTAATAGCAATGAAACGTTGGCTTCCTTCTTAGGGAAGCAACAACATTTAAATGAGGTAGGCAGGATATAAATAAAGCTTAAAAATAACTGAAAGTGGGTCCAGCAGGTGGCATGGTCGTTAAGGGAGCTGGACTCCCACATAGCCAACTGGGGTTCAAGTCCTGCAACTGGTGGCTTGCTTTCTCACTTACCCCCCCCATCCTGTGTGGTCAAATTAAAATAAATAAAGTTAAATAAAATAATCCTGAAAAAATAAATAAATAACTGAAAGTACCAATACCTAAACTCTGACCATCAATAAGAAAGCACTGAGCACCCAACAGGTGTAAGGTATTATCCTAGGCCTCTGCTAGAAGTGATGATTTTTAACTCTGCTCTTATAGAATAAACATGTAATGACATAACCTCTGAACACTGATATCTAACAATTAAGAGTAATATTTATCAGAGCTAGCAGATTGCATAATGGTTATGATGCTGGACTCCCACGTAGTTGACTGCAATTCGAGTCCTGGACCCAGCAGCTTAAAACTCACACTAGGCACATGTGCATGTGTGCCCCAAATGCCAAGAGGACAGTGGAGGAGAAGGGTTGCAGCATGGCTATCCCCCCTGGAGAATGATTTCTGGCTTTCTGTCTCTGTCTCTCTAGTGAGAGCATGCACCCGACAGCAAAAATATTACAAGAGTAATATTTAGTGTAGTAGAAATTAAAACAGGCTATCAATAATTTATTTTAGTAATTGCAGAAATATTTGTCAGAATTATGTTGTGTTCTAGGAATTAAAAATAAAATAATTAGTGAGAGAATCAAAACTTCCATCCCTCAAAGAGCTTACTGTCTGGGGAGAAACATGGACAATGAAAAACATAAAATAGTTCTATAAATGCAAGGTCAGCAGAAAAATAGTACTAGGAGCTAAAATACCAACAGACACTATATAAATTCTGATCAAACTGAAACAATCAATACAAAACAATCAATTTCAGGGACCAGCAGATGGCGTAATGGTTATATTGCTGGACACCCACGTAGTCAACAGCAGTTCGAGTCCTGGATCCAGTGGCTTAAAATTTACACTGTGTGGGGAACCAGCAGTTAGCGTAATGGCTATGTCTCTGAACTCCCACGTAGTGGACCGCGGTTCGCGTCCTGGACCTGGTGGCTTAGAACTCACGCTGGGCATGTGTGCGTGCATGCCCAAGATCCCGAGAGGAGAGTGGAGGAGAAGGGATTGCGGCGTGGCCGTCCCCCCTGGGGGGTGATTTCTCGCTTTCTGTCTCTCTGTCTCTCTGTCCATCTGGCGAGCACATGCGCCCTATAGTGAAAAACCTCTCAAAAAAAAAAAATTTACACTGTGTGCGTGTGCGTGTGTGCCCAGAATCCCAAGAGAAGACTGGAGCAGAAGGGACTGCAGTATGGTTATACCTCCAAGGGGTGATTTCTCACTTTCTGTTTCTCTGTTTCTCTATCTCTCTGGCAAGTGCATGTGCCCAATAGCAAAAATCTCTCTCTAAAAAAAAAAAGAAGAAGAAAGAAACAATCAATTTGAATAACATTCTCATTCTACAAATTGCATGAAAGAGTGAAGAGGTAGGCCAGCAGGTGGCATGGAGGTTAAAGTGCTGAATTCCACACAGTCAACTTTGAAGTTTGAGTCCTGGACCCAGCAGCTTGAAAATCACACCAAGCACAAGAATGTGCATGCCCTAAATCCTGAGAGAGTAAAGGAGAAGGGATTGCAGTATGTCCATCACCCTGAAGGTTGCTTTCTTACTCCTCGCCTCACACTCTTCTCTCTCTACAGTAAGTATACACACCTTACAGCAAAAACTTAAAAAGAAAGAAATAATAAAGGGCCAAAATAGCCAAAAGAAAAAAATGACAATTGTTCATCAGCTATTGTTAGGGTATTTCATGCTTTGGAATTTGATTTGGGTCGTAGTAAGCCCTAGTGAGCAGTCGTCTCATGGTGACAGCACTATGGAATACCCAGTCTCCTGAGTAGATTAATGATGTCACGTTAGAGTCGGTGAGTTTCAACTTTTGTGAGAAAGGATTCATCTTATTACAGGTGGTTGTTATAAAGCAGAGCTGTCAAGAACTCCTCTCTCTCCCTCTCTCCCTCTTCCCACCTCTGTACTTCTGTTGGCCATGCAACAGGTCTAGGCCTTTGAACTGACCAGCTACCAGAACCATGAGTGTATAAATAAGCATCTGTCTTCTTTATTAAGTCACCCAGGCTCAGATATCCACTAGGAACACAGAAAGAATAATACAACTATCAAAACTAACAAAACTGAGGTAGTTGCTATAGGTTGAATGTATTTCCCCAAAACTCACGTGTTAAATTGTGGCCATGATAGGACTGAGATGGTGGAAACCTAGTCCATCTATGGTGAGACAACTAGACAGAGTCTTTGGGGTCATTGAGGGCTCCATGTTAAATCCCGATGGTTTGTAAGAAGAGGAAGTGGGGCGGACTCAAACAGAGACACACGCTCTTGCCGTTGGATGGCCGGTACCGCTTCGGGATTTTGCAGAGATCCCCTGATAACGAGAAGACCCTTGCCAGGTGCAACCCCTTGATAGTCAACCTCGAAAACCATAAACTAAATAAATCCCTATTGTGTTTAGTCACCTAGACTCAGTTATTTCTGTTATCAGCAGCATAATGAACTAAAGTCATAGTTACAGATGTGGCATTGCTGCAGGGTTAAACAAGTGCATTGAAACAAAAGAGAAATTCCAAGAGAGCCACACGAGAATGCGGGACTGTGAGATTAACCTAAGGACAGGAAGGTGAGGAAAGAACAGACTAGTCAGCATCTGCTGGGAAGCAATGGATTATCATGGGAAAGGAAAGAAAACTTCCCTAGGTAAAGGGAATATCAGAATCAGTTCTCAGTTAGACCGAAGATTTAAAGTGAAAGCCAGGGCCAGACAGTGGCTTATTGGTTGCATGGCTGGACACACACAGGAAAGTCCTCAGTTCACATCCTGAGGCCTCTCTGTACATACCAGGCACGCACATATGTGTATATCATCCATGTGAATGTGTGTATGCATGTATGTATGCATGTATGGATGTCATGTCTACACACATGTGTGTGTATTTATGTATTCTGGATTCTAACCCTTTGTTGGTTATACATATTGCAGATATCTCCTTTAATGTTACAACTTTTTATTATACTGTCTTTTAATCAACAGAAGTTTTTCATTTTAACATAGTCAAATTTATCAATCTTTTTTTCTTCGTGTTTTACGTTTTTGCAGCTTGCTTAAGAAATCATTTAATACCGAGGATTTTTAAAAAATCAATTATACTTTTTAAAAATTTTCAAAAGTTGCCTTTTACTTATTTATTTTTCTGAGAGAGAGGCAGGTGCCCCCAGCCTCAGCTGACCTGGATCACAGCCACGTCCCTGTGCACAGGGAGTCCTGGGAACATGACCCTGGGACCCTTCCATGTGGCTCTGGCATGGCAGAACATTCTGTTATCACTGTGCTACTGGCTGCCCATATTTTTATTAAAAACATAACAAAACAAAAACAAAAGCAAAAAACCTGTTCTAAATTCTTTGTGTTGAGGAAAAGAAAAATCACTGAGTAAAAGAAATGATAAACTTTTTTAGGACAAGCCAGGGATTCCTAGTATCTAGACTGCCCTCCTTCCCATGCCATGCCCAGACACTTGGATTCTAACTGTGCAGAAGGTTCTAGAAGGCTCCTCACCAGGAGGAGCTAAGTAGACACTACTCTGAAGCTTGGTTTCTAGAAGAAAATGTGTGTGTGTGTGGGGGGGATTGACTCAGCTATCCTTGCAATCATCAATACATATCTGCAAAGCTGACTTGGTGGTGTTTCCAGTGATCTCACAAAAAATGGATTTTGAACTAATGAAAACGATCAAGTCAAAACTGATTTGTCGACATCCTCATTCAGGGAGTTAGGAGAATTACTTGAAAATCCCAAATTTATCAAAGCAGTCAGTGTACCTATTGACCTTTCCAAGAAGTTACATATGAAGTTCTCTCCTCTCACTTTGGAGAAATCCAAGATGACCCAGAGCTGCAATCTTTGAAAATGTCGAGTAACAGGGCATGACACCATGGGCACAGCCTGGGCACTGCTCTGATCTCATCCACTTGCTCCTGAGAGATTCCTCCTGTGTAGTATCGCCATGTTGCTGTTACAACCATCAATCTGGGCCACATGCTAAATTTATCCCAGGAGGTGGTCAATCCTCTTCGGGCAGTTAATGACATCTGAAAGAGTCATCATCTCTCTTTGGGATGCTTTTCTCCACTAGAATCCTAAAGCAAATCTGCCCCTGGCATCATTAAACCCATGAAAAAGGGGATTTAACTCCACTTGTCAATAAAAAAAAAAAAAAGTTAAATGGATAAGCTCATGGAACAACAAAAAAAAAAGTAAGCAAACAAACAAAAACGAAAAACTTTCCACTGTTTATTCACAAAAAGAGATAGATAAATAAACAAACAACTGGCTTCATCAACCGAGCTCTGTATGCACACATGCACACGCAGTGAGAATGTCTTGTTTCTGTGTGCACTTTGGCATCAGTCCTGTACGTGGGTGTGCAGCTCACTGTGGCAGTGACGTGCACAACAGACTCTGAGCAAGGACTGGTGCAGAGCCAGGTCTGCTGGATCCTGGGGTGACCTGGTCTGTCCAGCTGTCACTCAACAACCTTCAAAGGACAACAGCTACTGCTTCACTTCTGCCTTCGAGCTTTGGCGAAAAATCCCTCTTTGGGCTAATGCTAACATAGAAAGGTCCTGCTAAATAACAATTTCTAGTTTTCCAAGTCAACATGGAATAAACTACTACAAAGTAACTTTTATCCTACAAGTGAGTTATCTCAGCCATTCTGGCCAGGACAGGGATTGAAGGGTTTTTGGAATTTCTTCTCTGAATAAAAGAGGCTGCTAGTCACATCAGGAGAACTATAAATTCTCTAATACCTCGAAGAGGTGAAAGGCTATACACTGGAATAAAGAACCCCAGACGCTCTGAGTACTGGAGAGTGACTTTGTGGGTATACGCTCTGGAACCAGGAGCTACAGCCTTTGGGGCACAGGTGCCAGAACTCACAATAGACAGTCCCAGACTAAGCACCACTCTGTTCCCAGTGGTCACCATGGTGCAGGGCATTTTTCTCCAGCTATTCTCCAGCCTTTTCCAGAGTCCTCACAACCTCCTGAGCCCAAGGGAAAGATGTTGAGCCTGTGCAGATCAGCTCCTGCTGTTTATTTGCAAAGTCACCTGTAGGGATGCAAGACTAACTCCAGGAAAGAGTCCCATATTTTCTATCTAATGGATACAGGGGTACTATTCTCTGGTCTCCTTTGTAAACAATTCCTTCTGGGATATCCCAACTTTCTCGTAGCTATTTCCTTCTTCTAAACAAAACACTGTATTTGTTTAACTAAAATACTCATTTTTAACCAAACTCAACATCTTTCTAGGCTAATCTCAGTTAGCAGCCTTAAACGTATCCGTATCAATGAGGCAGTTACTTATTTCATGAAGGTACTTGTCAGTGTTTGTCTACATTATAGAACGTAATGCTCCTTTTCTAGGCCAGTGATTCTGTCTTCAGCATCTGAGATTCAATTTTCTGTATGATCTAGTCTGTTTTTAATCTTTTCAAGGGAGGTTTTGACTTCCTGTATTATAGCCTTCATCTCTCACAGTTTCATCTGATCTTTTTTATGGAGTGTATTTCTTCTTTCAGATCTTGCAGGAACTTCCTCATGTCCTGGAACTCATTGACTCCTTTCTCCTGCCTCTTCTATAGTTCATTGTCTCTCTTCTCTTTCATCTCTGTTAGCTTTGTCACTATGAATATTCTAAATTCTTTATCTGACATTTCCATGAATTCCATTGTACTGTTTGAGGATGAAGAAGAATTATTCTTTTCCCTTGGAGGAAAGGTATTTTCTTGCCTTCTCATATTTCTTGTGACCCTGCGGTGATTTGTAGTCATCTGATGAATTGTTTGTTTCTTCCTAATTTTTTTTTCTTTCATTTATTTATTTTTACATTTTTCCACAAACATTTACTTTACATAGCAAAAAATTTTAGCTCATACTCCATAATTCTTGACAGTTTACAACTTTCAAAATTTCAAAATATGGTTATATATACTTTTTTTTTTTTTAGAGTGCAGACACTTGGTATATATTAAGTGGGGACATACAATGCCTCTCCTTCATAGCATGGCTTGCTTCACTAATTCTTGAAGTTCAAGCTGAGCATTCAGAGGTGTGCAGGAGGAGGTGATCTTCAATCTCTCTTCTGTTCCATTTTTCACTCTTTGTGCATCAGAGAGGTAGCCTTATCCACTAGAAGGGAGAAGTCTCAGCAGAATATCTTCATTTTTAGTCCTTCTATTAAGAAAAAGAAACACATGCCCTGATATGCACTCACACTCATTCTTAACCTGCTCTGGTGACACTGGTGGCCACTGCTCTGGTGACACCGGTAAGTGTGGCATCTGTTTCCATCCTGAGGTGGGAGGCAAGGCCATGTGTGAGTGAGAGAAAGGAGGAGGTGGGATAGAAGCAGAAATGAGACTTAACCCAATGGCAAGGTGTGCACCAGGGAAGAGTAACGGGCTGAGGATTCCAGGAAATGGCACGGAAGTAACTGAGACATGCCCTGCAGAGTCCATTTGGTGGGGCAGGTCTGCTCCTCACCACCATGGCCTGTACTTCAATCAGCTTGCTCAGTCTCAAGGATGAGAATCTTGATCGAAATGTCCTTTGGGTTCACATAGTTCTAGTCTTACAGTGTGTTTGTCAGGAAGTTTGAGGAGTTAAGGTGACATGTTCTTTCTTAACAAATCTGCTTAGAAATGTACATTGGCTCAAACACCAAAAAAGTGCATTTCTTGCTCATTTCACAATTTCAAATGGTTCCAAGTAGGCAGGGGTGGAAGAGTTGGAGGGTTGAGTAGGTTCTCCTCCATGAAGTCATTCAGTGACTAGTTGGATGTGGGCTCTGCTGCCTTCGACACGACGTCTGAAGTCATCTCAGCATTTCCATCTGGTCAGAGGCTGGGAAAAGATCGTGCAGGAGGGTGTGTGGGAGGTGTGTAGGCCAAGCCCAAGTGACTCGTATCTCTCCCACTCACATCACATTGCTTCCGACTAATGACAAGGGAGATGAGAAGCACTTCATGTGCCCAGATATAAGGGGAAAAGATAGGTGTTTGGGGGTGCTAGCTCTTGTAATAGAAGAGAAGCTCAGGGAAGACTGAGAGCTCAGAGACAGAGAAAGAACAAGGGCCCAGAGACTGTTGCAGCCGAAGGAGCAGATGAGAATGAGTAGGCGCTGAGCATGTCGGGGAGGGGAATGTTTGAGACTAAAACTTCGGAGTGGGGCAGAGCAAAGTCACTAGAAGTTGAAGATTTGACCCTGGGGTAGATCTTCTAGACATTGTAGCTGATGGGGAGGAAGTGAGGAGAGAGTTCAATCCAACAGCAGGAGAATAACCCACTTCTCCATTTTATTCTTTCTTTTTTTTTCTTTTTGCTATGAGGCATGTGTGTTTGCCAGAGAGACAGAGATACAAAAAGCAAGAATCACCCCCCGCCCCAGGTGGTATGGCTATGCCACGATCCCTTCTCCTCCATTCTCCTCTCAGGATTTGGGCCATGCGCTCACAATGATCCAGCTTGAGTTTTAAACCACCAGGTCTGGACTCGAACTGCGGTCAACTATGTGGGAGTTCAGAGACATAACCGTTATGCCATCTGCTGGTCCCAGCATCTCCATCTTTGAAATAACCCTTTGTCATGGGACTATTATTATTGCTATTATTAGTCTTTCTACAGGTGAGGAAAAGGTTAGTTAGCAAGATTATCAGGATGTTTAAACCAGGAAGTGTCACATAATCGAGACCCGAATTTCTGACTGGTGACTACACAATCTCCATGAGAGGCCAGAATGTTAACCAGAGAGAAAAGTTTTATCCAGGTATTCATTACCATGAACCTGCATGGAGTAGGAAATACAAAACCAAACCAGAAGTCATAAGCAGGGGGCCTAAACTGAAGTTTTACTGGAGCACAGCCCTCCTACCCATTTCCCTGTTATCTATCACTTCTTTCATGATACCAAGAGTACAGTGACAGTGAGAGAAACTCTTGAAGCACACAATATTTCCTACCTGGCCCTTCAAAGGAAATCCTTGCCAATTATTGATCTAGAGTAAAGGAAATGTGGATAATCAAGTCTGCACTTCAGTGTCTAAACATTTCTGGATTAAAAAACCCAGATATAGAGCTGACTCCATAGTCTAGTGGTTAAGGGAATCAGATTCCATGTGGCTGAACATAGTTTGAATCCCAGCCTTGGCTTCTGGCAAAACACATCAGCAACATATGCATGTGTGTCCAAAATCCTGACAGGATAGACAGAGGACTAGGGATTGCAGAGTCACCATGCCCCATTTGGGGTAAGGAGATGCTTTACCCCCCACCCCCTTGTCTCTCTCTGGTGAGCATGCATACTCTCTGACAATTGAAAAAGTTTAATTAAATTTTTTGGTAAGATAGAAATCATTCAGCTACATAAGGCATATATATTAGTGCGGAGAAGACCAAGGAATTAATTGACAATAAAGAGTCAAATGAGAGAAAACAAAAGATATTCCAGAGAAGGAATGTGACTATTTTAGTAACATCCCAATGAGTAAAAGAAAAAGTTGCAGAGTCAGTTTTGAGGTAATTCACAGTAGTCATGAATGTATAAAATTTTTAATTTAGTATAAGATTATGTATATGTGTGTAAATCTATTATAGTTCATATTGCTTGAAAATTCTTAATGTGTTTGTATGGAATATCTAATAAATTATTTACAATTTATTTTACATATAGTTTAATTTATCTGTTCGTTGTTTCATTGTCATTTTTAGATCCTAAATAAGTAATTCACCAAAACTTTATAAGAAGCACAAGAATCGATTGGAGTCTACTGATATTTACAATCAAGACCACTTTAAGCAAAGTGAATAGAGCAGGCAAGCAGACAAGATGGATAAACAAGGCCCATAAATGCACATGCCACTTGTTAATACGTGAATACAGACAAGCAAAAAGTGTGCAGTTCACTTTTAATGAGCTTTGATTAGACTATAGTTTAGGGTGATAGTAGACAATTTCCAAGTGTAGACTCTGGGGACCAGCAGTGAACATTTTAATTGCTTATCCAGAGCATTAGCTTTTCTAAGCTATTGTCTTCTGGGGCTTCTTGAGTTTACATGAGAAATTGATGAATAGATTTTGTGTGATTTTGTACCAGTTGTGTATTGTGTGCGTATATGCGTGTTTATGTGTTCTTTTGTTTGTTCTGTTTTGACCTTCAGGGGAGCTCCTGTTCCAGTTATTTACCAGCTCGTGGCTCAGTAACTTCCTAGACAATAATTGTATCCTGGGAGTTAGGAACTCAGGAGGGACTCGGCTGGGGAATTCTTTTGCTCCACAGAGTGTTCCCATGTGCCTTCATGTGGTCACATGGAGATGTTTGGCTGTACACTGGTTGCTCAGGAGAGTGCAAGAGAACTCCTCTTGTGGTACAGAAGGCTGGCTGGAAGACTGAGTTCAGCTACTGTTCACATAGTATTCTGAAAAAGGGGAGCTCGAACCCTCTTGAGTCTCAGAGCTCCAGAAGACCAGGGTAAGAGCTGGCAGTCTCCAATTTGGACCTGGCTGACCACATGCTCTGCTCGAGGCTATGCAAGGCTGCAGTCGAGGTGTCAGCCTGGTCCTCTTCCAGGCTCCATGGTGGTTAGTCTGACTCAGGTCCTCAAAGCAGTAGGACTGAAGCCCTGAGCTCCAAGAGGCCCCTGCCCCACTGAGTGACCCGTTCCTCGACATGGCAGTTTTCTTCCTCAAAGCCAAAGGAAAATGTTCTCCACTGCTTTGAACTGGCCTTCAGGGTACACCTGAATTCTGTCTGAAAGAGGTCATCTCGTTAAGTCAGGTCCACCCAGGATAATCTTTCTTGTGATTAACCCAAATTCCACTAAGTAGAAACCTTAATTAGCTCTGAAAAAAACCATTTATCATTGTCATATGAGGTCTCCATTCGTGGGAATGAAATCCCATTATGTTCACTAACCTGTGAATAGACAAGCCCGAACCTTGGTGCTGTCTTAAAATTCTGCCCACCACAATGGGGAATCATAAGGAAAACTAGTCACCTAAGAATCTTAAATAGATGAAATTCAATAGCTAAGTAATAAATATGTTTTTATTAAAAATGTAAGATAGTGAAGGAAATTTTTCAAGGATTCTCAGTTCTTTCCATTATGAACCTGATTGTATCCCATACTGTCAATAGTAACTGTAAATTTCAACCTGTGGGCTTTTTCCACAGTATCAGGTGCCCTATAGTGCAGATTACTGTCAGTCAGAAAGGAGATGCAGAAAAGAAAATACCATTGTTTAAATAAGAATCCTGATCACTTAGTATGATATTTATTATTATTATTGTAAGAGCCCTTTGACTAATGAACAAAACGTGGGGCTGCTTGAATACTTTAGCAAATAACTGTACCCTAACCCTATAATTCACATGTCAAGGGTTCTCTGTCAGCTGTCTTCACATTGAATAGTTGCCTTATCTTTTCCACGAACTCCTACTCCTTGTGTGTAACGTATTATTACCATCATCACTAAATCTTTGCTTCCTTGCACACTTTTCAAGGAGTTGCCTATTAAAATAGTACTAATAAAGCTAAATTAACATAGAAAATTATATATATAACTAAATATATATATATAATTAACTTTAGTGAATATGTATCTAAATCTATATAAAATGAAATTAGCATTGTAAGCCAAGAACTATGGAACATTGTCTCTAAAACAAAGCAAAACAGCTGTGAGTTATATACTGAAATCAACTCCATCTTGCACATGAGAACTGGAGTCTTGAAATAATCCCAGTTTGTGCAAGGCTAGATAGTCTGTCAGAGCTAGGTATCAGAGGTGGTCAGTTTCCAAAGCCCAGGCTCTTAACTGTTAGTATAATGTCTGTGTATCTAACACTACATATGTGTAAAGTAGAGCCTGGACATGGTGTGGAATATAGCACAGAACAGTAAGAGACAAGTCAGTTTAAGAATGGAGAATTTTGTAGCAATGAAAGATGTCATAGAAATGACCAGTGAAAGATATCCCTAATTTAATTTTTCTTCTTTTTCTTATTATTTTTAATTTGTTATAGGGCATATGTGCTCACCGAAGACCGAGAGAGAGAGAGAGAGAGAGAAAGCAAGCTACCAGGTCTAAGACTCGAACCATGGTCAGCCATGTGGGAGTCCAGCACCTCAAACACCATGCCACCTGCTGGCTTCCCTAATTCAACTTTAAAATGAACTCTTTAAAGGAGATTTTAATTTTTTAAAATTTTACTCTGAGAGAGATATATATAGCACCCTCAGCAATGTCTTGATCCCACTATCCACCCTCGGCTTCAGCAATTCCAAATGAGTGGTACACACAGGCCTGGTGCTCAGGGAGGGCTCCAGATGTGAACTGGCGACTCCCCATGTGAGTCTGCCCCACAGAGCATCGTGTTCAACACTGCACTACCAGCCAGGCCCTGAAAGAGATTGGTACAGAAAATTTTTGAGAGAGTACAAGTTCCCAAGCTTATTTTCTCTAACTATGGCATCTTACAAATTAATACATATGTATATATGTATGATAAATATAAATTTAGAGTAAATAAAAATGCAAGGTACTTTTAAAAAAATAATTATTTTATTTAACTTTATTTATTTACTTACTTTAATTTGACCATAGAGAGACAGAGTGAGAGAGAGAGAGAGAAAGAGAGAGAGTGAGAAAGCAAGCCACCAGGTCCAGGACTCAAACCACAGTCAACCATGTGGAAGTCCAGCGCCCTTAACCACCATGACACCTGTCGACCCCTGCATGGTGCTTTTTTAATAATAAAGAGTTCATATTGATACAGTAGTAGTAATGAAAGTTCATGAATTGTTCCTTAATTTGTACCTAATATTCTTTTTCTGTTTTAGGACCTCTCCAAGATACTGCATTATAACAATCATCGTGTTTCTTTAGGCCAGTCTTGGCTGTGATAGTTTCTCAGACTCCTTGTGAAGTCCTTAAAGATTTTGAGGTTGATGGCCAAGTATTTGGGACTGTCTCTATCTTGGATCTTGTCTGGTATTTGCATAGTCATACTGGAGCTATCAGTTTAAGGGAGGTAAAGCGGCATTTTCTTCATGTTGTCAAAGGTGTACCATGACCTATGACTGTTGATGGTGAGCTTGACTGGGTCACTGAAGCATTGTTTTAAAACCACCTTTCTAAACTGCACACTGAAAGAAAAGTCACTGCAAGAATTATTCCTAAGGGACTAGCAGATGGCGTAATGGTTATGTCAATGGACTCCCACGTAGTCTACCACTGTTTGAGTGCTGGACCCAGTGGCTTAAAACTTAATGCCAGGAACCTTTGTGTGCATGCCCAAAATCCCAAGGGGAGAATGAAGGAGAAAGGACTGCAGCTTGTCCATCCCCCTCTTGGGAGTGACTCTTCACTTTCTGTCTCTCTGTCTCACTCTGTCCCTTTGGTGAGTCCACGTGCCCTATAGCAAAAATCTCTCTAAAAAAAATGCCCCTAAGAAGTAAGTGTTCACGTTCTCCCTTTCACGGATAGATAACTTATTTAGTACTTTTCCGTATAGGAGATTTTTTTGTCTTCTGCTCCTTTTATTTATTTATTCTATCACTTATTCATAGCAGTATGGACTCATGGACATTTATTTTATACAACAGATTGTAATACGATACCATTTTATCTTGTTAAAATTGGGGAACCAGCAGTTAGCGTAATGGCTATTTCGCTAGACTCCCACATAGTCGACCGCGGTTTGCGTCCCGGACCCAGTGGCTTAAAACTCATGCCGGGCGCGTTTGTGTGCGTGTCCAAGATCCCGAAAGGAGAATGGAGGAGAAGGGATTGCGGCGTGACCATCCCCCATATATATATATATTACTCCAGATTTGGGGGAACAGCAGATGGTATAATGGTTAGGTTGCTGGACTTCCATGTAGTCTACCACAGTTTAAGTCCTAGACCCGGTAGCTTAACCCTCAGGCTGGGTGCCTGTGCGTACATACCCAAGACCCAGTGAGGAAAACAGAGAAGGGATTGCAGCATGGCCATACCCCCTGGTAATTGATTTCTCACTTTCTGTCTCTCTGACTCTCTTTGTCTCTCTGGTGAGTGCACACACCCTATAGCAAAAGTCTTTCAAGAAAAGAAGAAAAATTGCTCCGGATTTGGCCATTCAATGCCCTCTCCAGTGGCTCTCATGTCTTTTTGACATACCCTCATCACCTCATACGTTTGTTTGTGTTTTCAGTGCATCCCCCCAAAAGACATATTAGGCTCATCTATGTAATTTCTGCCCCATTCCTAGAGTTAACTATAAATAAATAAATGTTTAAAAGTATTTTAACAACAGACAGCAGCCCAGCCCCAGTGTTTCACATGTAGAATGTGTCACTATACAAAGAATAATATCCCATAATGCCACAGCCTTTGTATAAAGCGTTTGTACATAACTTATCTAATTTAATCCTTATATTTAAAGCAGGTAAAGCAAATATTTTTCTACTTTTAAAGATTAGGAGACAGCCACTAAAGAGCTAATTAACTTGACCAAGAACACCCTTTGATAAATCATGGAGCAAAATCCCTAAATCTCTTTTTTCCCTATATCCCCTTCTTCAAACAAACAGAAAGCTGCTAAGGGTTTTTAATAAAAATAAAAAAAAAAGTTGTTAACTGTGATGATATTTATCCTCAGTTCCAGTAAAATCATTCAACAGGATTTCCAAATACTGTACTCATCCCTTTTCAGAGATTGCTATGCATTTTCTTGAAAGGAATCAATAGTGATTTAAATTATGGTAAAACAATTTGTAGAATGCCACTTTACTAAGCAGTATGAAAGGCTCCAAAAGTCTTGAGTAATAGAAAAATATTTAATATTCATAGACACACAGTAAAATATTCTACAGAACAATAATTAATAGCATCATGACAATGTGTCATGTTTTATTAGGAAAAAACTATCTTGACTTGCTTTTAATACCCAGATTTATATATATTGATGGGTGGAATGATTCATAGTGCCATTTTAATATTAAACTACCCAAGTTTCACTTCATATTTTAGACTAAACAATTAATGTTGTCCGTGTGCACCCTATCTGAATAGACTGACATGAATTTGTCATTTATTCTAATTATGCATGCAAAATAAGTTGCAGACAGCAACATAGTGGAGTTGTGTGCTTACTGTTTAATATTTATTGGGTTCTGGCAATGGTTAGGCAGGACTTCCGACAAAAGTCCCACTCCTCCTGGCACATACGTTCAAGAGCTGCGATAGATTTTGTAGTTGAGTACCTGTCTCATACTAACCAGCAGGTTAGCTCTGTGCCTCTGCGAACCCTGCTATTGAGCCCCAAGGTCATGGTTTGCTTCTCCTATTATACAATTAACTTTGCTTTGTGTGGTAGCCATAGATTGTACTAGCCACAGAGGCCAACCAGCTGAGAAACATACTCCTTTGGTTCCGGTAGGGAGGGCAGGATGGATGTGAGTGTAGATGAATCAGTACAAATTCAGTTTCACTACTGGAAAAGGGATTTGAAGCATACCTCCAGCTGATGGATCTGTGGCATGTTTATGAAATTCCACGCCATCTAAAAGTGGCTCAGGACTGTACCCTAGCTGACTTCAGAAATCATGACGAGAATTTCGTCATTGAAAGCTTTGGTTTTATTCTCAGTCAGCATGGCATTCAATCTCTGATGTAGAAGAACTGCTAAGGGCTTGAGAGAAACTTGAGAAAGGTGAGCAAATTCTCATGCCTTGCAAAGCTGCCTGTCCAGGTTGTCTTTGGGAAAATCCTTGAGGGACACAACAGGAAGACTAGAAGATCTGGAAAAGAAAGCTGAGAAGTCATTCGGAACAGAACTAATAGGAAAAAGCCTATTTTCAAATAAGAACAATAAAGGTTTGCAAATATAAAAGCCTTAATGTCTATCACGGAAATACAACAGTAGGAATGGAAACAGCAAGAGAACACTGACTTGCAAACAGGGAACTGAGTAATCCGGAAAAGCGGGAGTGACTTTAGAGAATCTGAACAGACTGGCCATGGGGAGGGTGTGACGTCATGAGAGAGGATGGGAAAAATGCCCGTTTCTGTAATGGTTACCTAAAGACAGTCTGCTAATAGGCTCTGCAACATGATGCAGGCTCCACCTAAGCCATGGGGACATTGCACTCTCTCCATTGCTGCTTATCTTATTCACACAGCATAAGATTAATGTTTCTTATCAAATGTTATAGACTTTTCAAGTCTGGAGGAAAATCTTCTGAGTACAACACAAAACTTGGGTAAGTAGCTATTCTGTGACTCTTTCTACAGTAATCAGATTAGTTTTGTGTCACGTGAAGAAAGAATATTGTTTTGAACTTGAATTTGGTAATCTTTAACAGTATTTGGGGAAGAAAGAGAAGTTATTATAATATCAAAAATGTATAAGAGACTCACTCAATTCAATGGCAAAATAAATTAATAAGCCAATTTTTTAACAATGAGAAGGGTCACCGTCATAGCCCTGTGGTTAGGGAGCTGGTACTCACACGGCCAAACACAGTTCTAATCCCTGTCCTGGTGGCTCGCAACAAAAAACATGCTGGGTAGATAGCATGACTGCTTCAAATCCCAATAGGATGGAGGAATGGAGAGGAAATCATGGCATGACTGTGCCCCTTTGTGTGTGTGTGTGGGGGGGGTGTTTTCTCTCATTCCCTCTCTCGCTGGTAAGTGCACAGGCCCCTGGCAATTTTTAAAATAATGGGTAAAGGATGTTTCTCCAAAGAAGACATGCAAATAACCAATGAACACACAAGAAGGTGTATTCACTAATCATCAGGATAATGCAGATCAAAACCCCAGTGAGATACATCTCACACCATTTAGAATAGTTGTTATCACGAACAAGGCATAGTGATGGTATGGAGGAACTCAAAGCCTTGCCCACTGTTTGGGGGAACAATGGTTGGTGCAGCCATTATGGAAAATAGTATGGAGGTTCCTAACAAAATTAAAACCTCTTCTGAGGATTTCATATCCAGGGAAATGAAATCACAGCCTAGTAAAGGCATCTGCACACGTATGCTTAAGGCAGCATGGAAACAACCCAAGTATCCACCAACAGATGAATGGATTAAAAATGGTATAAATATGTAGTGAAATATTATTCCACCTTAAAATGGAAAGTGATATTGCCATTTGCAATAACATGCATGAGCCTAAAGGAAATTATGCTAAGTGAAAAAAAAAAAAGAAAAACACAGTAAGACGAATGCTGCATGATTTCACTTATATGTGCAATATAAAAAAAGAAAGAAGCCAAGTGAATGCACAAAAACAGAATGGATGGTGGTTTCCAGGGGTAGAGGTTAGGAAGAGGTGAATGGGAAGATAAGGTCAAAGGGCACAAAGTTGCAGCTACATAACATGAGCAGGTCTAGCGATCTAATGTACCAGGGGTAGAGGTTAGGAAGAGGTGAATGGGAAGATAAGGTCAAAGGGCACAAAGTTGCAGCTACATAACATGAGCAGGTCTAGCGATCTAACGTACAATAGGAGGACTACATTAATAATGTTGCATACTGGAAACTTGTCAAGAGAGTAGATTTTAGGTACTCTTAAACCAAATCACAACCATAAAAGGAAAGAAAAGAAGAGAAAGACTATATAAAAGAAAAGAAAAAGGGTATATATATGGAATGATGGATATGTATTTTTTACTGTCGTAATCACCCTGGTATGTTTATATATATATATAAACATCATATTGTACACCTTAGTAGACATAGAAATAAGAAAAAAAGAATATGAGATCAGCAGATGGCATAATGGTTACATTGCTGGATTCCCATGTAGTCGACCCAGTTCAAGTCCCACACCTGGCAGCTTAAAACTCACACCAAATACATGGGAATGCATGCCCAAAATCCCAAGAGGAGAATGGAGGAATGGTATTGCAGCATGCCCATTCCCCTAGGGGATGTTGCTTTCAGTCTCTCTGCCTCTCTCTGTCTTGCACACACCCTATAGCAAATATCTCTTAAAAAAAAAAAAAGAATAAAAAAGAATAAAGAACAATGAGGGGATTCATTGTATCAGCCAGACACCTCAAGTCACTAGTAATAACTTCCTCTGGGTAGACCTAATGTACCTATACCTAATATTTTCCCTAGACCTACAGATTTCTGGAGAAATTACTATTTCTCAGTGGCTAATAGCAAAGGAAGCATTCTCAAATGTTCCAAATCATCTTTATTTCAATAGAGAGCCCATGTCAAAATGGGATAAACACTTTCTTAGTGATACTACATTTGATTTTAGCAAATAAGTATTTGAACAAAATAAAATAAAAATTCTATTAATTACTTTAGATACTTAGGCTTTTCCCTTGTCTTAGCAAATGTGAATAATGCTATAATAAACATGGATGTATAAGTGCTTTTCTGACTGAGTGTTTTCTTATCCTTTGGGTAAATACCAAAGAGTGGGATTGAAAACTCATGGCATATGTAAATTATGAAATATCACTCAGCTATAAGAAACAATGAGACCCTATTGTTTGACTCAAAGTAGATGAATAGAAACTACTTAATGTTAAGTGAGCCAGACTTCGAAAGACAGACACTGTATATCCCCACTCAATATGAACTGAATGTCTGCACTCTGTGGAAGTGAAAGATCTAAAGATACCAAAATAGATAGGATAAGTGAGTGTAGATACCAGAGACTGCAATGGAGGAGAGCAGTGGTAGAGAGTGGGTGGTAGAGAGCAGGTAGGAGGGACAAAAGGAAGAAACTTAACAAACAAAATAATGTGAAGTCCTCTGTTAAAAAGAAAAAAAAAAGATTTGTCATTTTTTTCTTATAAAAATAAAAATTTTAAAAATAAATAAATTTCATGAATGATATCTTCCATGTATTATTGACAATGCTTCCTTTCCCTTCCTGATTTTACTCCATCCCATTCAGAATACTGGTCCATTTTAATGCTGTTTGGTATCAAATGTAATACTTCATGTCATTTGACATTTTTATATTCAAAGTGTCTAGATACAGGGGGAAATCACTACAAGACCTCAAATAAACATGCCATGAGATCTTCTCTGTCAATGCATGTAGAAAAGAGCTGCCCCTGCTGTTTGCAAACAATGAATCTTCTCTAGCCTATAAATAATGAAAAGGAAAATCTCAGAAAGGATTTTTCTAATTCTTCTGGCTTCAGGCTAACTACCCAGCATGCCTTCTTGTTTACAACTGCAAGTACAAATGTGTGATTCCCCCCCCTCCCCGTTTTCACTCAAAACATTAGCTTTTTGGCTTAGGAATTAACCTCTGCCATGCATCTATGCTGTTTGCTTGCTGCTGCTATTTTAAATCATGAGTCTGTTTTGCACTTTTTACCATAAGGCTCTTAGAGTGTTACATAAGCTGCTACTCCATGAATTCTCTTTTATCTCACATAAGGTAAATGTGAAATCCTCACCCAAATTTACTGATGGGCAAACTGAAAGTTCTAGGCATTCAACAGCTCAGTATTCTACTGAGAACAGTGTAAACCTTGGTAACAGTACTAACCATGTTTCTAACAATTGCAGACTTGGTGTTTCAACATGTGTCCTACATGTATATGCTAGATGGGTGTCTTGTCCTGGAGATGGCAATCCAGTAACATGCCCAAGTCTCCTTGCCTTAGCTTTATCCTCCTTCGTGGGGTGCACTTTTCAAATACAGTCCAGCAATCCAGAGTCTAATCAACCCAATCCCCAGTAACCTCCTCTTTAGCCATCACCCTTCAGACCTTTTTCCACCTGCTTCATAACCTCTGAGGTCAGGTACCACACACAGTAGGAACAGCTCACATACACCTGAGCCCGCTGAAATTATTCAAACTAGCTAATCTGAAGCCTGCTTGCCCTTCTTCACCCATTCTTTTCTCAGAAACACAAGAAAAGCTCTTGCTCACAGTCCCTCATTTCCCCTCCACCTCCTGACCAACCCCAGCATGTCCCTGTGTGTACCTGTGTACTATGGTATGCTCCTCCTTTGGGAAACTGTAAGAAATAAACTTATCTTTTCAACAGTAATTGTCTCCCATCTGTTCATCTTACTATACCTCAATATTTCTGCTAATACATTATAGTTTATTTTTATTTATTTATACATGTTTAATGTTTACTTCTTTCTCCTGTGAGCAAGAGAGAGAGAGAGAGATAGACCCCATACAGGGTCTTCATGCCTGAGCTTCAGTCAACATGGATCATGGGCATCTATGAACTCAGAAAGCTCAGAGAGGTCTTTTCGACATGAAACTAGAACCTACCAATGTGGTCAACTTCATACAGCATTGTGTAACTGCTGCTCCGCCACTGAGACTTTATGTTTTTCTGTTAAACACACTATATTTTAAAGCAGTAAACTAAGTGGAAACCAAGGACATTTCTCTATCTCCACTTCTTTTTTGCCTCTCTCTGTAATGAGGATTTTATTTGAATTATTTGAATTGTGTGATAAATCTATTAATGCATTATTATGTCTACATAGTATGTAGTCCAAAATACTATGGTGATTTGAAATACAGCCATTCTCAAAAGCCAAGAAATGGGATTAAACAACCCTTCAAAGACACTTTTAGTTTAGATCCCAAGACTTAGTTAAGACATAGAAACTTGCTACCCCTATTTGCAAGGCTAATATCATTCTGTTTACTTTTAAATTTCTTTTCTTTCTTCATTTGTTTGGTTTTTATGTCAAGTCTGCTGAGAAAAATCTGACATAATTGCTATGGCTAGTCAAGGAGAGGGGAAAATGTAAATGTTAGAAGCAAATGGAATATTTGCATTAATTTTATATTCAATAATTTTGACGAAAATTTTTCTTAGAAGTCCAAGTGCATTTAAAAACTAAAATTAGATAGTTTCCAAGGTCCCATTCTGTACTAATAGTAATATTTAGCAATCTGTGATGAGCAAATGCTCTCAGATATTTTGCTAAAATTTAAATAAAGTCATAACATATAGCTTGCAATGGAATGAAGAAAGTACTTTCTCTAATACAATTGCTGATCTTTCTAATATGCATTATTTACTATCTTTTGTGAGGTGTTTTCTAGAAAATTTGTACTCTCATTTATATATATATATTTTTTTGGAGAGGTTTTCGCTATAGGGCACGTGCGCTCGCCAGACAGACAGAGAGAGACAGAGAGACAGAAAGTGAGAAATCACCCCCCGGGGGGATGGTCACGCTGCAATCCCTTCTCCTCCATTCTCCTCTCAGGATCTTGGGCACGCACGCACACATGCCCAGCGTGAGTTTTAAGCCACCGGGTCCAGGACGCGAACCGCGTTCGACTACGTGGAAGTCCAGCAACGTAGCCATTATGCTAACTGCTGGTTCCCTCTCATTTATATTTAATGTTTACTAACTATGAGGAGGGACATAGATACCTGCACTTTTTTTTTTTAATTTCAGATATTTATGTATTTATTTATTTTTATTTATTTTTCATTTCATTTTCTTCCATACATTCAATCACATTATTATTTGTCTTACAAAATGGATATTTCAACAGGTGAACATTTCTCCCTAGTACTGTTGATAAAACTACAAAATATCTCCAACAGATAATACCACACCTCTTTGTGCCGTTAATGCTTTGCCTCCCTGTCCTTCCCCCAAATGTCCTTCCTCAGACCCTCCTCTTTCACACACACTATATCTGGTATTTACATCTATATACTGTGTTTCTATATCCTTTAGACAATTAGTTTCAGTCATAGAGTGCAGACACTCAGTATATATTAAGTGGGGACATACAATGCCTCGCCTTCATAGCATGGCTTGCTTCACTCAGCAGTAAGTCTTCCATATTCATCCACTTCCTGTCAAAAGCCAGGGTTTTGTTGTTTTTTATGGATGAATAGTATTCCATTGAGTATATGTGCC
>NW_006159840.1:4709448-4710988 GCF_000334495.1 Tupaia belangeri chinensis | reverse complement strand
TTTCCCTACCCCAATGTCTCCCAGAGTTTCCCCGGTGTTTTCCAAGGACAGTTTTATAGTTTGAGGTCTTAGATTTAGATCTTTCATCCACCTTGACTTGATTTTTGTCAAAGGTGAGTGGTAGGGGTTCAGATTCATCTTTCTGCAAGTGGAGATCCAGTTTTGCCTGCATCATTTGCTGAAGAGGTTTTCCTTTTCCCACTGGATTGACTGGTACCCCTTGTCGAAAATCACTTGGCTGTATGTTTGAGCATTTATTTCTGGACTCTATTCTGTTCCATTAGTCCTCCTGTCTGTTCCTGTGCCAGTACCATGCTGTTTTGATTACCATAGCTTTGTAGTATTTTTTGGGTCAGGGAGTGAGATGCCGCCCACTCCACTCTTCTTGTGCAGAACTGCTTTGGCAATACAAGGCCTCTTATGATTCCAGACAAACTTTATGACTGTCTTTCATAGATCTGTGAAGAATGTGTCTGGTACTTTGATTGGCAATGCATTAAATAGTTAGATTAATTTGGGTAGAATTGCCATTTTGATTTTATTAATTCTTCCAATCCTGGAACATGGGATGTCCTTTCACTTTTTTGTGTCATTTTCAATTTCTTTTTTTTATCTTCTCATAGTTTTCCTTGTGGAGGTCTTTAACTTATTTGGTTAGATTTATCCCTAAGTATCTTATACTTTTTGTGGCTATCATACCTGCACTTTTGTAATAAACAATCTCTACTAGGTATTGAGACCAAACTAAAATAAATGTGAACATCCTCAATGATGTTTTTAAATAAGAAAATTATTAGTTTATAGATTTTCATAGGGCCAAAAGATGGTCCAGTGGTTAAGGTAGCTGGATCCCACATGGTCAACTGCACCCTTTGAGTCACGTACCTTCCAACTTGAAAAACCTGCCGGGTGTATTTGCAAACATACTGAGAGGTGAGTGTAGGACAAGAGATTGTAGCATGACCAACTCCCCTGGTGTGCATTTTCTCACTTTTCCTCTTTTTCCCTCTCGTTGTCTCTGTCTCTAGGAACACACACATTCTATAGCAAAAATGCTTATAAAGATTTTCATAAACCATTTTTACAAATATCTCTCACTATTTTTTTTACTAGCACTGTATTAAAAAATCTGAATAATTTAAAAGGGATATTACTAGGTGCTTCTTTAACTCAATAACTTTTGCCCATTAATCCTTAATATAAGCTACAGCAAATGTATTTAAATGTCATGGACACGAGTGGTAGAATATAAGCTGTAAGAACCAACTCTCAAAGACAAGGTAGATGTTAATTTAAATTATGTTATTGAATTAAAACAAAACAAAATGAGATCACTGCTCCTCCTCATGTTTCAGGATGGGAAACCATCAGCCTTCGGTATTGAGGGCAAAATATTTTATCAAGAGTTCAACAATTGATTGTTTAGTTATCAGGAATTTTGCAAACGTGTTGTTTAACAGAGACTTATTAATAATTAAGTTATATAAACTTATAAGGAAATTGTACTAAATGTAAGAAAATAAACACACAAAATTCATTC
>NW_006159840.1:4679859-4709417 GCF_000334495.1 Tupaia belangeri chinensis | reverse complement strand
ATTCTCTGACATTGTACTATTATCTGTGGTCTTGAGGTTATTGACGCCCACCTTTCTTGTGTGGTGGTAGCGCTATGCAACAGTTTCTACCAAACATCTCTTCCCATCTCAGTGCTCAGGGAAATCACATTGGTATCTTTTTTTTTTTTTTTGAGAGGTTTTTGTTTTTGTTTTTGTTTTGTTTTGTTTTTTCTATAGGGCGTGTGCACTCGCTAGACAGAGAGAGAGAGACAGAGAGACAGAAAGCGAGAAATCATCCCCCAGGGGGGATGGTCACACCGCAATCCCCTCTCCTCCATTCTCCTCTCAGGATCTTGGGCACGCACGCACACACGCCCGGCGTGAGTTTTAAGCCACCGGGTCCGGGACGCGAACCGCAGTCGACTACATGCGAGTCCAACGACATAGTCATTATGCTAACTGCTGGTTCCCAGTCACATTGGTATCTTGACACCAGCTGTGGTGGGGGAATTTACACCACAGAAATCAGCAAAAGGTATAGAGCAGGGTTTTGTTTGCTGCTTTACTTATAGAATAGCCATTAGAAAATATTGGAAAACATCAATAACACAGATTAAACCTAAATGGATATCATGTTTGTACAATTACATTGTGAATGGCACAAAAAATAGAGGAAATGTCTTTGTATTCAAGGCTGTTTTCCAGTTCAGAAGAGTCTCATGTCACCGATAATCTAGCGAAGTTCCCTGTATGTCTTTGTTCTTTCACTCTCACTATATGTTTTGAGGTAAATAAAAACCGTAACCAACATTCACACCACAGCTACACTTGGTACTCGAGCCCAACCTCAGGTTGGCTATGGAAAGAAGATTGTTTCCAAAATTAATGGAAGCACTTTGTGAGATTCAATCTGCTATTTGAAATCAATAATAAAAAGCATTGCATGGTTTATTATTTATAAATTATTTACTCTACATTTTATCAGTGTAACTTATGAAAAACTGAAGCATGTTTGCCTACTTTTTAAAATTTATTGGTTGTTAGACACTCACTGCACACAACTGCCTGTGACAACCTGTGACATTTACCCTCGAGTGTGAGACTGTGTCCAAGAGTTGTTCCCCATGATGGTCTTTTCATACATGTCAAGCTTCTGAGAAGCTCACCCTGTACTTTGAGTGAGACTCTTAGGACATATAACCACGTTTATACATGCTATGGCATGCTGGATAGACGTCGAGCCTACCGCTGTGACATTCAGTCCAGTCCTTCTCTTTTCCCACCTCACAATCTGTAGCCACTTAGAATGATTTTCCCATTGGCTTTCACATTGTGTTTTCGTCCCCTGACTTGGTTATTTCTGTGAACTTTTACATTCTACCTCTAATATAGGAGAACTGAAGCCTTAAAAATAATTGGGTTTCACGAAACGTACCAAATGGTAGAACTATTTCCCCCTTTCCCTGACATACCTGGATGATAATGAAGGACTCTGAGCAGCTACATGAACTTGTGCTGCCTTCCAGAGTGTCAATAACCCTATGGTGTGGTCACTACAGTGCATTAAGGCCTTGCAACATGGCAGTGGGAAGCACGTGAGCAGAAGACCATTGAGACCCACCCACTAGGTGTCCCAATACATGTACCCAAGAAAATCAAATGTCTCGGCACTGAGGTGAAAGGCAGCATTGGAGCAGACCGCTTGCCTGGAGAGGATGTCATTCTAGTCCCTGCATTCCCCGAAGACTGAGCTGCCAGTAACATGCTCAGTGCAGCGGGGTCCAATCCAGCCTCGGAAGAAATCAAGCCTTCCACCACACTGCGCTCGCACATTCACTTTACATCACTATCTGTAAAGAATTGCTGCAGCAATCTCATCCCTGTACTTCCATGTGTGGGAACACCCGCACACCTGGACTCTTCCAGGAGCACCACACTCAGCACCTCCAAGCTCCACCATCAGGGGCAGAAGTCGAAGACAGAGGCTGCATCAGTGCTCAGGAGTTCCAGAGCATTCCATCACCTCTGCTTTCATGCGGGTTGTGCAAAGCATGCCAGTGGCACATCTCAGACCACCATGCAACTTAAATTCAACACCCCCTGCTTTTATTTTTACTTCCTTGTCATGTAGGCAATTCACTGAGGTGCACTGAGAATGGCCTCTGTTCTGGTGAATTGCTTATGCTGACATGTGGTATTTAAAAAGAACAAAGGTGTGAGGTGAAGAGGGAGGATCCAAAATATGGCGTTGCCGTAGATCAGCCCTTCCTGCCTGGACAGCGTCTGTGCCGTCTGCACACTCTGGGTAGTCAGACTGTATCAGTGTTCTCATGTGAATGGAAACTGAAAACTGCTTGGTAACTTATTCTGAGCCACTGGCCAGCCTCAAACACACACACATACGTGTGCGTGCACAAACACACATATACACACATACACACACACACACACACCATTCTTTCTCAATAATTTTGCAGAGAACTTTTAAATAAAAATGTAATATCTAAAAGAAATGATTCTAGAAAATGTCCCTTCTATGTCTTTGAGCATTCATAAGGCACAAATCACTAACAAAAAATAAATATGAGACCGAAGGACAAAACGTTACTCAAGAAAACTCACACGTTTTAGAAAAAAATTCCATTTTATATAAAATCTAGATCCATTGTCTTAAAATCTTCTGTGCCAATTTCCAGAGCTTATGTAGCGAGGAAATAGCCATCAGTCAGAGCCTGCCACAGAGAGCATCAGGGTTCCAGACCGACGACTGGACCACAAGTCCTCTCACGTTCCTCTTGGTTCTAAGAACATAGGATCCGGTGGTTCTCGCTGTCACCTTCTAACTTAGCCAAACATTGTATGAGGTCGAGAACTGGTAGGATCCATTCTTTCCTTATTGGGCTGAATGATAAAGAATAGCAGGACTTTCCCTGACCCAGTTTCAGAACATCCCTTGTTGACCATAATCCTCCCAAGAATGCAGAACCCAGAGTATTACAGGATATGGTTATCAGGCAGGGTTGACTGCAGGCAATCCACACCCCAGCCTTCAAAGAGAGCTGCTTCCAAGCTTCAGAGACTGGAGACTGTGGTCATGTCATGAGGTAAGATCTCAAGACAGGGAAGAAATCTGAGCCTTTCTAAGATCATTTCCTTAGAAGCAGAAAACATCAACAAAGGTTCTTTTGCTTTTTTCTGCATTTGAAGTCAAGAGTTGATGGCTGATTTCATTTTCTGTCTTAATTTAGAAGCTAGCCAAAATTGAGAAATAACTTTGGTTTTCAAGTTTCAAGCAGGTTGTTACTGATGAAACTGAATTTGACTAAAATTCTCAGGCTTTAGGAGTTTACAGATTCCCTCAAGTTTAAAATAAATGACTTTTGATTACCAGACCCAGAAAAACAAGAACCTCCCTTTATTAAGACTACCCAGATGTTTTCCAGTCCTGCAAATGTGTGAGCCTTACAGCTGAAGATCATCCATCTGGCCTACCAGCTGCTCACTGCCTCTTCCAATCTTAGGCTGGACGGAAGGGTCGAGCATCATGCAGAATATTGTAGCAGGTGGTGTACCTTCCCAGGTAAGGAGTGGGATATGGATTATACTGCTGATGGGATGACAATGATGGCTTTTAGCAGGATGATAGAGAGCGAATAGCATCCCTGAGGGCAAGCCCATGAGTGGAAACAGCACTGCTCATTTAGGTAATGTTGTCTAAGAGGCAAGATTCATTTTAAAAAAATGTGTGTGTGTGTATGTGTGTGTGTGTTTAGAACCTAATACTGGAAATTACTCTCTGTCTGTTTTAGTAGGTTAGGATTAAACCTCATCTGCATTTACAAAGTGATAGCAACATTTACAGAGCATTGACAACACAATGTCCCATGCTTCTAATCTCTAAAAATTGACCTATGAGAGTGTGGGGGAAAAGAAGAATTGAGTAAATTTGCTCATATTTATTATCAACAAGTGCTAGTTGACGTTCAGCAAATTGCATCTACATGATAATTTCTAAGAGCAAACCATATGAAGCAGTTAGCATCCATTAAACACTCCAAGAAAAAAAGGTAAAAAGGTATCTGACCTCTAAAGAGCATTTTCCATCACAGAAATAGAGAATGCGAAGCAGTAAGAAAAATCAGTATGGTAGAAAACAAAACCATCTCCATCCCAAACAAGTTACCAGGATCATGGACCTGTCCATGTACGGGAATAATTTCTGGTCAACTAAGAGTTATATTTTAATATACTGCACAATTTGGCAAACTTTCCTAGACTCTCTGGAAGAGAAGCAGAAAAATTAGATGTAAACTTTTTGCAAGTCAGTTACACCCAAAGGTAATTTGCTTCAGAGCCAGACATATTACTCTCTAATATTTGTTTTTTAAACAGCAATGAAAACAAATCAAAATATTGGAGACATTTCATTAAAATATGCTACTTCACTATCATATCATTTAATCTTCAAACAGTGAGAAAAGTGCTCTCAGGAAATTTTTGACAGATAACAGTGTAAGAGGAGAGGTGAAGTGTGCTGTCCCAGCATACAGTGACTAGTTGCAGGCCCAGAACCAACCTGTGGGTCCTTTGACCTTTTTTGCCCCAATAACAGTGGCCTCCATAGACTAACCCCCCAGGCAGGCATTCCTTCAAATAGTATATCATTTTGTGGCGTGCTGAGTAAAGCAGTAATTGCAGCCTGCCTTCAATATCTGATCTTTATTTTTTCTAAATGTGAAACTGGGCAATACCTGCCAGTGACAAAGACAAATGAAACCCTTTATTATAAAAGTTTAATGGGGTAAAAATGAAAAATTTACAGTTATTATTGCATTGCTCAGTAGGCTTGTTGCAAAATCTTGTTTGCTTACTGAGATCGCATGCACTCTGGGACAACAGCAAGTTAAAAGAATGAATTATACGAAAGGGTGCCATAGTGAAGACACTCCATCCAGTGCCCCTTCTCAGGATCATTCTGCAGGGAACACGTCCACATTAGTGTCAAAAGAAGAGTTAGGGACCAGCAGATGGCATATTGACTACATCGCTGGACTCCCATGTAGTCGACTGTGGTTCGAGTCCTGGACCTGGTGTCTTAAACTCACACCGGGCACATGTGTGTACACACCCAGGATCCTGAGAGGAGAATGGAAAAGGGATTGTGGCATGGCCATCTCCCCTGGGGGGATGATTTCTTGCTTTTTTGTCTCTCTGTCTCTCTCTGTCTTTCAGGGGAGAACTTGCAACCTATAGCAAAAAAAAAAAAAAAAAAGTTAAATAATTTAAATAATTAAAAGTCATTGAGGTTAGAAAACCTGAACTCTCACTAAAACTTTCATCAGCTTCTAGGCCCTGTAATCACCTCCTTCTTTATCAGGAAATGAAGGAAGCATCTAACTCAGCTCCCCCTAGTTTTAAATACGATTCTCTTATTTTACCCACAAGATCTGCAGTTCCTGAGCTCTGAAGTCTTAGCCTCTAGAGCCATCCCACTTTTTTTTCTTGAGGCTCCCTCACCCTAAGGCGAATGGATCTCATTCTGCACATGGCCACCAAATGCTCCTTCTTGTAAAATGCATTCATCCTGTCCCTTTATTGTTTTTTCAGTTTATTTATTTCTTCTGAGAGAGAGAGAAAAAGAGAGAGAACACTCCCAACAGCCTCCATCCACTCCCAGCCTCAGTCAGCATGAGTACCTGCATGCCTAATGTGCTCAGAGCTGTCTTGGGACATGAACCCAGAACCTCCCTAACAGAGTCAGCCTTGCAGTGTCCTCTTTAACCACTGTGCCACCACCTGGCCCCTCATACTGTCATTTTCAACCTTCCAATATGTACTCATTATTGTCAAGATACAGACAGACCAGGCTCCTCACCTGGCCTTGCCCATCTCTTTGCCTCTGACTCTACCCTCAGCCTAGCTCTCCCCATTCCCTCCCCAGCTGTGAAGGCCCTCACTACACACCCCCATTATTCCAGTATGGATTCTGTATGCACCTGCCTTTGGGCCAGGTGCCTGTGCTGCTCTGTGTGTCTATGCTGGGTCTAGGATCCACACTCTCTGTGACTGGCTAGCCTCCCCACCCATGGGAGAGCTCTGTCACTGTCAGATCTGCTTCTAAATCCCCACATCACTACTTACCAGCTGGTTATATCATTTAATCATTCTGGCTTAGGCCCCTGGAAATTCTGAATAATCATACTTTATTCAAAGACTGTGATTAAATATCATAATGAAAGAAAAGCTTCTAATAGTCATCCATTAAATATTAAACAGAATATTTATTTTATTATTATTTAAGGCTAAGTTCAAGCCTTCCACTCGTGGAAAGATTTCTCTCACTGTCTCAGCTCTCTTGACAGAGCATTCTCACCCACCTACTTTACTAACCACTAACTTTACTTTATTTGACAACACAGGTGCCATCACTTCCCCCACGCAGAGAAATCGCTAATGCAGAGATATGTTTTGTGTCCAAGTATTCTGCAGAGAGCTAACATGTATGACACATTTCATTCTTGTAGATGTAGCAAATGAATACGTAGGATTTTAAAATAACCTTAAATGTATTTGTCCACAGGAGTAGAATACATTGTCAACACTTTAAAAAATTGGAGTCTTTAAAGCATATTTTTAAAACATACCTTCCCCATGGTTTTGTTCGTTTGTTTGTTTGTTTTGTGTGTATGTGTGTGTGTGTGTTTTCTTTTTTGTTTTTTAGGTTTTTTTTTTCTCCATTGCATTAAATTCTTAGGGTGAAGCCTCCAAAAAATTCACAGTCTCAGGAACTGGAATAAGTATTTTAATCATTCAGATTTGTGTTTCTTAATGGACTTGGTTGCATTAATTTCCTCTCTCCTCACCAGCTTGTAAGCCCCAGAGAATGACAACTTAGTTTCCATAGGACTCTGTATCTTTTATAACATATGGAGCATTACAATTTTCAGTTAGATATTTGCTGAACAACTTTTTGGCTGACTAAAAAAAGGACAACTGATTGAAGAGTAAGATATGTAAGAAAAAATGCAGTGTCTATCCATAATTAGGTGAGTAACAGGTAGATAAGCAGTGGAGGCATGTTGGGCTCACTTATCTCCTGCAAAAATCTTTTGAAAGTTGTACTAAAAGTAAAAGGTACTTTTTTTCTCCTAGAAAATGAACAGCAAACTACTATGTCCTTTTATCATAAAAAATACTCACAGCGTAACTGTGAGAACAGCCTCTTTTGTCTTTCCAGGGTCTCCAGCACACAGGTTGTGTGCTAAGGAATTATGTTCGTGATCCTTGCCATGCTTTCTTGTTAGGCACCAAGAGGAATCTTTTCAGACAAAGCATTTAGTTTGTTCTTTGAAACAACATGTCTGCAGCAGCTATTCTTAGACGCCTTTGTGGGAGGCAGATATCCACCTCTGTGGAGCGTGATTCACCGCAGCTTCACTAATTATGCATCGTTTCCACTGTCGATGGTGGGGCTGAACATCTACAAACCCAGATCCAAGGAACCTGGAGGCTAATTGGGCTGAAAACATTCCTTTGCTAAAGCCTGAAGGCAGGAGAAACACAGTCAATTAAGCTCTAATGGGCAAACCCAGGTGACTACCCTCCCCTCACTCCCTGCCACTGTCAGACTCACCAGGCCGACTGCAAAGCATCGTGTGCCTGTGGCATGCCCACTTACTTCCCAGAAGCCATTTCCTGGTAAGTCTGCTGCTATTTTGTAGGGTGGTCTTCCTCTGAAATATTATGAGCTGCATTTCTTTTAAGAAATCCTGTCTGTGAGCACCATGGAGAGTCTGGGGTAAACAAGATGGAGCCTTCACCTCTGTGAACTTCCCTTCTAACAAGGAAGAAACTGACACAGACATACACAGTTAAAAAGAGCTTCCTGTGCAGGATGGGAGACAAAACAGACATCCTAGGAACATGATAAGCCGTAAGTTTGGATCAAGGTAAGGGCCTGCTACATTTTCCACCTTAGGCTCCTCTCACCTAAGCTTCTGGCTGCACACACAGGAGGACTTGCCTTTCAAAGTCAAGGACTCTCACTCCACTAGAAGCACAACCATTGCCAAGGTGTCAGCAAGCCCAGGATGGAATGGTTGCACAGGACATCAACTGCCTGGAAGAATTTGAAAAAGCATCGTGTAGAGACAAATAGATAATGTGTTTTCAGCATGTTGATGTTATAAGCACTGGGAATTCAGACTGAATGGAATCAAAAGCAACCCTGTTTTGATGGGATGCCATTAATGGGACATGGGGACAGAAGGTAGACAGCAAACAAATAATATATTGTATAGGAATTCAGAAAGTATGGATGAGAGTTCAGGGAACTTTTGATGTTTTAGGCAGGTTGATTGGAGATCTCTTTTGTAGGTGATGTTTAACCAGAGCTGTGAAGAAAGTGATAGAGGAAGACAACCAAGGTACTGGAGGAAGAGCATTCCAGAAGGAGGGGGCACCAAGTGCCAAGGCCCTGAAGTAGAAACCTGCTTAGTGTAAGGAGGGAGCATTAGGACATTTGGTGTGACTTATTGAGATTAGACTGTAGGTACAAAGGGAAGAAGAAGGAAATGAGGAGTAGGAGACTTTGACAATAAGATGACAGCAGCTCAGATGATGGCAGTCTCACTGGAAGTGATGAGAAATGCCTGAATTCCCACTATTTTTTTTCTGAAGAGTTATTTTTTTCTTTTCCTTTCTTCTATTTTTTTTATTTTTTATTTTTTTGCTATAGGGCATGTGCACTCGCCAGATAGAGAAAGACCGAAAACAAGAAATCACCCCCCAAGGGGGGATGGTCACATCACAATCTCTTTTCCTCCATTCTCCTCTCCAGATCTTGGGCACACATGCACATGTGCCCAGCGTGAGCTTAAGCCACCGGATCCAGGACTCAAACCATGGTCAATTACATGGGAGTTCAGTGACATAGCCATTACACTAACTGCTGGTCCCAAATTCCCATTATTTTATTTTATTTTATGTTTGGAGAGGTTTTTGCTGCAGGGCGCATGTACTCGCCAGGCAGACAGAGAGAGACATAGAGACAGAAAGTGAGAAATCACCCCCCAGGGGGGATGGTCATGCCGCAATCCCTTCTCCTTCATTCTCCTCTCGGGATCTTGGGCACACACGCACACGCGCCCAGTGTGAGTTCTAAGCCACCGGGTCCAGGACGAGAACCACAGTCGACTACATGGGAGTCCAGCGACATAGCCATTACACTAACTGCTGGTTCCCACCAAATTCCCATTATTTTTAAAGTCAATTTGGAGGGGGTTTTAAGTATTGAATTTGGATAGGTTGACAAGTTGTCTGGCTTATCCAGGACCTAGGTTTTCTTCAATATGACTCTTTTAGTTATTCCTGGGAAAACTTGGATAAATTGGTCATTCCAGATGTGGTAGCACTGGAAGCATCAAAGTTGGCTCTATGCATCTGGCCTTGGCCACCTTAAGGATAGACTTGCCATCAACAGAAATGAAGATGGCCAGAGGTTACAGGGAGGAGAAAAGAGGGAAAGAAGAGATGCTTATTAAACATCCAGTGGACATGCTTGGTTGATACTTAGATACAAGAGTTTGAATTTCAGGGAAGAAATCAAGTTGAAAAAATAAATCTGGGAATGTCAGAACATAAATACATTATATTGCCCTAAAGCCATTGGGCTGAATAAAGTCACTGAGAGAGTAAGTGAAGTTCTCAGGGGATCGGCAGCCTGAGTCCTGGGGGCCTGGGAGTGTAGAGCTGAGGATGGAGTAAACGGAGCAGCTGACAAGAAAAAAGCAAAAGTGAGAGCACCCAGAGCAGGTGGGGAGAGTGCTCCAGGGAAACATGTGTGAGCAACCTTTTCTTGATCCACAAGGTCAGGTGAGATGGGGACTGAGAACTGATTCCTAATTACCACTGTGGCAATTAAGAGTGACCGTGATTTGACAGGATCTTGAGGGAATCTGAGGAGAGTCTATAAACAGGGCTTGAGCACTGCTGAAGCAATAGCAGAGGTCTGGAAGTTACCAACTTCAGAAATGATAGAGTGGAGTGGGCTCCGAGGCAGATGCTGCCAGGAATGGAGTTGACAGTGAGGACCATCAAGGATGTCTTCCTCTACTCCAGGCCTCGATTGAGTACATGGAGGGAAAGCAGCCACTGGAGCAAGCCCAGGGCAGAGCTGGTGTTACGCAGAGATTTCAAAACACATGCATTTTCAAGATAAATATTGGCAGCACCAAGAAGCTGGCATGACCCATGGTGATGTGCACTGCAAATATATTGTGCTTCCTGGGCTGGCACCACATAGGAGACCTGGGTTCGATTCCTGGGCCAACCTAAAGGCCAGGCATGGTGACCTGCACTTATGGTCCCAGTGACTAGGCAAAATGAGACAGGAGAATCAAGAGCTCAAGGCCAGCCTGGAACATGCAGATACATTGTCTAAAACAACTGGGCATGCAAGCCCGATGTAAACTGAGGCAGGAGGATCACAGTATGGTGAGACACTGTTTTAAATATAAATAAATAGTCAATTAAAGGTTGAGAATTCCTCAAGTTCACTCTGGCTGAATGAATTACATTTACTCCACCTTGGTATTTTTCATTATATTTTAAGTGCCTGTGAAAGACTTGACAGTCATTATTTTATTCACAGACAAGCAATATGCACTAAGTATCATTCTGATTTTAGAGAGAAGGAGACAGAGATGCAGCTCATTTGTTTTCCAAAACTATACTATGAACCAGTGGCAGAGGCGTGATTAGAACGTGCAGGTGGGCTGCCCGACCTCACAGCCATGCTATTTTTGTTATTCCTACCTGTGGGTTTGCAATGCTCACACAGCCACTCACAGCATAGCCCTCAGGGACTGCGCCAAGGGGCAACTGCTTGGCTGGCTTTGCTCACACCAAGCACCGACATCGTATTAACAGTCAGCTCGTGCCTATCTAGGTCAAGCATCAGTATGTAGCACAGCATGGTTCTCTGTTGATTCATCGAGGGTGACCAAGAACAGCATGCTTTTCATTGTCCATATTTGCAGCCCACCTAGAAGGGCCACATTGTGGGTACTCGCCCTATCTCCAACTAGGATGGAAGCAGGGCAGCAGCGACTGAGCACCCCTTCATGGCAAGGAGGAAAGAGAGACCAGGAGGCTCGTGCCTCAAGGCTTCATGCAAGAACCACGAGCCTCTCATCCATCTTCCCCTCAAAGTCATAGGCTTCTGATGTATGCTTCTAAGTTTTAATGTTCAGAGAAATAGGAACCAAGAAGAGACCATGCCACCTAAATGATAACTCAAACTGCTTCTGCCACAGACACAGCAGTGCACAGTCTCTGGGAGTTGTCTCAAGAAAGAGAGCCATGGTTCACTCTAGACCGTTTATATACACAGCATGTTCTCCTAGGTGGGAAGGGCTGAGCATCCCTTATCAAAAATGCTTGGGACTAGCAGTGTTTGGGATCCAGTGATTTTATTTTAACTTTTGGAATATTTGTATATTCATAAGGAGGTATCTTGGAGATAGGACCCAAGTCTAACAGGAAACTTATTTACATTTCATGTGCACCTTCTACACATCCTCAGGAGGTAATTTTATACAGTACTTTTGTATTGCAGTGTTTCAGCTGTGACCTGTTACATGAGGTCAGGTGTAGACTTTCGCCTTTATACTTTCAGCATCACGTCAACGCTTAGGGAGTTCCAGAGGAGGGGTTTTCAGATTACGGATGTTCTGGTAACCAGCAGTTAGCATAATGGCTATGTCGCTGGACTCCCACGTAGTCCTGGACCCGGTGGCTTAAAACTCACGCCGGGCGCGTGTGCGTGTGTGCCCAAGATCCCGAGAGGAGAATGGAGGAGAAGGGATTGTGGCGTGACCATCCCCCCTAGGGGGTGATTTCTCGCTTTCTGTCTCTCTGTCTCTCTCTGTCTGTCTGGCGAGCGCACACGCCCTATAGCGAAAATCTCTCCAAAAAAAAAAAAAAGATGACGGATGTTCAGCCTGTATCACTCATCGTAGCATAGAACAGGATTCCAGGGATGGATCAGCTTTCCCTCACCCAGGACAGCTGTCCCATGCTGTGCTCCTGAATTGACCAGTATACATCCATTTCTTTCTCCCTGATAATCTCAGTGTCTCCCTTTTCCTATGTCACAGCTCACCCCCACCAGTACTCACTGCACAGGAAGCAGAATGAGTTTTTACAGCTGAGCAGTGTCCTGGGTGAGCTTCCTGCTCGAGCCTGGGCACCTACTCAACTCTATGTCCTCCCCTCCTCCATGCCTTGCCCTGTAAGTGCTAAGTCATTATCACTGGGGCTTACTTTCCGGCTGGCCTTGCTTCCCTCAGTGTGTGTTGTGAACCCCAGTTAATTCTGTACTGATTTCTTAGGAACACTGTAAGAGGCCACCACAATCTCAGTACTTAAAATAACAGTCATTGGTTCTCCAGCGTTCTGGAGGCCAGAGTCCAAACTGAAGGTGTCAGCAGGACCATACTCTCCAGAGTCCAGGGAGGACCCTTCATTGTTACCTTCAGCTTCGGGTGCTGCCAGGCCCCTTGCCATTCTTTGGCTTGCGGTTGCCTCCCCCCATCTCTGCCTCTGCCTTCACACGACCTCCTGTCCTGTGTCTCTCTCTGTCTTCTTTTCATCTGTGTTTTATAAGGTCACCTGTCATTATGTTCAGGGACCACCCTCATCCAATATGACCCTATCTCAAGATTTTTACCTTAGTCTGCAAAAGTATCTGCAAAGACTCTGCCAAACAAGGTCACCTTCCGAGGCTGGAGGGCCTGTCATCTGGAGGGATGGCTTCCATCTGCGGTAACAGGGCATAGAAGGCCGTGTGGTGCCTCAGCTCACTCTGCTCTTGCTGGTTTCTCACTGTGTTGTGTTCCATGTTCTCGCTGTCATTTCACCCAGGTGCTCTGCTTCCAGAGGAAACTTTTAAATCCCTTTTGGGGAAAAGAATCATTCCTAGCTTCAAGCCCAAGCTGAGAAGGGCAAGATGAAAATGCATGCATATATGTGAATATGTATGTGTATGTGCGTGTGAGTATGTGTTCATATGTGTGGGTGTATATGTGCTCATCTGTGTACATGCATGTACATGTGTATATTACATTCACATGTGTGTATGCATATGTGTGTGTGCATATGCATGTGTGTCTCTGGATGTTGTGTGTATTTGGGTATATGTACATATGTGTATCTTTGCATGTGTGCATGTATGTGTACCAGACTGTATGTGAATATATACATATATATAGCAGGGGAATATATATCATGGTTCTTTTTGGGAAAACCACTAAACATCCACTATGAATCAGAAGCTGAAGTAATAATAGCTCTGGTGTTGCTGTCCAATCACTTCAAATTTGGGCACTGTGGACCGCACACTGCAAGCCTACGATGCCATGAAACCAAGTCAGTGGCTGTGCTGGTGAAGGAAGGTTCTAGAACTTGGCCACACTCTGGACCTCGGCCGTCCGTGCTGCTCGAGCCATCGAGTGTGTACGGATAGCACCTCCCTCTGCCCCACGCCCACTCCTGCCTTACGCTGCTCACGGCTCTGCACCACGGTCACAGCACTCGAGTCAGACGTGATCTCCTGCTGCAGGTGCCCAGCTACCTGGGTGAAAATGGAAGAAGAAAGGTAGTAAAGAAACTAGGGTTATAAAATAATCTTGTCCTTTGAGAATTTGTGAACTTGCTTATTTGGTCTGCTTGCACAAGAAAGTTGAGTACAAAATCTAGGGTTATTTGATGAAAGTACTTTTTAAGTGATAGAGTTAGTTCTGGCACCTACCATATGCAGTTCCACTCAAAACAAGCTCTGTAACCTTAAGCGAATCATATCCCTGATTCACAAGTTTTGTTTCTGTCTTCTGCTATTTTTTAATCTAAATATTTACTTATTGAGCAAATATATTTTGAATCTCACCCCATGACAGGCACTGTTCTAGGTGTTGGGTGAATGAGACGAGGACTTCTCCCTTGTTGAGACCTGTAATTGGGTAGAGGATATAGAAAATCAGCAACGATAATAGTAAATATATGCATCTTCTCTGTTAAAGGCATGCAAGTGCTTCAGGAGAAAATGGAACAGAGGTTATTGGGAGTGGCAGGGAGGAAGGTGGGTTGTGGTCATTAAATAGCTGGCTGGGGGAGGGGCTTCAGGTGCACAACGATAGTAGCCCATACAGAAGGACTGGCAGGTAAATCTAGATGTGGGATAGGAATTAACACATGACTATGAATGGTGGTAGCAGGCTGATGTTTGCTGTTACTGCTTGTCTGAATGACTGTGGCTCAGCTGTCATGTGTCAGTAGTTACACTTGCTCACTCATTAGCTCAGCAATTATTCAGTATTTGCACTGTGCTAGGCATGTTTCTTGACCACTGTCCATACACATAAACAAGATGCCTTTCCTAAAGAAGGAAACAAATAGACATTTTATTAAAGAATAGTATGACAAGGAAACTGGAGAAAGATGTGCATTTCCTGAACCATCTTAAAGGCAAGGTGCCCAGACTCAACTAGCTCTGCATGAACCACTTGCCGGGATGAGGCCTTAGACACTTGTAAGAGTGGTCAGGGCACAAGTAGATGTAGCAGGGTAGTGAGGAGGGACATTCTGGGCTGAGAGAGGGAGTACACAAATACAGAATGGTAAGGAGGGCCCCAGACCTTTCTCGAATCTGGGAGCAGCTAGATCAGACAGAACATGAATGAAATAGGGAGCAGAGGAAGATGAGACTACAGAAGAGAAGAGAGCAGCCAGGCTGTGCGTGGCCTTGTACGTTCTTCTAGAATTTAAAGAATATTACAGAGACTCTCAGAAGCATTTTACACATGGGAATGCCCTGGCCTAATTTGCACTTTCAAATGAATGAATTGGCGGTAGCAGTACCACAGGACAAATGATGAAGCTGTGACACAGCAAAGATTGGGCGCCACATGTCTCAGAAGGGGCAAGAAGGGAGGAGCCAACATGCGTCAATCTGGGAACTGACGAGCTATGGGGAAGTAGGGAAGCCAGGAGGCAGCCGGCTATGCCCCGTGTCCTGATGTGGGCCAGTGAGTGAGCAGTCATCTCCTGAGAAGGGGAGGAGCAGGTTTGAGTGTAAGAGGGCGACTAGCTGGGTGTTCGCAGTGAGTGGAGTGTTAGTGCATAGCCCGGGCCATGCTGCAGCCCTCCTTGCAGCCGGTAGAGAGAGAACCCTAGGGTGAGGAGAGACAGTTGGAAGGGAAACAGATTGGTGGGTTAATAGCAGCAGTAGTGGAAACAGTAGGAGGAGAGGCCATCGTGCAGGTGAGATGTGCAGGTGAGATGTGCCAGGAGAGGAGAGGAGAGGAGTTTGGTCATGGGCACTTTTATTATTATTATTATTTCTTCTTTTTTTTTAAGCGTCCAATTGCTATACAGCATTTGACTTGTAAAGAGAATTTACCCAAGATGAAATACACCTCAGACCAGTCCAGCTGAGAATACTGTACACGTTATCATCAACAGGCACTAGAAGCCCTGGAAAGAAAATGGGAAGATAGATTAGATTAGACAGACAGATAGAATGGAAGGATGGAAATCTTTGAGAGACTAGTGTGACACACAGAGAAAATGTCCTAATGTTTTAGGAAGGCTAGCATGGTCTACAGTGTCAATGTGACAGAGGTGAAGTAGGTAGAGAACTGAGCACTGTCCCATGGATGTACGCATTAGGAGAAATTCATCTGTGACAGGAAAAGGAGAGGGAAAATATTGAATGAAGAATATATATTTGAGGGACCAGCAGTTAGTGTAATGGTTATGTCGCTGGACTCCCATGTAATGTAGTCAACCACGGTTCAAGTCCAGGACCCAGTGGCTTAAAACTCACACCAGGCACGTGTGCATGCGTGCCCAAGATCCCAAGAGGAGAATGGAGGAGAAGGGATTGTGGCGTGGCCATCGCCCCTGGGGGGTGATTTTTCTCTGTCTCTCTCTGTCTGTCTGGCGCACGCACGCACTATCTACAGCAAACATCTCTCCAAAAAAAAAAAAAGAATATATATTTGAGATAAACTTTTATTGAATATAAAAATGACTTAAGAATATTGTGCTTATTGATTGAAAAGAAACAGGAAAACAGTAGAGTCCAAGATATTTCGAATGAAGCCAAGAGAGAAACTTTCTGATGGAAATCATATTCTTGTACAGGCTGGACAATGCCTATTTTCTCCCCTATTTGGAGCTACTTCATACTAAGTATATTCTAGGTTGAATAGATTATTTCTCCTCTCCTTTAAAACATCCTTATCTCTCAGTGTGGTAAATGACACCTCTATCTATTAAGAAGTCTAAGCAAAAAACATGGAAGTTGATCAAGTGTTTTTGCTGTTCCCCAATTCAAAATCTCATCAAGTTTGATTTTCTGCCCCCCATTCCCAATGCTATTACTTATTTCAGGCCTTAAGAAAATTATACTTGAGATTTAAGAAAATCCATTGTTTTATTTGCCTCTAATTATGCTCCTTCAAATAAACATGACATCAAATGATATTTGAAGAAAATCTAATGTCATTATCTTGCTTAAAACTCACAAAAAGCACCCACTCCACACCCTTAGGAAATAGAATTCTAGATGGCTTGATGCTTGCATTATCTGCATTTTACTCTATTTTGAGCTTTACCAATTTGTTGTTGTTGTATAGTTTCTTTTTAAAAACAGTTCCTTTTCGTTAGGGAGTAGGGCTTATTTGGCATACTGCATTATTCAGGAGGGAGGATGAGAGAGACAGATAGTCAGACAGATATTTGCTGCAGGACTGGCTCAACTATTCTCACAGATACTGTTGAATTTCTCCAGCTTGTTCTTTTAACTTCATTGTTTGAAATTTAAGTTAGTAGTCATTCTCAAATCGTCTAAATCTAGCAACCTCAGCATAAAACCCGAGTCTTTTCTATTACCTCTTCCAGCAAACCCAGGGAAGCCTCCACTGGGCCAGGCTAGATTCTGACACCCTTCCTAGTCATGGCTGTGACTAGACCCTGCCCTACCCACTCACTGCTAAGGGCAGTCTGCGAAGCCTGCGGCCTAGAGGCATCAGTGAGACAGCGAGTTAACTTTGCTCCTCCCGGTAAAGATGATTAAAGAGGCATTTTCGTGGCTGTCACAAGACCATTCACATCATTACTGACCATGTGCTTGTTTTGCTCTCCCCATTAAACATTAGATTTTTAACATCAAGAACTAAATATAACTGTATTTTCTGTGCCTAGTACAATCTTTGGTACAAAAATAGATACTTCTTGAACAAATCAAAGTATATAGATGAATTAGAGAATGACTGAGGAGACATGATGATTTAAAAGCCACAAAACAAGCATGGGATTAGTGTTAAACAGGATTCCAGGAGCAAGACCTATTTTCTAATGATATAAGAGAAAAAGGGACTAGCTTACTTTTACCATAGGGCGGGCGCCACCACACCCCCAAAAGGTTACTTTTATGTGAAGAGATAGAAAAGGAAAGTTTGGTGTTAATAAACTTCCTGTCAAATGGCCTCTATTTTCTTTTTGAAGTAAGAAGTGAGATTGTTAAAAAAAAAAAAAAAGTAGAAAGGACCAGCAAATGGTGTAATGGCTACATTGCTGGACTCACATGTAATAGACCACTGTTTGATTCCTGGACCTCGCAGCTGAAACTCATGCTGGGTGTGTGTGCATGCATGCCCCCAAATCCCAAGAGGATAATGGGGACAAGGGATTGCTGCATGGCCATCCTCCCCAGCGGGGGATTTCTCACTTTTTGTCTCTCCGCCTCCCTCTGTCTCTCCAGCAAGCACACATGTCCTATAGCAAAAATCTCCCCCCCTCCAAAAAAAAAGGATAAGTAGAAAATAGAATTGTGGATGAATATGATTGTAAATAGGGATTGGAAAGCAAAAATAAAACATGGAGAACAATGTTCTCTAATGTGACTTCATTTTCTCTAGAAGTACCCAGTGAATGGAGTTGTTTATTAGGCTGCTGTGTGGTTAGGAACAATGTTGTATTGATCCGGGGTTGGAGGCTTACTAAGTGTGTACAGTAATTGAGGACAAAGGCAAGACAGTGATGGAAATAAAGTGTTGTAAGTCTCCAGGCTAGCTGAGGAGAGAAGCTAATGTGGAAAGAGAAATGGTGGTCAGTGTGAGGGGTTAGGAGCCTCTGTCTTTGGGGTCCAGGGATCCAGAAGAAAGCAAAGACTTGAAGGAGACACTGGAGGAAATGGGGGAAAGGCCTGCTATGCTTATATAGAGAGGTTTACGGACAATGCCACGGATACCTATATTTGAGGATTGCTGTAACAAAATGCCACAGGCTAGGTGGCTCAAAACCAGACGTTCTTTTTTTACGGTTCTGGAAACTGGAAGTTTAAGATCAGTGTGCAGCAGGTTTGGGTTTCCTGTGGCCTCTCTATGGCCGCTTTCTCACTGAGGTTGTGCAGGCACTTGGTGCTTCCTCCCTTCTCCTACGGACACCAGTCCTCCTAGAGAGGCTTGACTGTGAGACTGTGATCTCATTTAATTTACCTACTTCTTTAAAGGCATTATCTCCAGGTACAGTCCCAGTCCCACCAGGGATTAGGAGTTCAATATATCAAATTTGGGGGAACTCAGCCTAATCCATAATATTCTGCCATCTGGCTCCCAAAATTCATGTCCTCAGCACATGAAGAAAAAAAAAAAAAAGAACCACTCCAACATCCTCAGAAGTTTAACTCATCTTAGCATCTAATTTCAAAAATTCAAAGTCTCATCTAAATATCACCTACATCAGATATAGGGTATGATTCATTCTGAGACAAAATTCCTTTCCAGCTGTTAGTCTGTGAAACCAGATGAGTTATGAGCTTCCAAAATATAATGGGAGGGCAGGCACAGTATAGATACTATGATTTCAAAATGGAGAGATTGGAAATAGAAAAGGAGTGACATGTTTCAAGCAAGTTCAAAATCCAGCAAGACAAAATTCATTAGACTTTAAGGCTCAAGCATAATCTACCTTGACTTGAAGTTGTGTCCTCTTGACCTATGAGGAAGCAGCTCCACCTTCTGGTGCCACCATGGTAGCAGCATCACCCTCTCTGATGTGGCCGATGTCCCTCCCCCTGAGGCCCTGCCTGGTGTCAGCTTGTCCTGTTAAACCTGAGAGGGTGTCCCATGGTCTGAAACTGAGCAGATCACCTTGTCCCCAGGCCTGTGTTCTCTGGGCCTGTATGGTATGAGTAGCATCCCTGAGGATCTCTGAATCATCAACAGGGTCATTTTTTTTCCTTTTCTTGAAGAATAAATACATGTTCTCATCTGAATAGTTCCATTGTGCCATTCTGCAGAATTTCAGAATGCCAGCAATTCACCTCACTTTGTCCCATTGCTATCCTCTTTAGTACATGCTGGCAGTGTTTATGCTGATATTGTCCTATCTCTAGTCCTGACTTCTGCTGAGATAGGTGCTTGGCTTCTTGAGTTACATCTATGATCTCTTTATCAAATTATTTTCCAGCCAGTCCCTTGGTATGCTTTCTAGAACCTGCTTTCTCATTTTTTTTTTCTTTTTGCAGCACAGATAGGCTAAGGATATTCCAAATTTTCAAGCTCTGGTTCCTTTTTGCTTGACAATTTCTTCTTTAATTTTCTCTACTCTTGCATTTTACTCTAAGTAGTAAAGACTAGCTAGGTTGTACCTGAGCACTTAACTTAATCTCCTTGGCTAAATATCCAATTGACCACAAACAAGTCCTATTTTCCACAAAATACTAAGACACAGTTCAGCCAAACTCTTTTCCACTTTATAACAAAGTTTGCCTTTCCTTTAGTTTCCAACAATATTTTTTACTTCTATCTCAACACGATTACTTTTAACATCTATATATCTGCCAATAATCTCTTCAAGACAATTTAGCCTTTTTTAGACATTTATCTCAAAACTGATTCATTCTCTACCCATTATGTAGTTTCAAGGCCATCTCTACATTTTTAGGTATTAAAAATGGTTACAGCAGCACCTCACCTCATAGTACCCAAGTCTAACTTACTAGTTTATCAGGGCTACCCTACAAACTATCACAGGTCATGTTACCTAAAATAACAGAAACTTACTTTCCTATGATCACTCAGGCTAGAAGTCCAAGAACAGGTTCCCAGCAGGTTTGGTCTCTCCTGAGGCATCCACCCTTGACTTGCAGATTGCCAGCTTCTCATGGTGTCCTCACATGACTTTTTGCTAGTGTACTTGCATGTCTGGTGTCTTGTCCTCTTTTTATAAAGACATCAGTCTTCTTGGATAAGGCCCACCCTTATGACCTCATTCAACCTTAATTACTGTTAAAGGCCCTGTCACCACATGCAGTCACATTGGTAGGGTAAAGCTTCAGTGATTAATTCAGTCTACAATAACATTATTTTTTTCTATAGAACAGCAGAATGAGTATTATGTACATAATTCTGTTTCTAGCTATATGATGAACAAAGGATTCAGAGACATACCTCCTGCTGTGTTATATTTTCATTTATATGACTGATGTGTAGACAAGTAGTGGCTAGTCTGTTTGATGATGAGAGAATCATGGTCAAGTGCTCTCCATTCTTCCAGCTGACATTGAGCTAATCTCTAGACTTAAGAGTAAGACAGTTCTAGCAATCTGAGACCCAGTAGACTTGATAGCTGCCTACAGAAATCAATCAGCATATCCCAGATTAGAAGAGCAACTTAGCCAACCTAGAAAATTGTAGGTAATACCAAACATTTATTGTTTGAAGTCACTGTTGTATCCCAAACCTAACACTCACTGACATCTTATTATCAGGCAGGTGAGTCTGGGCTCACTGACAAGATGCAGGGTTCTCAGGAACATAAAGAGGGACACCTCTTTGTGTTATCATTTTCTTTTTCTAAATTTTCTGCTTAAATAATATTTACTATTATTCTATTGGTCAATGTATGTCAAATATCCAAACTCAGAAGCAATGCAAAAGGTAGTATCTATGACCGTGGATACGGTAAGAGGATTGTTTTGGCCATTTTTATAAACAGATGATTAGATGCAGTTGAAGAGAAGATTGGCAATATAGAAGATCAGAAGAAAGTGGTTAATCTCCACCATAAAGAGAAAAAAATTAAAAAGATGAAAATATGATACATGAAGGATAGAGTGTGAAAGTCCAGCATATGTCTAATCATAGTTTCAGAAGGAGGTAATAGAAAAGGTAAGGAAAATAAAATATTTGTAGATATAATAGCCGACAATATTGCATAGTAATTGATGAATAGCAATCTTTAATTGTTATTCTTTAAAAGTCCAGTGAATTCTAAGTAGAAAAAAAATGGAGTGATGTCAACACCTAAATGTGTGGTCACCCCTCCAACTCTCTAACCCTTAGCAACCACTGATTGGTTTATTGTCTCCATAGTTTCATCTCTTCTAGAACTTCATGTAGAAATTGGATAGTTTATAGCCTTTTATGGCTGACTTTATTCATTTAGTAATATATACTTAAGGTTCTCTCATGTCTTTTCAAGGCTTGATAGCTTATTTCTTTTTTTTTTTTTTCTGAGAGATTTTCATTGTAGGGCGCGTGCGCTCGCCAGACAGACAGAGAGAGACATAGAGACAGAAAGCGAGAAATCACCCCCCAGGGGGGATGGTCACGCCGCAATCCCTTCTCCTCCATTCTCCTCTCGGGATCTTGGGCACACACGCACACGCGCCTGGCGTGAGTTTTTTAAGCCACCGGGTCCGGGACACAAACCGCGGTCGACTATGTGGGAGTCCAGTGACATAGCCATTACACTAACTGCTGGTTCCTGATAGCTTATTTCTTTTTAATGCTAAATAATATTCCATTGTCTGGATGTAACATAGTTTATCCATTTACTAACTTAAAGCATTTTGTTTGCTTCCAAGTTCTGGTAGTTATAAATAAAGCTGTTATAAACAAAGAAAAAGATTATAGTAAGCCCCAAATTGAAGGTAAGTCTACAAAATAACTGGGTTTTTACTCTTCAAAAAGTGTGAAGGTCATGAAAGACAAAGAAAGACTGGGTAGCACTTTCTAATTTAAGGACACTCAAAGGCATAATTAAAAATTAAAAATAATTAGAACTGAATGTTAGTAGCAGTGCTAATTAAGACTTGTGGGATTTAACTAAGGAGATACTTAATCATTCATATCCTTCAATTCTTTTACTATAAAAGAAGATAGACTAAAACAAATGAACTAAGTATTCAACTGAACATTAAAATATAGATGCAAAAATTAACCAATAGAAAATAGAAAAGGCAATAATAAATATAAGAAGGCAACTCAATGTAACTGGAAAACAAATAAGCATAGAGAAAATCAACAAAAGTCAAAAGTTAATTTCTAAAAAGACCATTAGAATTTTAAAAATTCCTTTAAATATTAATCAAGAATAAAATAAGAGGCACAAAATAAGTGATATTGGAAATACAAAAGAGGACCACATTTTCGGATAAAGCTAAGAATAAAGTATTTATAAGTGGATAAACTGGTGGTTAAGGTGGCTGAATCCTACACAGTCAATGGCAAATGGAGGAGAAGGGATTGTGGCATGCCCTTCCCCCAGGATGATCTTTTCTCGTCTTCCCTCACTATCTCTCTCCAGCCAGCATGCAAGCCCTATAGCAAGTTTAAAAAAAATTATAAGCAAACCTATTAATGTTTCAGTTTAATATTTTTGAGAACTTAGGTAAAATGGAGAATTTCTCATAAGAAAAACAACTTATAGAACTGATGTAAGAAAAGAAGGAAAATCTTGCCACCAAAAAAAATTGAATCCACAGTTTAAAAAACCTTTCCCAAAAAATAAGCAAATCAATAACTGGATTCAAAGAGTTGTGCCAAGGAAGTTCCAACAAATATTCAAGGAACAATTATTTCTAAAGTAATACAAAATTTTTATTTGTTTGAGAGTGGAAAAAATATGTCACCTCCCCAATTTATTTTTAAAGGTCATTGTAACCTTCAGGGTTTTTTTTAATCAGTAAAAGGACAAGGAGTGGCAATAAATAAAAGTGTAGACTTCTTACTTATGAGCATTTATGCATTAATCTGAAAGAAAACATTTTACCCCTGAAAATTTCATGATGTGAAATGATCCATATTTGGCTCAACCATGAGCATATTTGATTCATTCTAAAATGCAAGGTTGGTTCTCTACTAGATAAAACATTCTAATGTAAAATTTTTTGAGAGGTTTTTGCTATAGGGCATGTGCGCTCACCAGAAAGATAGAGAGAGACAGAGAGATAGAAAGCAATAAATCACCCCTCAGGGCGGATGGCCATGCCACAATCCCTTCTCCTCCATTCTCCTTGGAATCTTGGGCATACATGCACAAGTGCCCAGTGTGAGTTTAAGCCACTGGGTCTGGGACTTGAACCACAGTCGACTACATGGGAGTTCAGCAACATAGCCATTACACTAACTGCTGGTCCCTAAATTTTTTCAATAGAAAATAAATGAGGAATAAAAACAGGAAGAGAAAGTTACCTGAGAAAACTGCTTAGAATCTCAACCATACAAAAGGAAATGGGTGTTCCAAGCATAAAGTTTACAGAGGAAGGAAAACAAAGAGGGTCAAGACAGGATCTGGTCTCAACATTATGACAATGAGAGTATGGGAGGTGGTTGCAGTCCTAGAGTTCTCATTTTGGAGAATGACAAGAAAGTAAGGCATGAACAATATGAAAGTCTTCAAGTTTCCCCAGAAAGTGCAGAACGAGAGCACATCCCATCTGAGTCTGGCACCTGACTCAGTGTTGGAGAATGGTTGACATCTGCTAGCCTGGTCTGTGGACACTGAGAAAATCTGCAGACTCAAAAAAGGTCCCCTTGAAATTAACCCCTACTCCTCAAGGTATATTCAAGATGCTACTAATTGTTTCCAATAGACAGGGAATAAACCTGTGTGGATCTGAGTCATTTCACCAGTATGTGGCATCTCTTTAGAAAAACCCCTAATTCTCTCCTGGTTCCAGCCACAAGTGGAATGGCTAGCTATCAGGAGAACCTGAAGTCAATTTTCTACACTTTTCCAGATACCACAGCTCTAAAGAGAAATTATCTAGAGGATCAGGGACCTTAATTTATGTCAATTCACTTGGAAGATGTGTGCTAAGTTCACTGAATAGCGTTAAAAATAATGCTTCAATTTTCACCATTAAACCTACATGAAACAATTTTCTAAAATGACTGTGATAAATATGTTACTAGAAAAAGTTGAATATCCAAGCTCCATTTTATATGGCACTTTTAAGTGTCCAAATTGAAAACAAAATGACAAACACTTGTATTAAAAGCATTACATATTATACATTGTAGAAATTCTAAGATAAAATTATTTTGCATTTGAATTTATAAATATATGAAATTTTCTTTTTTTTGACATTACGCATTTGCTGCTCTTTTGTGTTATAATGACCTTTATTTTACAAAACGTTGGTGATAGTAAGTGGTAGATTTTATTTAAGAAATTTCTTGACACACTAAATAATGGAAACTTGTATTGTATTATATATTTAATTTTATGCATCCTTGATACCAAAAAAAATCTAGGAACCAAAAGTTAGACAACACTTTTTTTATAGCACTTATCACAACTATCCCATGAATGTCAATATTGTATTCCCTTGAGTTACAAAACCCCACCCCTGAGGATGCAAAGCAGGGTCATTCATATACTATCTTAGTACATGTTTACACACAAAAAATTCAAGGCAAGTCACTTTCCATAGGAACACATACCACGTGCTAGGCCCATTTGGGGACTTTGATACAACTAATAGAGACTCTAGGTAGCTAGGTGCCTTACAGTAACTGTGCCAAAGAGAGTCCTCTATTACGTCTTTTGGGTAAGGAAGGTGTCGATGAGTGGTGGACACAACATACTTAAGGCTTCACTGGACATGTGAAGAATGTTCTTCTTGTCCTCTCTTAGAGCCTGTATCCAGAACTATGTAGACATACTTCCTGGAATCCAGCCTCTACTACAGACCATCTTTGCTCTTTTCTCCTAGAAGTTGGGTTTCATGACCTGATACACCTAGGAGGGAGTGAGCTCCACCCATCCCTTGGAGATGTCGCCCTGTCACAGGGAGCCTCCCCATGTGTCTTCTTCCTCAGTGGAGTCCTGTGCTCCCAGGAGTCCCTCAGGCAAGTTCTTGAAGTTGGAGATGAGACATGTATCGGATGTTTCCCCTTGTCAGCAGTAGGCAGCCTCCGACTCCTCCTCAGCTCTCTGTGGGAACCTTACTTTCCAATCCATAAGCAGATGCTGTGGAGACATTTACCCCGTGAAGTGACATTGCTGTTCTATGTTCTGTGCTGATGAAACCTCCATTCTACAGAGGTCAATAAGAAACATATTTATCGTTAGAACTACAGAAATACACCTGCTTTGCTTTTGTGTATCTTCCAGAGTGTACAAAGTGAGATATTCTTTCATAAACTTCTGCCTCTTTCCTCTGAGCAAAGACAAGCAGGTTTCCTTTCCTGATATCAGTGCTGGTACATGCTCGCCTACGCGTTGCTCACAGGCTGCAGTCTGCAGCGCCTGCCGGGGCTCCCAGATGGCTTCATCCACTCCCACGCTGTTTGTGGGATGCGAGGGCCCTGAGCCAGATGGGTCTACTCTGTGTCTGGAAGTCATGTTTCTTACCTTCTGTCCAGATGGATGGCGTTCTCTCATTATTTTCTTAGATTCTTACATTTATTTTGTGTCCTGAATAGGTAATTTCATTCATATTGTTAGTCTATCAAAAATATATAGACATATATGATAAGGTTTCTCTTCTGCTTCACCTCCTACTTGCTACTTCCCAGAATCCTTTTCCCAGGTAATCACAATCACTTTGTAAAAGCATGTATAAGCAAATACAAATATATATGCTACCCTTCTTATGGACAGCTAGCAACACAGTAGTAACATTATGCACCTTGCTTTTTCCCTCTGATGAACAAATGAAATGGTAGCAGGGATGTTTAGGTATCCAAGAAGGCACAACCTCCAATTCATAGTAAGCAATTATAGCTCAAAGGTATCTGCTCAGCTGGAACTGCATATCCCAGCCTTCCCCAGATCTGGACATAGACACTTGATTAGTTCTTTCATATAGAATGTGAGTACAAGCTCCATGTTCCACTGAGTCTCTGTTCCCTTCCATTGGCTGAATGCACACAGCAATGAAGCCTCACTGGATAATGGGATCAAAAGAGAAAAAGAAGACAGACCGAGAGTAAAGGTCTTCCCAACAGGAAAGCAAGAATCCAGCAGCTAGAATTGACACACTGCAGGCCTATCCTTCACAGCAGTCTAGACACAGTATGGAAATTATGTCATATCAATTATAAGGAGCTTCCTTCATTTTTGTTTTTAAGTTTATCTCTTTCATGAGCAAGAGAGAGGGACAGAGAGACAGGCACACCCAACGAGGTCCTGACATTGTGATCTGCCCCCAGCTTTAGCCACCCTGGATCTGAGCACATATGTGCCTGCATACCCAGGGAGGTCTCCAGACACAACCCATGCAAGTGGGTCTTGTAGAGCATCTCATGATTTTGGACCACTGTCAGGCCCCATGATCTCCTTTTTTTCTATTTCTGTTTTTTATAGCTATTTATTATTCCATTACAAAGATGAACCACAGCTATTTTAGGCCTCCCTCTTTTGGGTATTTAAGTTGTTTCCAGCCTCTTGTTATTACAAACCATGTGCTGTGGATAGGGTGTGCATAAATCATTTCATATGTGCAATGTCTTTCACTGAAATGTTTCTTTTTGAAATTTAAAATACTTCATTGTTTGCTTTTATACACATGCCAATCAACTCCTATACAATAGTAAAATTAATAGACAGCGTATACACACTCTCCAATCCCCATTCTGCAGGGATTATACCTATAGTTAAACTATGGGACATTACCCAGGCCCATCTTACTTATTTGGAGGTCACGTAACCAGCAGCTTCAACTGTCTGAATTAAAAATTAATCCAGACCCAGCCATGGTAGTTCATGCCAGTCACTGCTGCCTGGCAGGCTGAAGCTGCATGCGAGGCCTATGGACGATGCCTGGTCCACCTGGGAAGCTGGGTGTGGTAGCGTACCCCTCTAGTCAGCTACTTGGAGAATGAGGAAGGGGCATAGAGACACAGTGGGACCCTGTCTATAAAACTCCCTCCCAATACACACACAGGAACAAAAACAGGAAAAAAGGAGAAGCCAAAATAATAACAACAATAGCAATAATAATAAACTGGGTAGAATGTAAAATAGTTTTCTGAGCTTTCAAGATAGATGACTTCAAAGTGCATAAGCGTGTTTTTTTTTTAATTTTTATTTTATACATTTAATCAGTATACATCACTTAACTTGTAAAGTGAATTTACCCAACGTGAATACACCTCATGTCATTCCAGTTCAGGACACCATACATGTTTTTATCAACATATAACAATCCATTTCTATGTCCCATAAATTTCTTGCCCCTCTATTTTTCTCCTCAGTTTCTTTCCTCATGCTCTCCCCCTTCTCCCGTTTTCTTTCCACACTATCTTCAGCATACCTAACCATTTTCCATGTTTTTATGTCCTCTAGTTTTTCAGTTTCTGCCAAGTAGGTATATGTTAAGTGGAGACATATGATATCTCTCTTTCATAGCCTGGGTTTGCTTCACTCGATAGTAAAGCCACCATATTTGTCCATTTTCTATCAAATACCAGGATCTTTTTTTTTAATGGCTGAGTTGTATTTTATAGAGTATATGTGCCACACTTTTTCAATCCACTCATCTGTTCATAGACATTTGGGTTGGTTCCATGTCTTAGCAATTGTGAATAATGCTGCAATAAACATCGATGTGCAAGCGCTTTTCCAACTGAGCATTCTTCTATCCTTTGGGTAGATACTCAGGAGGGGAATTGCTGCATCATGTGGTAGTTCTATTTGTAGATCTTTGAGGAACCGCCATATTGTTCTCCATGGTGGCTCGACCAATTTACATCCCACCAACAGAGAAAGTTTCCCTTTTACCGCAACCTCTCCAGCACTTATATTTTTTTTTTTAATCTTAGCTATTTTGATTGGGGTTAGATGGTATCTCATTGTGGTTTTGATCTGCATCTCCCTTATGATGAGCATTTTTTCATATGCTTTTTGGCTGTTTTCATGTCTTTCTAGGTTTCATTATGAATTGGTTTGTCAGTTCTCACTCAGGATCCTAATTTATTTTACTGCATTCTGAAAAAATCAGTCATGTGTCCTACCAAAGACTTAACTAAGCAGGGAAAGGGAATAGGAGCAATGGGCATTGCTGTGAGCAGGGAGAGGCAGGTGGAAAGCCCAGAAAGCCAAAAATCCAACAGGGGCGACTGGAGGCTCAGAAAGGAGGGTTTCACTTGAGGGCAAACACTGCATTGTCCTTTGCTGGCACAACAAAATAACTGACATTTCAAACTAGGGCCCTAAGTCATCCAGGCATTATTTAAATCACGTTTTATAGACTATCTAAAAGCAAAAACAGTGTCCCACTTTAATAAATATTATCATCTTAAGAAGTAAGCTTTGGCGGCTTCCTGGGAAGTATGCAAGGAGAAAGCAGGCTGCTCCTGACAAGACTGGGAAACACAGCACAGCCAGGAAAACTCAGGACTGATCATTCAGGTCTGTGACAATGGCCTGAGGGAGGGTGACTAAGCTGTGGTGGGAAAAGAGAGGCGCCTGAGAAACCACGTTAAGGATGAAGAACACAGGAGGTTCCCAGTGCAAAGGAAAACAGCTTCCGTAAGTTCCTGTTTGTCCCTGGACTCTGCTGTCATGCCACCTGCACAGTGTCCTTAAGCATGCTGTGCTGCTCCCTCCACACTGCAGGTTGTCCCCAGTGTGGACCTTGCTGGCTCATTCATCAAGGACAAGCATAGTATTTAATCTGAACTTTAAATCAAGCAGAGGAGACTCATTAACGTCACGGCAGGACAGAAACTCCGGCTGGGAGCTGTGGCCTTCGCCTTGGGCTGCTGTTTCCTTCCACCTGCCAATTATTTTCAGACACCTCAACCTCCTGGCTGTGGCGGTCAGCACAGATTAAGCTTGTTCACTTCTGGCAGGGAAGGCCTTGAAGGCAGCTCCACCAGTGCGGCCAGTGGTCTGGCAGGTGCCCACACTCAGGGTCACTGCTGCATGGCCATGGGCTTGCCAGCCTGCAACAATTCAGGAGAAATGCTGTTTGGAATGAAAAGGCAGCTCGTCTTCACACTGACGAGGCGCTGGGCTGTTTGAGGCAGTGGTGCACATTGCATCCTCTCTGATGTTATGTGTGTGCAATAATTCCTTCTTTGTGTGGGGAGTGGCCCTTTAATATTCCTGGGAAATGGTACCCATGGTTTCTCCTTCCTGCAAAGTGGGTTTTGGGGCCCCTCATGACTATAGTGACCAAGGAGTCTTTGGGGTGACTTGTACACCATAAAAAAAATGAGTAAAATCGCAATAAACAGACATATTCACTCTGATTCTGTCATGGGTCCTCAAATTTTGCAAAGAGACAGAAGGGC
>NW_006159840.1:4664564-4679332 GCF_000334495.1 Tupaia belangeri chinensis | reverse complement strand
GAATTAACCAATTCGACTTTCCGATTATGCTAATCTGAGGAGGGTTTAGCTCAGATCATATGTTTTCGGATTCAGGATATTTATTATTTACAAGCAAAACTAAATTTATCTTTCCCACTTGCTGAGGCCACTTTTGCAGGTTTAAAAACTTCTCTGTGGCCCTGAAGAAAGCATTAATTTCTGTCTCTGATGCTGGAGGATTCGGTCCTCAGTGGTTTCACACCATTATCAGTTTGATGTAAGCACACTTACTAAAATCATCCCTCCAAGAGTCACATCACAGAATCAATTCTCCTACCTCCACCAACCACACTTAGTCTTCAATGCAAAACATACCCTGAGTAATATTTTGTCAACTACCACCCTTAACATAAAAATAGTACTGTTAGATTTGCATGATGGTTAACAATTTATAAGGCATTTCTCATGCATTATTTTATTTTAATGTCCACGTACGAATATGAATGGACTTGGATGATGTCCTTGTCTAGCCATCACAGGGTCAGTCTGAACCAGAAGTTAATGCCCTGAAGTCCTTAGGCTCTTACTTACTTGTGATACAAAACACCAGTTCCTCTGAGAAAGTAGTTTTCCAGTTCTAATCCAAGAATCATTTGCATCAGCATTAGTTGGTGAGTTGGGGTGATGTCGCTGGTTAAAATTGTTGATTCTTGCTATGACCAGATGCCAGAGATCAGAAGCCCTTTGGCTGGGACCAGGGACACTGCATTGTGAGTCTCTCCCAAGTTATTTTTGGCTCACCAAAATGTGCCATATTCTTCACAAATACAATGGCTGCATGAGATAAATACTCTGTCTTTTGATCACCCAATAATATTTTCAATCAAACTGGAAAAATACAGTGATAGTCTTTGCAACTCTTCAATATAACCACTTATGATGAAAAGTTTATTTAACATGGAAGGTTAAGCCAACTGATGGTGTGGTTATTAAGGTGGTTGGATCCCACATGGCTAACTGCACAGTTCGAATTGTGGACCCAAAGTCTGGAGAAACACACTGGGCATGTGAGCATGGGTGCCCAAAATCCCAAAAGAATGGAGAAATAAAGAAGGATTTGCAGCATGATTTTTCACCAAGGATTCTCTATCTCTGTCTGGAAAGCACATGTACCCTCTGGTAAATAAAGAAAACAAACCAAAACAAACAAACAAACAAAAAGCCTGGAAGGCACCCCCAGTAAACCCCAGAGTGCACAACAGCACAGAGGACACATGTGTGAGGCCCAGTGTGGGAGCATGTGCTCTGAGTCCAGAAGGGTCTATCAGAGGAAAGGGATTCAGAGTAGACATCAAAGGGATGGTAATTCTGGATACCGTGGTCAGGATAGAGAAGGATTTAGGCAAAGATGAAAAAGAACAAGCAAGATCCCCGTCAGATGAGTCAGTGTTGTGCTAGGAAGGTCTCCCTGAACAGAGGCAATAAGAGGGATATTTTGTTCATATCAAATTTTTAAATGATCACAGGCTCACTAAAAGTCAGTCTGCTCTTTGTCATCACAGTTCTAAACTTCTTCTGTACTAAAATATTTTCTTACAAAATGCCATTATTTGGTCTATGTCCTATTACTGCTAAGCTTTCATAACCTGGAGGGGAGCTCTGAAGGAATATGCTTTTGCTACCAAGGGATTACTTCACAGAACCCAGTTACAAATGTCTGTTTGGAGAGTAGGTGTGCAAAGGTTGGGGATTATAGAAGTTCACTATGAAAACAGGCCATGTCTTCAAATCAGGTGACAAAAATGTGCCTGTGTTTAAATAATAATTCATAATAGAAAAGGATAACATAATATAAAATTTTAAAAAAAATGAAGCAATGGATGGGCCAACATGAAGGTTAAGGCACTGGATCCCACATGGCCAACTATGCCATTCAAATCCCAACCCAGTTGCTTTTAAAATCACACTGGGCACGTGTGCACGCCCCAGATCCTGAGATGAAACTGGAGGAGAAAGGATTGTGGCTATTTCCTGGAGAGTGATTTCTCACTCCCTGACTCTGCCTCTCTCTGGCAAGTGCACCCTCCCTACAGGGAATAAAAAATCTAAAATGAAAAGGAAAAGAGAAATTAAGAAAAACGAAGCACTAGAACTTAAATTGTTGCAATTCTGTTATTCATTCACTTCTTAGAGTTTTCATGGTGTTTAAAATGTGCAACAACAAAACAATGTGAATGTGAGGAGTCCTACTTTTGTTTGGTAAGTGCAAATAGTTCATGGTGAAATGTTTTAACTAGTTTTAATGAATCAGCTTTGAACAAAGTGGAACAAAACACAAGGTTTTAAAAATAAGTCTTAAAGATGAGTGCACTTAGGGCCAGTTGGTGGCATGGTGGTTAAGGCAGATGGATCCCACGTGGATGATTATGTGGTTCAAGTCTCAGACCCAATGGTTCATAAAACACGCTGGGTACATGTGTGTGTGTATCCAAAATCTCATAAAAAAGATGGAGGAAAAAGGATTGCAACAAGGCCATCTCTCCCAGAGGGGTGCTTTCTTACTTTCTCTCTGTCTCTCTCCTAGGAGTGCACACATTAAAATTTAAAAATTGGTGCACTAAAATTACAGAGAAAGCAATTAGTTGTGGCCACCACAAATACAGCAAAAGGAATAGTATATAGTAAAGAAGTCAGATTTTGAAGGATAGCATGAAGAATGATCAAAGATGCTGGTCTTGCGTGGTTTGAATAGAAGCAAATACTAGGAGACCAGCAGATGGTGAAATGGCTATGTCACTGGACTCCCAGGTAGTTGACCACGGTTCGAGTCCCGGACCCGGGGGCATAAACTCACACTGGGCATGTGTACGTGCGTGCCCAAGATCCCAAGAGGAGAATGGAGGAGAAGGGATTGTAGCATGGCCATCCCCCCAGCGGGTGATTTCTAGCTTTCTGTTCCTCTGTCTCTCTTTGTCTTTCTGGTGAGTGCACATGCCGTAGAGCAAAAACCTCTCAAAAAAAATAAAAAAAAAAGGGGGGGGGCAAATAGGATGGGACAAGCAGATAGCATAGCATGATGTTTATATCAACTCCCACATGGCCAACCACAGTTCAAGTCCCAGACCCTGTGGCTTGAAATTCACACTAGGTGCCTGTGTGTGGAAGCCCAAAATCCCAAGAGGAGACCTGAGGAGAAGGGACTGCGGCATGGCCATCACCCCTGAGGGATGATTTCTTGCTTTCTGTCTCTTTGTCTCTCTGGCAAATGCATGCACCCTATAGCAAAAGTCTCTCTCTGAAAAAAAAAAAAGGTGAATGGCAAAATGATTTATCAAGAACAAGATTTCCACTATAGACTAGTAGGTAAAATAATGTGTTTGTGACGTTTTGTTGGCTTTTTGTATTTATAAATTGCCAGAAGGCACATATGATCATCAGAAAAACAGAAACAGAGAGACAAAGAGAGAGAGGAAGAAAGCACTCCTGGGGTGTGGCCGTGCCACAGTCCCTTCTCCTCCAGTGCTGCATCTCACTCAGACCCTGGGCACACATGCACATGCAGCTGGCATGTCCTCCAAAAGGCTGCGCTCGGACTTGAACCATAGCCAGTCTTGTAAGATCAAGCCTCCTTAATCATTGGACTATGGAGTTGGCCTACTGTTTGTTTTTATTCAGTCATTTTTCTAACTTTGGAGAAAAAAATTGTTAAAATTTATAATTAAAAAAGTGTAAATTATGATATAAGCTTAGTGGAGATTTTTAGTGGGAATTCTTTCTTCTACAGAGAAATTTAAAAATTGCAAACATTGAATCTGAAAACAAAGACATGGACAGTATTTTAATTCTGCAATTTATTATGTAATGGGGTTTTATGAATTTCTGCCAAATATCATTTTGAAGACATTTTGCTATTATCTCTTACTTCAAGTGAAAGGAACATTTTGAAATTAAATTATTGTTTGGGACCCAGCAGGTGATGTGGAGGTTAAGGCACTGAATTCCATGTAGCCAACTCAGCAATTCAAATCCTGGACCTGGCAGTTTGAAAATCATGCCAGACATGTGTGCATACCTACCTGAAAATTCCAAGAGGAGAATGGAGAAGGGATTGCAGTGGGGCAAACTGCCCTGGGGGGGGTGATTTCTCACTTTTCCTAGATTCTCTCGTAAGCATATGTACCCTACAGGGAAAAAAAAAATTCTTCAATTAGCTACTGATGAAGATCTGGCTCTACTCTCTGCTGGTCATAAGTGTGCCAAAAAGACCAAGTTGACAAAGTCATTAGAAAATTGGCAGAACTTAATGCTCAAAAACAGAAATTGTCATTTTATTATTGTTTCCTTTTGCAAATGAATACAGTTATAATCTTCATGCATTATGCTGCTATGCAAGTCTATGGGAAACGCTCATTACTGTTCTTTATGTACTAAAGCTTTTTGTATTTGTATTATGCCATACGTATTCTTCTGAAACCGTGTGTATTAATTGAATACCGTGTTTGATATATGTAGTGCCAGTTCATTTATTTTCACTTCTCTATTGCGTCCCATGGCATGAATACATCCTTTCTTTATGCTTCTTACTCAGAGTGAATATCTGAGTGGATATTTAGGTGGTTTCCAAATTATTGCAGCCACTAAAAATATTCTTGTATATTTCTGCAGAGATTCATACCCATACACCTATGAGCAGAATAGCTCTATCAGAGTATATGCATTTTTTTTAAAAAAATTGTTCATTCATTTATTTATTTACTTTTTTTGAGGCACACACACACACACACACACACACACACACTCACAGAGGCGCACCCTCAACAGGGCCTCACACCGCATTCCTCTTTTTCCTTCCCACCACCTTCCCACCTAGCAGGCATCACAGGCAGTCCCCAAAACCAACCTCAGATCTTCCATATGGCTTCCAGTATTGTAGAGCTTGCACCACTGCTGCACCACCATGGCTGGCCCAGAGGAAATGCATTACTTAAGCTTTCCTGGATATGCCATATTGTTCTTCAAAATACTCTTACAAACTTGCAATCTCACAAGCCATGAATGAACGTTCCCATTGCCACACCAGCAATAGTTGTTAGCATTAGAGATTTAATTTTTGCAAATATGAATGCAAAATGTAATCTCATTGTGGCTTGATTCTTATTTCTTATCCTGTTGGGATTGAACATCTTTTCTCTCTTTTTTTGTGTGTGAATTCAGTTTCTAAAGGCTTCATTCTATAAATCTCACTGTTACTTCACTTCCTCTAACAACCATTATATCTTCAATATTATACTTGTATAAATTGGTATTCTTTAGTTTGATAGTTTGATGGCCACTCTGCTTACCAATGGCCAAAAAAACCCCAAAAAACAAAAAACAAAAACAAAACAAAAAAAAAAAAAAAGGAAAATTTATTTTAGGCTGATTATATATTAATCACCAAGCAGTAGGCTATTTTGCAATTCTTCCCAGGAGTATTTACTATTGGATTTAGTGTATATCTTTGATGATTTTTCTCCTATTTGGAATGATTTCTTTTCTTATGTTACAATCTCTTGTTAAAGTAAAACTACTGAAAAAAAAGTTGTATTTTTCAGTGACACAAAGAGAACCACCATCTTGGGACATAAAAGTAAAAAATCTATGTTACATGAAATCTAAACTCCCCCATGTGGAGGGGCTCAGTCACTCAGGCATCTCCCTCTCCCTGAAACGTACCCAGCTCACATGCTTTCAGAGATCCCCCAGGTGTTTCTCTAGTCCTAAAGTTCTGTTTGGATTTTCTCAGATCCTTAGTTCTAAATAACATTAACCCCAAACTGTAAACTGCTGACTGCATCTTTCTTGCATTCTTTAATTTTCTTCATAACATTATCATCATCTGATATGTCTTGTTTCTTTTTTAGCATTTTACTGTTCATTTCATCACAGAAGAGTGTACCTCCAAGAGACTAGAGCTCCTGTATTTCCCTAGTGTCTGGGACAGCACCCAGGTTGCTGGCATACATTAACGTGAAAGCCAGTCGACAGTGTATAAGAGGCATACACTTCTCACACTCAATATATTAAAATCCATGAGAGATGATGCCCAAAGATTCATGGAAAATGGAATTTAAATGCAAGTGTAGCCTATCTAGTAGCAACAGGGAAGCCAAGGCCACCGAGATTGAGCTGGCCACCAAAGACCCCCACCCAGCCTTCAGTGGGGGTTGCTCCAGTCCACATGCCATGCAAGGACTGTCACCTTATATTTGACCTATCCAGCTCAGCCTGTAGCCACATTGGGATTAGAGAGATTGGGTATATAGGAACTGAACACCTGAAGACAGTCAGGTTTCGGAGAAATTCTCTGCAACCCAACCCAACCCAGAAGTAAACAGAGAGAAATTCCCTTCTGAAAACCTGAACCCAAGGTTACCACACTGCTACCCACAGAAGAGGGAAAGTGGCACAGAGCTAATTCATGCTGTAGGGGAGTACACAAGCACAAGCTGCAGAAACATACTCCAAAGAAGGAAGAAATGAGTATAACACCAGATGACTAAAAAATCAAAAGAGAGTCCCAAGAAATAGGAAAAAAAAAAAAAAAAGGCAGGAAATGCCTTACCCTCAGAGGAACATAATAACTCCATACCAACAATGGGTAAAACACAAGAGATCACAGGAACGTCAGACAAATAATTCAGAATATTCATCATAACTAAAATCAATGAGATACTAGAGAAACAGAAAACCAATTCCAGGAAATGAGAAAATCCTTCCATGACTTGAAGGAAGAAGTCCATAAAGAGATAGACACTCTGAAAAAGAATCAAACTAAATTTTTGAAGGTAACATATACAACGCAGGAAATCAAAATATCCTTCAAAGTATAAATGGTACATTGGACAACACAGATGAAAGAATCTCTGACCTTGAAGACAAAACCTCTAATTTAGTCCAAGCAATTGAAAAGAACGGAAGAATAACTATTAAAACTGAGGACAACTTGCAGATATTCTATACACCATTAAACAGCTAAATAGCCACCTAATAGGTATTCCAGAAGGTAAAGAGGAAGGTAAAGGCATAGAAAATCTCTTATGTGATATATTAGCTGAAAACTTTCCAAATTTAGAGAGACATATGGACATCTACATCCAGGAAATAAAAAAGGCATCAAATAGATCTAACATAAGATCCTCCTCAAGGCAAATCAAAGCCATATTGGGAGAAAAAAAAAGGCAATTTCTTAAAATGTCAAGAGATAAATGCCAAATTATTTATGAAAGTTATTCCATTAGACTAACTTCAGACCTCTCAATTAAAACAATGCAGGTAAGAAAAGAATGAGAAGACATATTTAAAACTCTGAAAGAATAAAAGCAGTTCAGCCAAGAGTAGTATACCCAACAATATTATCCTTCAAATGGGAAGGAGAAATAAAATCATTCCCTGATAAACAAAAACTGAAAGAATTCACCAAAACTAGACCAGCTTTTCAGGAAATACTTAAGGTACTATTACAACAGGAAAACTAAAGGGAGATAAATAGAAGTCAGAAAACACAAAACAACTTGGGAAAAAAAAGAATAACAAAACGACAGAAATAAATCCATACATATTGATAATAACTTTGAATGTCAATGGGTTAAATTTCCTAACTACAGATTAAAAAAAATCAGATTCAAGTATTTTACACAGAAATAGGCTTAAGTACAAATTATCCAGTTATTTGACAGACAGTTGTCTCAACATGATTCATATTACATTTATATATTTATTATTCTAAACATTATTCATTGTATAAAACTGGATACCAGAAGAAAAATCCAAAATATTACGAGTACCTGAGTCTTTCTTTGGAATGAATTTAAAGAAAGCAAAAATCAAAAACTTTATAAAGCCTATAAAACACAAAAATCACTGATTTTACCATGTGTTCACTTATAAACTTTTCTTTCTAATTTTGTTTCGCTTTTGCTTTTTTGAGGACCTTTTTCTCTATGAACCATATAATACTCTGACCTTACAAGAACTTACAGTCAGTGAGTAAGTTTTCTTTTTCTGTCTCATCCTAATGAACTATTGTAATGTACGATTTCAGTGATTAATACCACAGATCTCTTCAGATTATAAAATCGTATCTTTCATAATCCTCTACATGGAAATTACCAATTTTCTTTTCATTGGTTCTGTTACAATTGTCTTTGTTTTCAAAAATCCATCTTTATTAATGTATGAAACTTTTTGCTGTCTGATAGTTACTTTGTGTTTCTTTAAAACTGAAACTCACAGTAAAGTACATCATTGACAATTAATATACACTTCTAAAATAGTGATTAGAGTGAATTTTGAATGTGTACAACATATGTAATGTTGTAGGTTGAAGGGGGTGAATATGGTTATATCCTTGATTTGTTGGACTATACCATAAACATACTTTTAAAATCCATACTGTACCCTACAAAAATGTGTACTGTTATATGTAAATCAAAAATTACCATTAAAAAGAGGAAAAAAGTGAAAGTGTATGTTGGTGCAAAAATTTTTGAAATCCCATTGATTCATATTATGAATTTCCCATGAAACTTAAAAAAAAAAGTGATAGGGAACCTGTGCATGTTCATGTCCATGCAAGAAAGAGAGAGAGAGAGAAACTATCCCTGACATGATCCCTGTGATCCCTGCTCCCCAGACTTTATGTCCTCAGGACCTTGGACACCTGGACATGCACCCAGAGTATTTTCAGACCAACTCAGGGATCCCAATCCATGGTCCGCAGGTGGCTCCAGCCTTGCAGGCCATGGCATCACCACTGTGCCACAGCATCTCGGCCTCCATCAACTTTCTGAACACACATTGTACAAAGCTAGGAACTTGCACCAGTGACGAATGACAGGTTGTAATGGGGGTTTTATGACTAGTATAATTCTGTTCAACTCATTTTTTAATATTTGCAATGTCGGACATTCACTTTTAATTAAAGGTGATTCTCTTTTACCAGACTAATTGAAAGAAGCTTGTAGTACAGATACTATGTTTCTTGTATAGGGAGAAGAAACACACATATGAAAGTGAAGCTACTAGAACATAGGATCTGCATGCTAGAGATTTCAGTGTCATCCTTATCTAATACTGAAGCTTTAGCAAGAGACACTCAGTTGCCCCCTGCAGAAGAAAACAGCCAAAGTTATAATTATTTAGTCCATTATTCTAGCTCCATCTTGAATGTGCATACCAGAGAAAGTCTGGAAACAGAATCACCTTCAAAGGAGCTTCTATTCATATGACAAACAAAGTTATACAACTCAGAGAGTTGGACCACCAGTTTACTGGGTCTTTGTAGATATTTGGGGGCCAAACACGATTAAACTAAGAGCACCTACCTTGATCCATTCAGCCTGCTATAAAAGATTACCATAAACTGGTAGCTTATAAAGAAATATATTTTTTACAACCCTAGAAACTGGAGATTCTAAGATCAAGGCTCCAACAGATTTTGTGTTCTGTTAGGAGGCACGTCCTGCATCATAGATGTGCCTTCTCACTGTGTTCTCACGAGGTAGAAGGGGCTAAGCTAGCTCAGCTCTCCGAGGTTTCCTCTGAGGGCACTAATGCAGTTCATGATGGTGGAGTTCTCAGGACCTGATCACCTCCCCAAAACCCCATCTTCCCACTCCATCACCTTGGTGATTAAGTTTCAATATATAAATGTTTGAGGAATGCCAATATTCAGACCACACAGTACCATTAAATATAGGTTCATTAGTTAGATGTGTTTTACTATATGGAAAGAAGTGGCCTCTTGCTTTAATTGGTACATATTAATACATTAATAGAATGAATGTAATACTCAGTTGCATTTTTCAGAGTCTACTAATTCCAAAAAACCCCTCATAATTTAGAGAGCCATGTGTTGACTTTTTATTTTGCAAGCACTTTCTTCCAGATGTGACTAATTAGTAGTGTAAACAAGTTTGCTGGAAGAATGTTTATATTTCTTATGAAAAAACCATAATTAGGTAACAAGTTATAAAGGACATAGTTCTGGGAGAAGAAGATTGAGTGATTAGCACCTTATCCTGAAAAATGCAGTGAAGACCCTTTGTAGGGGTCATCTCTTACTGCTATTAATATTCTTTTTATTATTATTGCACTCTTAGTGTTAATGTGTAAGCATTTCCACGGTGCATGCTCTTTTATTTATATAGTGGCATATGATACTGTTAACATCACAAGTATCACCACACAGTTATTAACAAGGAAAGTGGAACTCTGGGAAGTCAGTCAGAAAGGTCACACTTTTTCTTAGACTAACCAGAAATTATGACTTTTGACTCTAAAAACCTGAAATATGTTGATATAAGTTACTAAAGACCCTTTCCTGTATGTACATATTGTTGTCCATCCTTACGTAAGAGAAATTGGAATTTCTCAATATTTTCTACAGTATTATTTTTAAAAAGTCCTCAAAGTAATAGTTTAAATTGTGCCCAACTTCACCTCATCAATGTCAGTTGGGGTCAGGAGGAATTCACTTCTTTTTAGCCATTGAAGAATCACGCAGACCAGACCTGTGTCCCCTTCCTGAGAGCGTCCTCCATTTCTCTTTCAGGAGCCCCCACTTCATGCAGTCCATGTTGCAGTTGTCAATCTTGGTGATAATCTACTAGATAATCCGCTAGAGAGAAGCTGATCCATGTGGAATCTAGGTAGATGTGGAGTCTCCTGGAATCAGTCTTCGATGACTTTTCCTCTCATGTGAACCAATCTCAGTGTGGATTTCATAGCTGAAGGGACAGTGAAGGAGTGAGTGGACAATGCATGGTGTATTGAAAACTGTTCAGCTGAGAAAGAACTGCTGGCCAGCCCTCAACTGAGAACAAGCCTACATGTAGCAGGAAGTTGGGCAAACTTTGCTTCTAACTAACAGCTGATAGGTACTTTGGATTGTATCAGAGTAACTAAAACATGCCCCTTACGTCTGTAGCCAAGAGTACAGTTTGGCAATTATGTTTATTCCAAAGCTGCTTTCCTTTGCCATACTAAAAATTTAGTACAATTCTGAGCAAGTTTGTTCCACCACTTATCCTAAAATTTCAAGCTAATAAACTACAAACATTCAGTATGTTGTTTTAGTTGATTGTGTTTTTGAAAAGAAAAATAAAGCCACTGCAAGGAGACAATTACAGTAAAATTAAGGGAGACAGATATTATATTATTTAAATGTGCAGTTTAAAACTACATATTGAAAGTTACGGCCCATTAATGTAAATTATTTTGCAGTGAAAATATCTAATTATCTCTTCCAGATAACAAATATAAATGTAAATGTTTCAACCTAATCATAATAACCTGCCGGGAGAGAAGCTGCACAATGAAGAATCTGGAATGTGCCCCAAAGTTGAATTGTCTGTGTAATTCATCCGTTGTGTCCCTGGTGTGCTGTTCTGGGTACTTCTTTTATAGACCAAGGAAAGAAAAATGTATTGGATTTTTTGTGTGTATTGAAATTACATTTTTATAAGAACAATTATTTGGTGTGGTAAATGACGGCAGTGGATTTTTTTTTAAACTCCCAACTATGATGAATCAAAGTAAAATGCACCTGCAGCAATATCTCTATAAATTAATTTCAAGGACTTTTTGCCCACTGATTTCATGTCAGATTGCTAACCTTTCTGTAGTAAAAGGCAAGTAGAATATTGTAGGCTTCCGAAACAGAGTTTTGCCATACAAATAAACATCCTAAGACCTTAGACATTGTTACTTGCCTGCGTTTACTTACAGGCGTCTTTAGTCTAAACACCATACTTATTTTTCTACTTAGACATGTCTAAACTCCATTGTTTACTCCCAGTAACAAAGCCTGGTACCAAGAAGCCTGAAGTCCCAGGTATGCAACCATGATCTTGAAAGTATCAGCTGGTTATGAAAACCTTTGCCTGTTAAAAAAGGCAGAGACTGAAAGCAGGGTTCCCATTGTAATGAAAGTGGAAAGGTGTTCCATGTAAGTAGAAGCAATGAAGCGCTTGATTCCCTCCTTCCCCTATTTTAGGGTGTGCTTTTCTAGGAACAAACTGTCAACACAGAGTTTTACAACAATGTGCTTCAGGTTTTGCAAATGGCTTCAGATTTATGTGAAGGCTGTTGACCCCTGTCAGAGTAGCAAGTTATTTGATTTCCTTTAGGTATCAAAAGACAGTAGCCTGGGGTCAGTAGATGGCATAACAGTTACATAGCTGGACCACAGTTTGAATCCCAGACCCGGAGGCTTAAAACTCATACTGGGCATGTGTACCTGCATGTCCAAGATCTGAGAGGAAATTGGAGGAGAAGGGATTGCAGTGTGACCATCCTCCCTGGGGGGGAGGGGGTTGATTTCTCAGTTTCTGTCCGTCTCTCTCTCTCTCTCTCTCTCTGGCAAGCGCATGCACCCTGTAGCAAAACTATTTTTCAAAAACAAAACAGAACAAAGCAAAACAAAAAAATAAGAGATTATGGCCTTCTTGTGTGACTATGAGAACAGGAGTTCGTTGTAGAGATACGTGAGGTTCATCTGCACAGCTGAACCGTGGAGAGAAGTCCCAAGGAGTGGTCGTGGTCACAGAGAACCAGAGCATGACTGAGAGAACAGGATGTGATTCGGGACACAACCTGGCTTTGGGAACTGTGTTATTGTCATCTTGTCTCTAGTTCCTGTCCTCAGCTAACCCAGTCAGGTGCTGCCTTTTCTCTTCCTACTGTCTGCCACTCACCAGTTGATGCTACCTCTATGGGGTAATCTTATAGATGTGCCAAGTGAGTCACATATATGGGGTTGGAGTGGGTGGAGCTTTCATCCCAGTGGCCTTCAGTCAGAACTACCTCTTGTCCACTTGATGGTAGCCAGTGTGACAATAGCCATGCTCTGTCCAGCCCATGAGTCACATATTTGATTTTTTTTTGCACTAGACTTGGGGCTGGTAGAAGGCTGGGACTGTGTCTCCTTTATCTCCCTGATGCACTATGCGGCATACTGCTGGAGATCCTGAAATATTTGCTGAGCAAATGAAAAAAAAATATATATATATACATTTCTAGCTGTTTGATTAATAACAGTATTTTATGGATTGCTAAATGTGTTGATTTTAGCTCCCAAACATATTGAATTCCCATTATAGTGAGCAAAATTTTGTTTCTTAATCAAATCTAAGATTTCCTCTCTTCAGAACAATTCTACAAAAATGCAAAACTGCAATGACGTTAGCATGGTGTTTTCTCGGTAGAATCTAAGTATCGTTTTTAAAACTTCAGTCTATAGACCCCATTTCAGCGGTTCAACAACAGTGAACAATTTAATAGAGGGAGAAATGAGGTTGATGAGGAAATCAGGCACCGGCTCCTGGAGGGTCTCGATTTCTATGCTAAGCAGTTTGGATTTTATTGTGTAGGCAATTTGGAGCCACCGAGCAGGAACTGTACAAGAGTCACATTTTAGAATGATCACTTGTGGCAGGTTCAGGATGTGGGAAAAGGCCAAGAGATCTGATCTAGAGAATGCACGCGAGTCCAGCTGAAGTCAGGGACTACCCAGCTGAGCCAGAGGCCACGGGAGTGGGAAGGCCGATGTCAATGGAGGGGCAGCATCAGGAGGGCAGAAAACAAATCCAGAATGACTCCAGATTTCTGGTTGGGATAACAGTCGCTCACTAAACCAAAACATTGAGTAAATAATATTAATGAGGTAAGCATTTCTGGCAAGGAAACTAATGTAATGTTGGACATATCAAGTAAAAATCAAGATAGAGAGAGAGAAAGAGGGAGAGAGAGAGAGAGAGAGAGAGGATATAGGGAGAAAGTCTTGGTAGGAATCCTTGACATTTAATCTAGTGGGAGCTGGAGTTGTTCTCCTGCTTCTAGGATGTTCTGACTGCCAGGCTCCTGCTCAAACCCGAAGCAGGGATGACCCCTGTGAAGTGTGGGCTGAAGACTCTCCTCTGACACCTGGCATTCACGGAAAACTTGGGCATGGTTGTTGTCGGCCAAGAGGAAGGAAGCTCTTTTGGCTTAGACAGAGTCTGACACCGGGTGTGGAAGGTGGATTTCACTGCAAGCTATCCTTGTGTGATTTGAAAGTTGAAAGAATATAGAAGAGTGTTACAATTTATGAGATCCAAGCACAAAATATCCTAAATTCAAAAGGAAACTCTACCATCTTGAAACTTCCTATTACCTAGCTACAGCCACTTAGCACAGGATGGAAGAATTACAGACAGACAGATGGACAGACTGCAGGAGTCTGCCCAGCAAGGAAGGGGATGAAGCCATGCATAGACTCTGACTACATTTGATCCCGTCTCTGATTTCTTCCCCTTTCACCAATAGATGTCTCTGTAGTAAGTGAAAAGATTTTGAAAGGAGTCCAGGGGTGTAATTAAGTGAGACAATACAGATGCCAGAGTTTAAACACTGCCAGTTTTATGTAATTTAATTAATACGGTGGAGAGGGGAAAAATGCTTGCCTATGCAGTATTTTGTGAAGTAAAGAGCTTCTGACTAAAGGGCATGATTCTCAGAGAAATCGAGAGTGGCTTCATAGAGGGCTCTATTGGGCTAGAAAGCACATTGAACCCAGAGTCCTGACATCCTAACAGCCCGTGCGGCATGATTATCTGCATTCATCCGGGACATGCTGTGGTCACTTGCAGGTGTCCCTGTCTTTCTGGAAAACCCTCTGAGACTTCCATTGCTTAGAGCACCTGTGTCCTTTCTTGGCGTCATGCACTCCAGAAGGAAGCTTTCCTCACCAAGGAGAATGCAGGGAGGAAAATCTGAAAGGAAAGAGT
>NW_006159840.1:4633604-4664521 GCF_000334495.1 Tupaia belangeri chinensis | reverse complement strand
CTAGTGGTGAAGGCAGCCTGAGCCCACATGTCCAACCTCGTGGTCGCAGTCCCAGATCCAACCGCTTGAGAAACACCTCAGGTGCATGTATGTGCATGCCCAGAATCCCAAAAAGAGGAGAGATGGAAAAGAGGAGGTTGAGGTATGAACATCCCCCATGGAGGGTGCTTTTTTTCTTTCTCTCTCTCCCTCTCTCTGTGTCTCTCTCCAGCATGCAGCCACAGGCAGCCACAGGTATATATATATATATATATATAGTTATTACCAGCTTTTATCTCTTTTTCAACCAGGACATTTTGATACATATATATTTCATCTTCCTCAGAGAAGTAGTGGGTAATACTTTAGATGTAGACTCAAAATCAATTTTGATAATAACTGTGGGTAGAGCTCACAGCTCCCTAAATGAAAATCAGGGAACATGAAAAGAGCGAGAAAGCCTGTGATCAGCAAAACACTCCAACAAGATCCCGAGTCTCAGGTGGCTCCTCATTTACGGCTTATGGATTTTGAATGAGGGAAACTATTTGAATTTTCAAAGAGTTGGGGCTTTTACATTCGTCTTTATTGAAAATGTTCCTTTTTCTTCTTTGTGCTTCGTGGTTCTTTTCAAAACATCCACCCACAGCACATAGTAAACAGGTAAGCACTGAGTTCCGTGCATGAGACAGGACAACGACAGGAGGGCTGAGAGCATCCCGGGCCTGTACTGGTCAGAGGGCTGCTATCCCTCCTGTGACACGGACCACAGTTCTTCATTCTGGACACATCCACCTAGTATTGTCTCTTATTGACCGTCTGCCTATGTTCATCAAACGTGATCAGAACTAGATGATATATTCAGATTAACAGTTTTGGTCGGAATACAGATTCAATATAACTGAGCTCTTAGGTTGTTAGGAGAGTCATGACATATTTTTTTCTATGCAAAAATGCACTATAACTCCTGAAAATCTAATGAAAGATTGGAAAATAGATCAGGTTTTCAGCTTTCAATATTTATGTTATATAATTCTAATCTAATTGCATGAAGACAGGCCCCTTCTATCTTAAAAAAAGCATAGATAAAAGGTACATTCTGATCATGCTTAATGTATCTGAAGTTTCAGAAAGCTCATCTCTTGGGCATCTCCCTGATAGTGTCTCATTGAAGTAGCAGTTTGGGGTACCCACTGCTGAGTGTCAACACCTCCACCCAGAAAATCTCTGTTTTAAACAACAGCTATTTTATTGACATGCAATTCTACATGTCAGAATCCCTCAGTGTCTCTGCTCTGTGAGACATAGCCTGCATCCTTGAGCTGCAGTTCAGAGGCCCCACTCACATGCTGTCACCTGCAGGGGGAGCTGCAGGCTGGGGCCTCTCTCTGTCCTCCACTCGGCTGTGTGGGTTTCTTGACATGTGGCTGGATCCAGGAGTAGCAGAGGCAGAAGTTTCAGATAAAGGCCTCACTGTGAAAGTTACTTACACCATCAACTGCTGCATTCCTGTGGTCAAATCCAGGCAAAACACCAGCTGGACATTTTACATTTGTCTTCATTGAAAATGCTCCGAGAGGAGGAAAATAGATGCCACTTCTCAATAGGAGGAGTGGCAGAAATATGCAGCCATCTATAACCTAGCAGAATTTGCTCTTTGGTCACAAATAACTTATACTCTGACATACAAAACACAACTACCCTCTTATACCCCAATTAACAAATCCAGATATGACCTCAGGCTAATGCAAAGACAGAGATCTCACCATCAAAGTCAGACACAGGGATACCCACTAATTAAATAACATAAGTTATGGGACCAGCAGATGGTGTGGGGGTGAAAGCACTGGGCTCTACATGATTGACCACAGTTCAAACCTTGGACATGGTGGCTTGCAAGTCAGGTGGGGCACATATGCATGTGTGCCCCAAATCCCAGGAGAATTGAGGAGAAGGATTGAAATGTGGCCATCCCTCCATGGGGTGATTGGAATTCATGCTGGGTGCATGTGTATGTACCCAAAATCCAGAGAGGAGAATGGAAGAGAAGGCATTGCAGCATGGCCATCCTTTCTGGGGGGTGATTTCTCACTTTCTATCTCTCTGTCTTTCTCTGTCTCTCTGGAGAGTGTATATACCCTATAACAAAAATCTCTCTCTCTAAAAAAAAAGAAAAAAGAAAGAAAGAAAAATTACCTCAAGAATTTTAGAAGACGTCTATCTACCTTAGAAGGAATAACAAGCACCACTTCAAACATCCTGAAATCTTCGCAAAGGGTTTTGCATCCATACCCTTGCCTTGACCTTAATCTCAAAACCATGCATTCCTGGAAATCTCTGCCTTTGATCTTTGCCTGAGTCATCTCTTACCCTAAGAAACATTTATCCACAGAACAGTGTGGAAATGAGAAATGCTTTTATTTTCCAATCCAGCAAGACCTAAGTTGGTCAATTTCTTTAAAAAAAAAAAAATAGTTCTTTGAAAAGTTTTTCTTTCTCCCCAAATTTTATCACTGAGAACTAAAAGATGCTAGTTGGCACTGTTGATATTCTGTCTTAGATTTCTCTAGTCCAGTTCACAAGCTCATGAGGTACATGTTCTACCTGCTATGTTCTGCAGCTACAGAATACAGGTCAATACTTCCCAGGATCAGTAACAACATCTTTGCTTCTCTCCCGTAGCTAGTATGCACTAACACTCTTCTCACTACCATTCAAGTTTCTGTCCACCAAAGCCTATATCAGCTGTTTTGGGTTTGTGTTAGTGAGACATCCCACTTCTGACACCAATTATTGTTTTGTTGTTTTCTTTTGTTGTTTAACAAAACATGGAATATAGTGACTTTAACAATAAAAATGTCTCATTAACAAAAAAACGCTTCTGTATAAAAGAAGTTTTATTGTATGTGGTGGCACAGCTTAAAGATTCAGAATATCCTCACTCACATGGCTGACAATTGGTACTGATCACCTAGAATCTTTGGTACCTTTCCATGAGGGATTTTCCATGTGCCAACTTGAGCTTCATCATGACATTGAGGCTGAGACCTAGTAAATACATTCCCAGAGGGTATGGCAGAAGCTATAGCTCTTAGAAGACCCAACCTCAGGAGCCGCACAGCACCATTCCCATCACATTACTTAGCTAGAACAGGTCTAGAGCAGCATGAAACAACTGGAGGTGAAGCAGAGTTGACCTGTTTCTGTAGAAATGACAAGAATGCATTGTAAATGTATATACAGGACAGAAGATACAGTAGAGCCATCTTGGACACCATTGCACATGTTGGGGTGGGGGAATGCATTTTGCATATAAGTGGGGCATGGATTTGGGGGAATCAGAGGGCAGATTACTATGGGTTGATTGTGCCCACCTGAATGCATATGTGAAGCTTAAGAGTGTGACCTTATTTGGAAATAGGGTCATTGAACATGTAGTTAGTCAAGAAGAGGTCACACTGGAGTAGGGTAGGTCCCTAATTCAATGCTGTTTCTCATTATGAGATGGGGAGATTAAGACACAGACAAGCACACAGGGAGAAAAACCACAGGAAGATGGAAGAAGAGAGAGGGGTAAAGCATCAAGAGCCAAGAAACACCAAAACTGCCAGTAAACTACCAGAAACTACGAGAGAAATGGGACAGACCTTTCCTCACAATCTCAGGAGCCAACCCTGCCAACACTGATTTTGGACTGTAGCCTCACTGTGAAATAATATATTTCTATTGCTGAAGCCCTAGTGTGTAGCCCCTGGTTACAGGAAACTCATGCAAATAGCCTTAGGCCTTATTTATTTATTTGCCAGAGGGTGTGAGAACTCACCAGAGAGAGACAGAGAGAGGGAGAAAGAGAAAGCACACACCTTCTTCACCCTCATGGGTAACAATCATACAATCCCTTCTCTATTTTGGATTTCAGGTATGCATGCACGACGCCCAGTGTTTCTCAAGCCACAAGGTCCAGGACTCAAACCACAGAGTTGGCCATGTGGGATCCAGCTCACTTAACCATCAGGCCATGAGCTGACCCACTATAGGCCTTTTGCTGAACATCTACCCAAGAAGATAAAATAAGAATAGAAAAATGTCCTTCACTTAGGGTCCTTTGAGATTCTCAAAAATCTGTGTTAGTAGAAGAAGTAGTATTTTTCCTAAAAGATCAAAATTCAGTTACTTTCTTTTCTGAGGCAGTTTCTTCCACCTTTCATTTCAAAATATTATATAGCATTAAAACCAGGAACCTGGCATTACATGTGTATAACTCGTGTGTGTGTGTGTGTGTGTACACGCGCATGCATGTGCACATGCTGGGGGATGTTGTAGTTTCCTCTAAGACCACAAACAGTAACCATTCTGCATTACTGACATTAGAAAGGCTTCTTTTGTTTGGTACTGTCACCAGGTTTGTTGTAATTCTATGTATACAGAGCTAAGATCTCAAGCATCCTACAGAAAGCCAGGGTTAACCAAGAAGGTACCAGTCACATCCATATCTTCATGTGCTCAGGTAATGGATAGTCACTGTCATTTTTGTAGGAAAGAGGAAGTTTGGGACTGTTCTATTTTGTTTCTAAAAGCAGGTGGCTGCTTTTCTAGTTTACCAAAACAGTGGCCCTGTTATCTCATGCCAGTGCAGCACATTCAGACCCCAGTATAGATGTTGGAATATGTATGAGGAGATGACAAAGATTGATCTGTCCATGGAGGATTGAAATGTGAGCATCTGCTATAATGGCACTAAAAAGAATTAGACTCATCAACTATAGTGATTCATAATGATAGCTGTGTTTGCTCCTGGAATATTAAGGGAATCAACCATCCACTTAATTGCTAAAGGACTTTTTTTTTTACTCTACAACATCTCTCTTTCTCTCTCATTCTCTCAATATATAGATTTTTATATAGATATATCTCCAAATGGTATTACTGGCACAAGCATAAATGTAGCAAAGAAAAATTAAAATGAGCTAATATCTTTGATTAATGCTAGTTTCTATGTCTGAACTTAGGAACATAAATATCCCTTTTAAAGTAATACTGTCTGCAAATAAGATCAAATCAAATTTCAAGGCACTTTGTTAATGAAAAGTATTGATTTTTATAGCATTTGGTCCAAACCATTGCCAATTTTCAATCTATTTGATATCCCTCTTAGCAATATGCTCTTCACCCTTGAATATACAGAGGTCCTTCTATTTCTCCTTCACTAGCTCCTCCTTTTCCTCATCCTCTCAAGTTTCAGGCCTCAGTTCTATTCCCTTTGTGTCCTCTTCTTTGTTGATCTCGTTCATTTCTACATTGTCAGCAGTCACTGTTAGGCAGACAACATCCAAATCTATAGCTCAGAAAGGCGATACCTCCCACTTCAGGGTACTAACCCAGGCAGCCTATTCTTTCCAAACTAATTCTCACTTTCTTCTTTCTCCTTTCTATCTACACAGTTTAGGCCTCTACACCAACCTTCCAGATCCTACTATCCTTAAAAATAAAGCTGAAGATATGTGTCATAGTTCCTACCTCCTTTCTGGTCCAGAATGACCACCTGCTCTTTCTTCTTCAACACTAGAGCATATCAGCTACTCCCACAAAGACTTTGCAGCTCTATCTCAGGGAGTAGAATTCAATGACTGAACATGACATTATGAGAGGGTACATGAGATGAGGTGAGCTAAGTGAGGTAGTTGGAGGGGTAGTAGATACAGCCTAGTCAGCATGACCAGTCAATATAATTCCAACCATCATACAGGTGGAGTATATCTCTGAATGATCACACATATAGCCCAGAGACTTAGTTTTGCTGTTCAATGGACCAATAATCAAAGACTAGTGTGATACCTCATGTTTCACTGAAAATTTCTACATTTGTCTACTTTTTCTAATTTTTTCTAATTTTTAAATATGGTGTTATTACTTAGCTTTTTTGTGCTTATGTTTTACCTGGCCAGTAAGGCTATAATTCTACAGAAAAGGGCAAATCTGAATTTTCTAAGATCTCTGTGAGGCCTTAAATCTGTTGGTGCAGTAAAATAATGAAGAGTCACTCAAAAAATATTATTTAAACAGTTGCTATTTTGACTGATTTTATCAACCATCAGAACCTCACAATAAGCATTCAGTCATAACCAGAATTAAAACATTAAATTAAATGAGTAATGGTGGTAAGCAAGTAAATACATAAAATGGAAAAACCTTCATGAATGGCTATTTGAACCTAATAGTCAAGTGCATATGCAGAAACCAGAGATGTCTTATGATCATAACACACACAACTAAGGTTAAAAATGATCCTCAAGGGAACCAGCAGTTAGTGTAATGGCTATGTCTCTGGACTCCCACGTAGTCCACCACGGTTCACGTCCCAGACCCGGTGGCTTAAAACTCATGCCAGGTGCGTGTGTGTGCGTGCCCAAGATCCCAAGAGGAGAATGGAGGAGAAGGGATTGCAGCGTGACCATCCCCCCTGGGGGGTGATTTCTCGCTTTCTGTCTCTATGTCTCTCTCTTGTCTGCCTGGCGAGCGCACTTGCCCTATAGCAAAAATCTCTGGCGAGCGCACGTCCCCCATAGTGAAACCCTCTCAAAAAAAAAAAAAAAAAGATCCTCAAGTCTTTCTTTATGGCATCGCCATAAAAGGGAACTGCCTCTGGTAACATGTCATGAAGACATTGATTTAACTTTACTTCTGGAAGAGAAGATGATTTCCTAGACAGAACTCTTCAAAATTTGTAATTTTTATTTGAAAATAAAATATAGAGGTATCTTGCTTGATATATTGTACTATCTTTATGTTAGGGCAGTTGATCTCTAAAAAAGAAAAATGTTAATCACTCGCCTCAAAACACAGACATCATAGTCTATGAAGGACCTTTGGTAGAAATCACTTTGTGGGGGCCAGCAGGTGGTGTAGTGGTTAAGATGTTGGACTCTTATGTGGCTGACGGTGGTTCACGTCCTGGACCCAGCAGGCAGCTTGGAACTCACACCAGGCACAAGTGCATGTATGCCCAAACTCCCAAGAGGAGAATGGAGGAATTGTGGTATGGCCATCCTCACTGGTGAGTGATTTCTTGCTTTCTGTCTCTCTGCCTCTGTTTCTCCAGTGAGTGCATGTACTCTATAGCCAAAAAGGCTCTGTTAAAAAACAAAAACAAAAACAAACAAACAAACAAAAAACTAAGACATTATTGTGGTGGGTGATAGCTTCCATTTTTCTAAGAGAGGAAAGTAAGCCTTTGGAAAGTAGATGTGAAAGTTAATTACACCTTTTCTACATATTTGCTTTCTCCAATCCACAGATATGTGTAAATTTGGTTAATTTAGCAAAGTGCGTTATACTATGTGGTCAATGCAGTAGCTTAGTGTAAATTATTAGTGATATTCTGTGGCTGAATCATAAGAAACAAGAAGCCAGAAACTGAAAGTGACTATACTCAAAGGCTTTTCAAGGAAATAGCAATCGAGCCGGAAGCGGTGGGCACATCAGTCACGGAGACTCCAACCTGTAAGAGCTCATGCTTGTTTCTGTACCAATGGACTCCTTGACTCCTGGCCGAAACAGGTGGCTTGGGGCCTGCGGCCTCTGCCCCAACAAACCTCGTCAGCGCAGGCACTGCGTACAGCTGCCAGAGCTGCCCAGGTACCTTGTGACCGTGTTACCCGAGAGGGTGTGTGACAGCTGCATAATTACCCAGTGGCCATGTGCACCTGGGTTCCCGTTGCCGTGTCTTTTCCTCCTTTTTAGCAGTCTTCTAGGTGAGAATTCTCTCTAATCACCAGTGACGGTTGGTGCTGTGACTCTCTGCAGCCACGCCACACTCCCTAGAGCGATCCCTCACGATTTCAGAGGCTTGTGAGCATCAGGGCTGCCTCGAGGAGGTAAATCTCACAGACATATGGCCTGTTTGCCACCTGAGGCAGAAGAACTATATCTTCCATTTTTACTCTCATAAAACATGTTTTGGGACCCAGACATTTTTGATGCATAAATCTTGGGCACTGAAAGTTCAATCTTGTTCTCTTGACTCTGGAGTTATTTCAGGCCATATGCCACTGCCAATATTTCCAGTACAACAAGTGAGGTGAGAGAGGTTGGTGGGCAGGACGAAGGGAGCTTGGAAGTCCATGCCTAGGGAAAATTCTTATTTTCTACACTGAATATTTGTGTTGCTTATGTCAGAAATTAATTACCAAGGAATCGACTCCCCTGTGCAAAGACAGAGACCACAGCATCTGTGGGTCACGATATCATGGTTGGAAAGTGCCAGGACTGGAATCCTGTTCCCAACAACCCTCGGTGTTGCTTGTAGTTGTTCAACTTCTGCTGGAAAATATCCAGACAGAAAGAATGTACTCAGGTCAGCTCCTTCCTGTTAAAGAGATACACTGCCTTCTAAAAATATTTTTCTTTGGTGGAAATAAAATCTGCCCCTCTTCAACTTTCATTTCTCCAGAAAACAAGGAATGAACTCTGAGAACCTAAAACATTCTTGATAAAAATATAATGTGGTGATAAGAAAAAAGGAAATGTCTCAAGGAAATAAAACTCACAAATGGTGTCTTAACTTGGAATCTCACTCATAATGAATATCGATGTCACCTAATAAGGAGGTGTACCCTTTAAGGCACTGTTGGGAGAAATCGAGGGAGAAGGAATCATCTCGTACCAAGTCCACATTAGCGCAGGTGCAGCATCCAAGTCAAGCTTACTCAGCAGAGGGCCAGCGGTAAGGGGGTCTGACTCTCTTCTCCCCAAGGTTCACCATCAAGTCTGCTGCCATTACTTCCCTTGATTTTCATTTTAGGTCACTATTATTTCAAACATTGAAGTTACTTGGAAAATTGGTCTTCAGTCCAACTCCTTAAAACTGTCTTTTCCTTCTTCTCTCAGCCACTGACACTTCCTTTTACTTCTCCATCTCAGTTGGGTAAAATGGAAATACCCATAAAGATACCCTTAGGTCAGAGGGGCATGGAGATTAAGGCAACTGGATTCCACAAAGCTAACTATGCAGTTCAAGTCGCAGACCCAGCGACTTAAAAAAATACATTGGCCACATATGCATATATGCTCAAAAAATCGAGAGGAGAGTGGAAGAGGAGGAACTGCAGGGTGTGGCCATCCCTGAGGGGCAATGCTTTCTCTCTCCTCCCAGTGAGCACACAACAAACACCAAGAAAAGATAAGTCATGGGTCCCAATAAGAGATGCAAGTCTCCCCAAGCACTAAATGGTAAGAGAATAAGACAACGTCTAGGATCTAGAGACTTTCTTTTACTCCAGCTGTCTGAACTGCAGTTGTCTGGCCACAACATAGGGGAAGCCTGTCCCTCCTCAGCAGCTGCTTCTTTGCAGAACCTGAAAGAATGACCGAGATGAGCTCTTCATTCCCTCCTTCTAAGACATCTGATGCTTAAAGACTCTGTCCTCTTCATGCATGCAAAAGGGCATCCTCTGTAGGTTTACAATGAAAAACGTGGGAAACAAAGATTTAGAAATAAGTTAGAGTACTACAAGCCAGGACTCAAGCCTGGCACCTCTAGCATCGGATCCTTACCACGCGGGACTGGTTAGAATGCAGAATCTCACAGCGTCCCCAGGCCTCCTGAACCAGATCTGTAGGGCAGAGTCCACTAATCTGTATCCTAGCAGCCTGACAGGGGCTCCAACATCCCTTCTAATGTGACAGCCTCTGCTCTGGGCCAGAGGACAATTGCAGAGAGACTTCTCAAGTAGAATCTAGACCGTGATTTCTTTAAAAGGCAAGAATTACAATTCTCAAATGCACAGGCTTTCCCAGTGGAGGGGGCTAGAATTAAAAGTGAGAAACCTCACCACAAATTGCAGAACTTTAAATTTAAATTCTCAGTCTTAATTTTATGATAACAAAACTTGCTGTCGTGGGAATAATAGGATGTGGTTAACTGCCCTCAATGGCAATGTTTCATCCTGGCTTGATGGGGCAATTTGGAAATATCATTAAGGAGACAAGCTGTACAATAGAGCACAGCAAAAGTGTGATTATCTTCGGAGATTAGATCCCAAACATCATGTGGCTTCTAAACGCGTGTCTCTTACCAATTTAAAACTCTCGGCCGATAGCCGTGTTTCCCACCTATGGTTTCAGACACAGAGACACACATATCTCCACACACACTTTTCGAAGGGCTTTCAAAGGTCTGAAAATCTTCAGTATTCCTAAAAGTCATTGCCTGATGCAGCCACTTTCCAAAATTAATATTGTATTTTTTCTTACTAAATTTAACAGAAACTAACAAGAGGAGGAAGAGAGAGAAGAAAAGAAACAGTTTAGAAAATAAGAGTACAAGGAAGTTAAAATTCACCCTGTTCCCATAATTCCGAGAAAAGCACTATCTCTTGTGGCTCACTCTTCTAGACAGGGAGCAAGATGAGAGGATGAGGGGTGCACGGGTCCCCACAGTGTAGAACTCAGAGTCACCACGGACATGCTGATCTCTGCTGTTCTTCACATTTGCAGTACACGACAGGGACATCTTTTAAGTTCATGCCTCAGTATGTAAACCACTGTTTCAAATTATTACACAAGGGTCCCGCTTCTACACGGGCATGTAGGCCGTGGTTTATTTACCAAACATTATCCGTTTTTGCTGTCGTAAACAATACTGTTTGGCTATACCCAGATGCATTCACAGGCCTGAGTGCTGTCCTTGGGAAATGGCACTAGAAATTTGATTTGTGGGCCAAGTGCTTCATTACTTTAAAGTTTTGAGGCATATCTCCAGACATCTCTTCAGAAGGTGGTACCAGAACCCACTCCCTCCTACTGGGTAAGGGCACTCTCCTTCCTTGAAACCCTTGCTACACCTGCTTCTAATGATGCTGGAATGTTTGGCATTTGAATGAACAAAACAGTCTCTTTTTAAATGCCTTTTATGCAATATAATTGTTTTTCCACCAGTTAAAGGGCATTTCTACTTCCCCTCTGGGTTCAAGTATTCATTCCTTATTATTCAAGTTGTTAAAGCCCTTGTTTCCTGAGGCCATTACTCTTTGTCATACATACTGAAATATCATTATACTTGTTTTTCCATTGGCCCTGTTTATGGTGTATTTTTTATTAGAAAAACTTGAAGTATTCTTATATCTTAAATACTAATTTTATTTTTCCTTTTGGTTTTTCACACTTCTCTGTTATTTCTTCATTTATTTATTTATTTTAGAGAGATTTTTGTTACAGGGCATGTGCACTCGCTGGAGAGACGGAGAGACAGAAAGCGAGAAACCACCTCCCAGGGGTATGGTCACATTGCAATACTTTCTCAGTTCTCCTCTCGAGATTTTGGGCACACAAACACACACACCAGTTTTAAGTTACCAGGTCTAGGACTTGAACCACAGTTGATTTCGTGGGAGACTAGCAATATAACCATTATGCCATCTGCTGGTCCCACTTCTCTGTTATTTTTAGAAGTCCTTTCCTAGTGCAAGTTCTCTTCCTTTTTTAAAAAAGTCTAAATCTTTGACCACCCATGATTTAATCTTATGACAGTGAATGCTATAGACTTGCTTCTTGCTCTAAAAAATAAAAGTTGACCAGACTTCCTGAATCAGAAACAGATACATTTACATTTTATTAAAGAAGGTATCTTTTCCTGTAATTATTTTGTATTGTGTATAAGTTTAGGCCCAAGCTTTCTATCTACATTCACAGACTAAAGGGGATGAAGGTTAGAAATCAGTCTGCCAGTCCTTACATGAGAATCACACTGTTTTATATACTCTGTATAGGACAACCCCACAGCCTGGTGGCTCAAACCTCAGCAGCTTGAAAACACACATGTGCTTGCATGTCCTTGACGGGATGGAGAAATGGAGAAAGGATTGCGGCATGACCACATCCCACTGGGGGTGTTCTTTCATTCTTTCTTTCTCTCTCTGTCTCCCTGTCTCTCTCGGGCAAGTTCATAAATTTTTTTCTGGCAATTAAATAAATAAACAAGTGAGTAAATAAATGAATGCCCTGTATATTTTATTTATTTTTTTATTATCATCATAATCTTATTTATATTACATTGGATTGCATATAACTTTACAGTGTATTACATTGCTTTTTCAAAAGGGAATGCCATACATGTCAGTCAATACTGAGGCATTAAAATCCCCACTTCATCATTCAATATGTTTTCATTGTTTTTCTCATTCATTATTATTATTATTATTCCAATTATGTTTTTAACCAGTCCATCACTATTTCTCATTTTGCTTGTAGAAAGACTTTACCCATCATGAAATACTTCTCGGACCAGTCCAGTTGAGAATACTACACATGTCATCATCAACAGGTAATAAGCCATATCTGTGTCCCACTAATGTCGTGCCTCTCTATTTGTTCTCTTGCTATCTTTCTCTATGCTCTTCTCTTCACCCCCATTCCACACTGTCTTATTCTCCTTAAGTACTTTCACTGCTTCTATGTCCTCCCATATTTCTCTCTCACATACTACATGTTTTAAATAGCTACACCATATATCTTACATATACCCAGATCTTTACCTCACCATTACTGCTCCTTTCAGAAACAGCCCAGTTATTTATTATTCATGACAGAAAGCACATATGTGTGCCCTAGAAAGAGAGACAGAAACTTCTGACAGGGTCTCATCACACCCCAGTCCTCTTTCTCAGACTCTGAAGCTCCTCTCAATCTGAGGCATCCATACGAAAGCCTGGACAGTTTTCAGGGCAGTCCAGGATGCCAGGTCTGCTCAGCCATGAGGCTTCCAGCACTGCAGGTCAGCTGGCTCCTGAGCAAGCCCTCTGGCTGGAGGAGCCGGTTGACTTTCACATCTATTTTTCAGGTAAAATTGAGGACTGTTTTATCAAAGTAAAAGTTCAGCTAATAGTTTATTTGGATTATACTGAACATTCTATAGAAGTAGAGCTCCGTTGAGGTTATCAGAGAAGCATTATATCATTTTGTTTCAGAAGATCCTGAAACAAAATTTAATGGGATATGGTCTTCCATACTGTTCTACAGCCAATTACAAATATACATAAAAGCTGTTGACTTTTTTGTATTAATTTTATACCTCCCCATCTGCCTGAAATCTCTACTTTTCTGGCTGATTTCTTATTTCTCTGCTTCACAATCATCTAATCTACTAATTAGAAAAATAATCGTACTGCTTCTGGCATCTACACGTCTTCATTTGCTCTTTGTCTAATTGCTGTGGTTGCTTTCCTGACTCCTGACTTTACAAGGAGGCTAATACGTCATCCTTGTGCAAAGCCGGCTTTGCTAATACGTCATCCTTGTGCAAAGCTGGCTTTGCTATACGTCATCATTGTGCAAAGCCGGCTTTGCTATACGTCATCATTGTGCAAAGTCGGCTTTGCTATACGTCATCATTGTGCAAAGCTGGCTTTCCACTCAGGTCGGCGGCTCTATTGGTGCTGTCGCTGATTTTGTCTTTCAGCATTTTGAAAAGTATCCTCTTCTTTTAAACATAGAGAACATACAGATTTTTCTCAAATGTTACTTTAGCATTTATTGAAAGGAGCATCTGACTTTTAAGGTTAATTTTATTAATTTATGATAGTGAAAGTCTTAGGATAGTTCACTGTAATCATCCATTTACTGGTAACCTCTTAAAAATTTAATTAAGGACTTCTACTTCAGTATTCACATGTAGAATTGCTGAGAGTTTTCTTTTGGGTGCTGATTTTGCAAAAATTTGAGCTTCAGTATTTTATTGAATTTACAAAAATAAATGAAATTTTATATTTTCTCTCTGATAAAACTTATGTAGGAAATATTTATCCTATAAAGATTTTGAAAAAAAAAAATCACCTGGGAAACCATCTGGGCTTGGCACAATTTTCTGTAAGGTTGGCTCCTTGACAATATTTTAAAATTTTTCGAAACATTTTGACTTATTTGAGCTTTCTACTTCTCCTTAAGTAGGTTTTATAATTCACATACTCTGAACTCAGTTTTACGTTTGTCCAGGCTTTAGTTTAGGATTGTACAGAATGCTTTAGATACTGAATTCCTGTACTCCTTTATTATTAATCATTTTTGTTTTTGGTTTTTGCTCTTTATTTTCCCTATGGAACCAGATGTTCTGTGTGTATATCCATTTTACTATCTTTATACCTTTTAACTCAATTGATTTCTTATTTTATTCAACTTGTTTTCTACTTCGGGTCCCCTGAGTAGAGCTGTGAGCATACATTGTAACTTTTATGTACTTTTTCTCATTATAATTATTTTCTACATAATCTGTTTTGCCTTGGTTTATCTTTCTTTTTCTTCTTGTTTTTTTTTTCTTTCATAAGTTTGTTTTCTGTTTGCTTTTTTCTTAGAAGTAGGATTTATGGCTGCTCAAAACATTGAAGATATTTTAATCATCTGTTCTCTTGGACTGGTGTTACAGATAACCCCCCGGTAGGCTGTACGAGACACCTGGCCCAGGCAACAGAAGAACCCACATGTCTCAGAGAATCTGATGTCCTTCAGGTGCAAGGTGCCTCCTGGCTGCGGAAAGGCCCCATTTCTCTTACATAGACTGCCCCTCTGGACCTCAGCAGGGCATCAGAAGTGCTGGGGATCAAGGTATGAAAGTGAGCTGGAGGCTGTGCTAGCCTGAGGCTGCAGCACAATCAGGTCCTAGCACTGGCCAGCTGTCCTGCCTCCCACCTCTCCTGAGTTCTACATTCTAGAAGCACCTCCTGCTGCCCATCACTGTCTCTCCTTCTTCCTGCCTCATCCACTCCAATGACGCTGCTGGACACACCTTCACCAAAATTGCTTGTTTGTTTTTTCCTGATACATCTTTACCCATATTTTAAAAATTATTTTCAACATCTCTGAGTCAAATTATTAGTAGGGGGAATGAGATGACACCTATTTTCCTCTTAAGTTTGTAGGTATTTCTATCCTTTCCTAGAATTTAAATCTATTGAGAAGTTTATGATTGGGTTATTTATTTATGTATTTATTTACTTATTCTACGTTTGCATGTCATCTGCTTCCTTCCTGAGGCAGTTTGTGGGGTTTGTTCTGAAATCTCCAAGTTTGAAAGTGTCACCACATTACATTTTTGTGTCAAAAAACTTCATCGCATTATTCCGAAATGTGAATTCCTTTAGCATACAAATGTTCATGTGCTTTATTTCAGAAGGCCTTGTTGGTTCCTATAAACAGCTTTTTAGCACAGGATTTGATTGTTGATCCCTGTGTCAGCATTTAAATCTCTATTGCCCGTATGCTAGGTCTCATTATTTCTCTGTCTTGTGTGATCTTGTTAGAAGAACCCCCTCTCCATCGAGTTCACATTCTGCTGGTTTCACTCTGCCAGTTCTAATTCATTTTTAAATGCTATAATATCATGAGTTTTCTACTTTTTATTTTCTTGACTACGTCAGTCTTGTAAAAATTATTATGCCACTGTCATCTAATTTCGTCAAGAATCTGTGTAGATTAATGCTTTTCTCCCTCCCTGGGAGAGGGGATTTGTCATCTGTCATCTGTAGGCCCTTTACATTTGTTTCTTTTTAACATAGAATTATTGAAACTGCGTCATCTGAGTTTTGTTTTTCTGCTTTGTTTCCTCACCTTTGAGGGGGAATATCACCTGCCCTGCTATTTGCCTGAACAGAGTGGCTTTCCAAATCCTCCTCCGACCTCTCACCAAGGGCCTTTGGGTCTTCCCTGCACTCTTTGCTAGGATGACCAGATTCTGAGGCTGTGCATTTTCTGCCCTCCTGTGCAGTTGTCTGCAGGATGGGAAAGCATGGAGAGACAGAAATGGCGGAGGTCTAGCAGTCTTTACTTCTGCAGTTTTCTCAGAAGTGACTCAGCTCCCTGGGTCTTCTCCTGGGCGAGGGTGGCCTCATATCCCGGCATGGCCATGCATATGAATGACTTGCTCTGCTTCTCTACTTTGAAACTGGAAAGCTGCTGGTCACAAAAGAAATCAGTGATGCCCCAAATTTTGCAGGCATTTTATTCTGTCAGTCAGTGTTTTTTCTCCAGTTCCTCTCATCTGAAGCTGTGAAGGTTTGCTGGAGACCAGCCCTCCTCATTTGGAGGCAGTGTTGAGGAACTAACACACTGTTACATTTGGTAGTAGTTGTCATCTCCCACCTGTGTTCTGCCCCCGTCCTGTGGTCCCCATCTCTCCCTCCTAGCAGGAATCCCCTGGGCTGACCCAGAACCACACGATGGCAAGTGCACGTAGATGCTTGCCACTCACCTCCACTTGGGGTCAGAATTCACTCTGCTTCCTCCAGCTTTCATGCTCTGAAGATTTTAGACTGTGAGGAATTTCACAAGGTCTTCATATTAATTTCTGAGGACATTATTTTTGTGTGTTGAACAGAAGAGTCAGAGGAGTTTGCAAATATGTAATTTAGCTGACATCTTTTCCAGAAGTTCTTGTCATATTCATTTAAATGAACTCGGGGTAGCAGATTTGACTCCCTCATATATAATTTGAATATATGCATGACCATGCTAATCACTTATCTCCAGGGGTTCTTTAATATAAATATGTGACACCTTCTCTAAAGGCAGTTTAGAAAGTACTGCAAAAACAATTCATTTGGCTGAAAATCTAAAAATTAAAACAGGTAGAAACCTAGGTTGCTTTTTTTCTTAATTGTGCATAGACACCATTCCCATGTTGTCCTATAATGTCTAACAATTATATTCAGATAATTGGATTTGCTTTCAGCACTTGCGTAGGAGATTTGAAACATGTTTCTGAAAATAATTGAAATTGTTCTTAATACAAGATTTAGCCTTAATTATGTACATATATTTACACCACCCTTATTATTGCCATCAACACAGGAACCTGTCACTTCCTACCTGTACAGAAAGATGCAGAACAAAGGCTGAAAGATTAGACCACGATGTTTCTGCTCTGTTCACTTCAAAACAGTTTTCAACTTGCCGGCTATAGGGTCGCTTATGTGTGTGTGATCCTTTCTGATCACTATTTTTATATAGACGCATGCTTCAAAAACATGAAGTGCATAATTGTGCAGGGCATCAAAGAGATATTGGCCTGACTTTGCAGACTGTTGAACATTTTCCCCAGGAACTAATCAGCCTCCCAAACCATGTCTCCTAAAGCTCCCTCCAAGTCCCCCTTCCTCCATGTATGACAAATTCAATAAGATGATCAAATTAATGCCTTGTTTCTTTCTCTAAAAGTTGAGATCGAAATAGACAGACTTTAATAGCAGCATTAATTTGGTGTGCTCTGGGAGATTAATGCCAGTGAGTCTTGCTTTGCATGGACCACAGCAATTAGGCTAAAGGGTTATGAGCAGAACACCCAGGCAAGAAAGGTATCGAAGAGCATAGGTGCCTAATGTCCCCTCCGAAGGAGCACGCACAGACATTCTCATCCTGCTCTGGGCTCAGAAGGTGGCCCAACCCACCCATTGCCTCAACTCAGTTTCTCAAATACGGAGGAAGTGATACTTACTCGTAGTGGATCAGGCCAATTTAAGGTTTAGCAGGACTATAGCCATTTTGGAATTAAGAAAGTCCTCTGAGGAGAACAAGCTGAGCAGGTGCTGAACCATAGGGAGATCTGTTTGAGGAATGGTCAGGTAGGAAACCAGGAATAGGTATTTGAGGTGAAACAGGAATCAGGGTCATTGATCAGGGGAAGCAGCTCACTCTGACTAAAGGGAGAAATGCTCTACTTTGTACATGCTTGTATCTTGTGCCTATAAATACCAAAAACATGTTGTGCTTCCCAAGACAGTTTGGTGGTCTTTGTTGACTGCCTCCCTGTAACCCAGTAACAGAAATAAACTCCCTTCTTCTCCATCTTCTCCTTCTCATTTCATTGACTGTGAGAAACAGTCAGAAATAATTGCTGGCAACAATAAAAATGATACAAATATAAATTATATAACTTACAGAAAAGATATTTAAAGCATTGGATTAAAGCAAAACCTGGAGCTCAATGAAATGGTGTTTTAATGCTCCCTCTCTCTTGCTCTCTCTACATATATACGTGAGATAAACATTATATACAGAAATAAAAGCACAAAACTAAAAGCATTCATGCTGAAGAAGTTATGTTTAGAAGCCGTTCCATCTAAGTACTCATGGGCTCAGGTCAGTGCTAAAGTGATGCAGGCAACGTAATGACTTGAGCCCCGCAAACCTGTATACGAGTGTTTATCCTTTCTCTTGGGCCAGCTCCATGGCTAGCTGGTTAAGGTAGCCAAATATCACATGTCATCATCGCAGTAAGTGCCCTGGACCCAGCCACTCCAGAAACATGCCAGGTGTGTGTGTGTGTGTGTGTGTGTGTGTGTGTGTGCGTGTGTGTGTGCTCAAAATCCTGAAAGAAGGAAGAGATAGAGAAGAAATTGTGTCATGATCATTCTCTATGGGGGTGGGGAGTTCTTCTCTCCCTCTCGCTTGCTCTCTGTCTCTTTCTGGCAAGCACACATACCCCGTAGAAAAGAAAAGAAATATCTTTTCTCTCTTAGTGCTCCTTTGGGCTTTGAAATCTGTGGCTATGCATGGAGTACAATGATGAATTCTAAGGAGTTGGGCTACTTTATACTTGTGTCTGATCACTATATCTGAGTGGCTTTCACAAGAAGAAGGTTGAAATTTCAAAAACAAAAGCAAATCTGTAAACACACATCTGCTGAGGTGTTCTTAGCAGGACCTAGTTTCCCCTTACATGTCTAGAACGTTTTATAGTTTGCAAATGTAGGCCTGATGATGCCCCATATCTTTAGTTGTGCGTAGTGTCATCCAAACCCCAGGCAAGGCTGGGCGTGGCTAGTGCTATTGCTCCAACACAACAACGAAGCTCACAGCACAGTACATGGGAGGCTGGAGAAACTGCACAGGTCTCCTGGCTACAGGCTCCTGCCTCATTCCACCAAATGTCACAATCAGTCCTGGTTGCAAACTACATCTAGGAAAGCTTCCCAATAGCTTCCCAGACCTAAGAACAGCAAGTGTAATCTATACTCTCTCTCTCTCCCTTGATCTCATCTAATACTCTCCTTTAAATACCAAGGTATTAGCAGATAAACCATGTGGAAATGGGTAAGTAGATGAATTGCTTCTTGTACTGCATTATAGGAGGGATTGGAATGGATTAAAATTTCATCATTTATCTTCCCCAGCCTCCAAACCCCAATGTTATTTTTACCATTTTAGTATTTAAGCCAAGCGGATATGCTTTCATGACTTAGACTCTTTGGCTATACAATCCATTTGCTTTATCCATTATACTTTCCAAATGATTGATGCAGTACAAATACATAATAAAAACTAATAATTGCATAGGAAAAAGTAAACCCTTCCCTGTTAAAGCTACACAAAAAGTGGAATACAGTAAACATATTTGAGCAATCTTACTTATACGTTTTTTGATTAACATGGTAGAATCACCGGATTTTGCCAGGATAGAAGCCTAATTCGATTGGCTGATTGAGTTGTACACTCAGCCTTGAAGGAGGCCATCTGTGTTCATGCTGAGCTTCATATGGACTTCTCTCCCCTGGCTTCTTATTCAGTGAAAAATGCGGCAGGATGGCATCCTCACCAGAGTCCTTTAGGCAAAATGACTTCTTCAGTGTATGAAAAACGGAACTCCCTTTCCTCTGCTACTCTAGGGTAAAGACAGTTTAGAGAAGTCAATGGGTGCCAGACCACTGGACATATGTGAATATTATTCAGAGTTTAAGACATTCTCAGATTGGAAAGTAGAGATAGAAGAAGTCTCTCTTTTCCAGTATTCCCTCTTAAAATTCCCCCAAGACTAATGAGTCATACAAACAGAAAATGTTTGCCTTTTTCCCCCCAAGACAGAATGAAAGTAGAGAATAGCAAGTGTTTACATGTTGACATTCTGATTTATTATTGATGAGAAAATAATTTTAGGTAAACTTGCTGTTTTCAGAGAATATAGCACACACAAAAGAATTCAGCCAAATGTAGACTTAAAATACGTGCAGAGAACAGTAGGTACTACAGCGATCTAGACATGGAGTTCTGGTTCCGTGACAGCCATGCTCCATGCTGTACTGCAGCAGGAGGCTCACCAATTTTTTAAAAAATCTACTTATTTATTTCTTCCATGAGACAGAGATAGAGACTGAGAGAGATAGCATGAGCCCCAAAAGGGCCTTCACGTGGCAGTCCAGGCTCAGCCAGCCTGGAGTCCAGGCATACATGCTCTGGTACAAGCAGGTGGATGTGAGAAACACACCTGGCACCTCTCCTTCAGGCCCTGCATCTCAGAGCATGGCATCACTGCTGTGCCACCAGCTGCCCCAAAATAAATTAAGATCACCATTATTCTTGCCTTGTATCTTCTTTATTTGTCCTTTGATTTAGTTCTAAATGTTTTCTGCGACCGTAAAGCCCAGGGTTCTCAGATGGGAAGAAAGCATTCCACACTGATTCTCCAGGGCAGTCATTCTACTCTTAGCCCCGGGTTGGTTCATTGTGTCCATTCTGCACACAGAGGTGTTATGGTTAGATCCTCGTTCCATTTCTTCAGAGCCTATCTTAATTTCTAAAGGCAAATGTGAAAACTCCTATTTGGATGTGTTTCAGAGCCACGTCTCCTACTAACTTGACTAAGATCTGCAGAGAGGGGCTAGGGAAGAGGTCTCACCGAGAGTGTCAGTGGGAACTTGTTTGACTGGCAAGGAAAAGAGCTCTGACGGAAGCAGGTAAAAGGTTGTCTTTGCTTTTGTACCACTTTATGTTATGTCGCTGCCCAGTCATTTTAAGTTTTCCTTTTGTTAAGAAAATTACTTCCTTTCCTAAAATTCTTGAGAAATCATTCCCAAGGAGAAAGAAAATTAAAAGCTTCCTTCCTTCTTAAGCACATTCACTGTCAAGTATTTTATAGTTTGGTAGACTCGCCACTCAGTCTACAATTTGCCTGATTCATCAACGTTCATTTCAAGTGTCTGCAAAGTTTGTGTATTTTCAGAAGGAGGCATATATTTTTAAAGCAACCTGCAACAACAAAAGAAAATCACCTATGTCTATAAATATAGCTTCTGTTGCTGTCACAGGTGTAGTGACAGAAAGAAGAGAAATCATTCCTTTTTACTCCTGCCAGAAGAGTTCCAAGGTGCAAACATTCCTTTACAAACTTATAGCAAGTCACACAATTGCTCCAATTGCTATGCTTGCGCCCAAACAGTGAGTTCCTGTGGCACCTGCAAATGAAGGCACTGAGGAAACGTCTCTCCAAAACTCAGGAGCAGCCCACTTCACACTCCTGAGATGAAGAGCTTTTCTTGATTTCTTCTGTCACACTGAAACCTGGAGAGGCAGAATGACTGGAAGAGAGAAGGCCAGCTAAGGGTAGAAGCCAAAGCTCCCAGGTACCATACTTTGTTGTAGTTAAAGAAGTAGGTGTATGTGCTCACACAGGGTTACTTCCGGCCCTGAATTTGCAAAGGCACAAAAAAGAAGCCATTGATTCGGTGGCTTGGTGAGATCCAGAGTTATTGCTAGATTTGTTATATGGGGGTGAGTTCAACCAGTAGCTAAATTTAGAGAGTTCTTGTGCACTAATTAAGCCTTTACGACCTGCCACAAGCATACTTTGTTCGAATAACTTCTTATTTAAGAATTTATCTCACTACGTAGTCATATAGCCAAAACAGTTCAAATAAATATGAACAATGCATAAAACACTGGTGAGATGTCTCCAATTAAATAGCCCAGGCATTAATGCTGTCTTCCAAGTTAGAGATGTCTGCAATTAGGTAGGCTTGCTGGGTCTGCTCTTAAGGCTTACTGCCTAATTTCCCTTAGTAATCTGAACTTTTAATTCACAAATATTGAGACATGGTGAAAGAAATATTCCTACATATTAAGAGTCAGTACAAAAAAAGAAGAAAAAGAAGAGCAAAATCATTTAACGAGCACAAAAATGGAAAAGTATCTGGTGATGATCATGTCTGTGGTAATATCTTGGACTGCACTAATAGCCAATGTATTCATGATGGGAAAATTCATTACGTATGTTGTAAAGAGATACAGTGATTAAATGTAAAAAAGAAAAAAAGTAAGAAAATGAAAGGAAAAAAACTAAAAGGGTCAGTTGACAGCATAGGGGAAAAGAAATTGTTTAAACTGAACATCAAAGTGGCAGCGCCATGAGTTCCCCTTTCAAGCCCAAAAAACTGGCAAGAGCGAATCCATTGAAACAGTGTTCAGCAATAAGTAAACATCAGCACTGCACAGCACTGCAATACATATATTAAGAAACCTCTATCAGTTAACCTGACATGTTTAAAATAAATTGTTTATTGTCGTATGTTGTAAAGAGATACAGTGATTAAATGTAAAAAAGAAAAAAAGTAAGAAAATGAAAGGAAAAAAACTAAAAGGGTCAGTTGACAGCATAGGGGAAAAGAAATTGTTTAAACTGAACATCAAAGTGGCAGCGCCATGAGTTCCCCTTTCAAGCCCAAAAAACTGGCAAGAGCGAATCCATTGAAACAGTGTTCAGCAATAAGTAAACATCAGCACTGCACAGCACTGCAATACATATATTAAGAAACCTCTATCAGTTAACCTGACATGTTTAAAATAAATTGTTTATTGTTACTATTTTTGGAGAGTTTTTTGCTATAGGGTGCATGTGCTCCCTGGAATGATAGAGAGAGATCAAGAGACAGAAAGCGAGAAATCATCCCCCCAAGGGGGGATGGCCATGTCATAATCCCTTCTCCTCCATTCTCCTCTCAGGATCTTGGGCACGCATGCACTCGTGCTGGGCATGAATTTAAGCTGCCGGGTCCAGGACTCGAACTGTGGTTGGCTACGTGAGAGTCCAGTGACATAGCCATTATGCCACTGCTGACCCCTTACTATTTGTATACATTAATCACTGTACATCATTACAGATTGCAAAATGAGTTTTTCCAACATAAATACACTGTATACTGGTGCAGTTTACAATATTTTATTTTTTAGGGAGATTTTTGCTATAGGGCATGTGGTTCACCAGAGAGACTAAGAGAGAAAGCAAGAAATCATCCCCCAGGGGAGCTGGCCACATTGTCATCCCTTCTCCTCTAGTTTCCTCTCAGAATTTCAGATTTGCATGCACACACACATGCCTGGCGTGAGTTTCAGGCTGCTGGGTCTGGGACTGGAACGACAGTTGGCCATGTGGGAGTCCAATGCCTTAACCATGACACCACTCTCTGGGCCCCAAGGTAAAGAGTTTCATACACATTATCCTCAACAGATGATTTAGTGAGACAACGCAGATGCTGAGAGGGGACATGGTAGACCCCTTTCAGTAAGACGTAGGTGCCTCTCAGAGATGCACGTGGGCTTTTGTGTGTGGGCATACTCAGAAATAAAAGCAAGCCCCTGCTGGGGGGCGGGGGAGCCTGAGGTGGCCCCAGGAGGGCTGTAATTAATGGTAATTATTCTAAGGTGGCCAAGTGCTCAGATACTACTTCTTCTTATACTTTTCTGTATTTTTTAATAAGCATGCCATAAGTATTGAAAAATAAGGTTATTATTTCACTATGATAAAAATAATCAGTATAAGAAATATTCTCTTCTAGCAAAATTGGGTTGAATGTACATCTTTTTATCTTTTTAAATGTAACACAGAATCAAATGTCGGAAATAGAAAATCATCCCATAGCCAAAAATACCCACATCTTTAGGGCAAGAAAAGCAGACGTCTCCAGACTTCTGTGATAGCACCAGGAGTTATTTGAAGCGTACCTAAGAGTACATGGAGTGTCAACTATTCTGGTCACTAAGAGAGGGTCACACACTGATGTTCTAACAAAGCACACCCACGGCTGACGGCAGCAGCTGTGCACGTACACAGTTCCAGGAAGAAAGCAGTAACACGCGTTCATGCACACAGACACACAGAGACGAGCCTTCACCAAGCTGCGGAGGTCTGGGGCCAGCAGGTGGTGTGGTGGTTAAGGTGCGGGACTCCCACATGGTTGATGCATTTCGAGTCCCAGATCTGGCAGCTTACTTTCTCACCCACCCCTGGTGTCTCTCTCTGGTAAGTACATGTGTCCTATAGTAAATTTAAAATAATAATAATAATAATAAATAAAATGAAATGAGTAATTCTTTTATAAAAATAGAGATGTCGAGATCTGTATAGAAAGCACTGGTACAGGGGCCAGTGGGTGGTGTGGTGGTTAAGGTGTTGACCTCAAATGGCCAACTGCATGGTTCAAATGTGGGACCCAGCATCTTGAAAACCATGCCAGTGCATGTGCACGCACGCATGCCCAAAATCACGAGAGAAGAATGCAGAAGAGATTGCAGCATGGCCGCCCCCTTGGGGGATGATTTCTCACTTTCCCTTTCTCTCACTCTCTCTGTCTCTCTCCAGCAAGTACACACACCTTATGGGAAAATTAAAAACAAACAAGAAAACCTCTTCAAGAAACGAGGACCATAGCCTTCCATCCTCGTTCCCAGATGCGATTCTGAGCTTTCACAGGCTGCCACTCGCATATCCGTACCCTTGCAGGTGGGATCAAAATCGGTGATTTTCAAACCCGGCAGTTGAACAGAGGTGTTTAAAGAGATTTACAAGTTTTCTGTCTAAGTAAAAATTTACTATCTTAAAAAATGGAAATATTACAAAGAACATGTATAGAACAGCTCACTTACTAAATGCAGCACCCTGGAAGCAGTAACACAGCAGCTTGTACCGACCGGTGACTCGGTTTTTCTAGAGTTCAGGCATCACTTTAAGGAATATTTTCCTGTGATTATATTCTAAGTCCTTGTACCAGTGCCTATGTGGTTGTGAGCCATAACACAAGCTCTCTGCCCAGGAGGGTCCCGAGTTCACTACCCGGAGCCACTCAATGCATGGGCATGGTGTGCAGAGCCATTCTGCCACCACAGACTGACAGAGGATATCTGCACGAAGACTTGCTCTCCTCCTCTCGTGGTTTCTCTGTTTCATGGAAGAAATACATTTTTAAGAAACATTTTTTTCAGAGTTTTTTGCTATAGGGCACATGTACTCACCAGATAGATAGAGAGACAGAAACAAAAAATCAACCCCTGAGGGGATGGCCATGCCACAATCTTTTCTCTTCCATTCTCCTCTCAGGGTTTTGAGCACACACACACACGTACCCTGAGTGAAGCCTCGGGGTCCAGGATTCAAACCACAGTCACCCATGTGGGCGTCCAGTGACATAACCATTACACTATCTGCTGGTTCCAAATAATTTTTTTTTCTTTTTTTTAAAGAGAGATATTTTTGCTATAGGGTGCATGTGCTTGCCAGAGAGACAGAAAGACAGAAAGCATGAAATCACCCTCATTCCCGGCGAGGGGATGGCCATGTCACAATCCCTTCCCCATTCTCTCAGATTTTGGGCACCCACACACACACACACACGCGTGCACCTGGTGTGATTTTTTTTTTTTGAGAGATTTTTGCTGTGGGGGACATGCACTCACCAGAAAGACAGAGACAGAGAGACAGAAAGCGAGAAATCACTCCCTGGGGGGATGGCCACGCCACAATCCCTTCTCCTCCATTCTTCTCTTGGGATCTTGGGCACACACACATGTGCCCGGTGTGAGTTTAAGCCACTGGATCCAGGACTTGAACTGAGGTTGGCTACATGGGAGTTCAGCGACATAGCCGTTACGCTAACTGCTGGTCACCTGGCATGATTTTTTAAGCTGCCAGGTCTGGTACTTGAACTGTGGTTGGTCATGTGAGAGTCCAGTGACATCACCATGACACCATCTGCTGGTCCTCCAAATAAACTTTTTTAAAAAGTCCATATTACAATACCGTTATTGGAAAGCCTTAACCCTGTATTTGACATGTGGTTTCTCTTTGTTATTTCAGATAAGTAACAATGCCCAAAAGTGCACTGCATACCCCAGAGTGCCAGGCATGTCCAATGGCAGCTCTGGTCCACACTCCATGGCACGACACGGCATTTCAGTGACAGCAAACGTACCTTGTGTGCCACATTCAGACTTCCAGGACTCAGAGTCAATGTGGTGACTTCAAATAAGAGTCTTCAGAAACCAAGGAGCACACTTTGCACACCTGGCACTTCCGCTCAGGTGTTAGTAGTGGGAAAAGGACTCAGTTGCTTAACAAATCAAATTCATGTGGATGATTTAAACTGCCAGCAGATACTGACACATAGGCACTCAGGTATCTGTGATTTAAAAAATAAGAGTATCAGAAAGCAATGAAATGCTTGATGGCTAATTTCTGCTAATATGAAAGTTTCGACTGAGAAGAAAAAAAAAAAAAAACAGACCATTGGCTTTCTCCAATTTGAGCTTTTTCTAGTTTAGAAATGTAGTTTTTGGATACTGTGTTTCTTGCTGTAAGATCAACTTTTAATGTTCAGATTTGGAGGTTTTGGTCCAGAAGCTTGCCCTCGACTGTGGCCTGGCGCCGGCTGCCCCATGGCTCTCGCGGCAGGACGTGCACGTACAGGTCTGGGCTGATTTCCTGGATACCTTCACTTCCCCAGCGTAGACAAATTCAGCCCAACCCTCCGCAGCAGACATCTGTCTGCACCACTGAGTTTGCCCCGTGCACTGTGATGAGGAGCGGTCAGTGCACAGCTTCAGGTGGAGCACGCTGTCCTGCCCCAACCTCACTGCACACTGGCCAGTACAGCGCATGAAGAGAAAAGCCCCGCTGCATTTGGGTGACCTGGAAGAGAAAATGACTGTAGGATAACCGAATCCTAGAATTTACTTTCTGCAATGCTTGGGGTTTCACACCCCTTGAAGAATACGTTAGTTTTAGAACTAGCAAACTTGACTGTTCTGTCAAAGCTAGTAACAACACAAATATGACTGTACTGGAAGGAAGAAAAAGTAAAAAGAAGAGAGGAATATTGAAATAGCCTTAGCTTTTCAGAGCGAAATTAATGTCAAACGCTTATCATGTTATTTCCCTGGGGGGCTGCGGGGATACTTGAATTCAACAAGTATCTTTTCTGTTCCTACTATGTGCAGGGACTGGACTGGGTGGGTCTCAGGAATATGGGGACAAGAGAGACAGATGGCATACATCTCCTCCCGGAGCAAGAAAGGTGGCAGAGAAGACACTGACAATCACAGTGGCAGGTGTCCTGCCCACTACAAGGGCAGAGCTGCAGAGCAGGACCACAGCGAGGGGCTGGCCCTGGCGAGGGCATGATGGGGTGGGCGCCAGGGAAGTGACAGTCAGGCACAGACCAGAAAGAGAGTGCTCGAATGTTAAAGGGAGATAGGGAGATTATTTCCAACACGGGGAAGTGGACATTGGAACATCCAGTAAAAAGGCAGGATGGTAAATTTGTAAGCCAGACCACTGGAGCCGAAAATGTACCAGGACAGGAGGTGGATGCTAAGCTCACAGCTGAAGAGAGGATTCTGGTTTAGATGCAAATAAGTAGGTGCATTTGCAGTCTACTTTCTAAAACTCTCTCCTTGAGTTTCATATTTCAAAGGAAAAGTTTGTGAACCAAATCTTAAAAGGGAAAAATGTATCTCTCTAGGGAATTTCTCAAAGACTACTGAAAAAGTGAAATTTAAAGCTCCTTATAATCTCCAAAGAATTACAGCATATCATTTCCAAAGCTGAAGTCAATGGTAATTTTTGAATCACTCTTCATCTGAGACATTGAAACAGCACAGTTCACCTGCATTAATTTCAATTATCTTAAATTTCAGAAACAACTGGACACAATAATTTGAGGAAACTCTCTTAAACTAAGATATAGTCACCATATCTTCTAAGCTGATTAAAACGATTGGCAACTGCTGCATATTCCAAAGCACTCCTTGGATGGTTGTGAGTTCACTGCATCTTAAAAGTGCATATATTTTGCATATTAATACGTGAATACCCCAGAACTTGATTAACAACTCTTAAAAACTAAGAGATGCTACTTATTTTTTCTATCATGTATGTCACTTTCAAAATTGCCTTACGTGGTAAGCTAGTACAAAGTGTGAACCAATTCTGCTTAATTTTTTCCTACAGATTTTGACATGATGTTAAACATTTAATGATTACTTTTTTGAGAATGATGATGAAATTAAGTACTAAAATCATAACAAATCTGAACCACAGTTACTCAAAAAAGCCACTTTCAGCAAAGAATAACAAACGTAAAAGGAGCCAGGGAATCTGTGCGAAGTGGGGTAGTAACATAATTAGCAACTGATATCGACAATGGTCATTTTCAAACGTTAGCCAATAGAAGTACATTTGCACATCCCCAACAAGGTGGAAATATGCTCAATAATCCACAGAACCACAGATTGCTCTGCTTAACTTCTCACGTGCTACATTTCTAAAGGAATTGTATGTTGTTTTCATGCAGTCAGTGAAGGCTCTCAAATTTCAGAAACCCACCAGGAGGCTAGTAGAACTACTTCAAATGTGAACTCTAGAATTTGAAAGCAAGATGGTACTTCTGTTTCCATTTTGCAAGTCTTCCTGATAGAACATGTACAGATTAAGCCACACAAATATCCACACACACCCAAAGGAAATAACTATGTGAATAGTAGACCAGGAAGTTGGAGGAATACCTACGTATCTCAAAGTAGACACCACCAAACTGAGCAAGAAATAATATGAGAGGATTTCAAAAACAGTGAGAGAAAATGGAATTTAAGTAGGAGTTTACTTCGGTACAAAAAATGTAAAAAACCATACTTCTTAAAAGTTTATTTCTTCCATGAATGAGTGAGAGAGCGAAAGAGACAGCACCCCCAGCAGAGTCTTGAAGCCGCGATTCACACCCAGCTCTCAACCAGCCTTCAATCTGGGTACACATATGTCTGGTGTGCTCAAGGAAGCCTCTGGACTCAAACCAGAAGATAGCGCCCTCAAGCACGGACAAGAGACCATGTGGGAAAATAATTGCTATGAAAATTATACTTCAGATAGAGAATGCTGCATGAGGGCAAATAGCAAACAGATCAGCTAAGGAGCTGGGAAATCAGATGGAAACACTGTCCCAGGCTGTAGCAGGATAGACTAGAGAGGATCTCACAGAGAAAAGATTAAGAAAAACCAGAAATAGATTTATCCCATTACAATAACAGAAAGTTGAGAGGAAGAGAAAACAAAAGAAACAGTGATTATAGTTTTTTCCAATATTCAGAACAAAATTTCAGATCTCAAGACTTTTGAGTTTCACATAGGAAGAGAAGGATAGTTCACACCAAGGTATTAGAGTAAAATTTAAGAAAAACAAGCGTGGATGGATGGATAGATAGATGACTGATAGAGACTGATCAGCAGTCAGGCAGGCAGGCCAATAGACAGATGGACAAACAAATGTGATGGATAGTAGAGACAGACAGGCAGACAGAGATCTGCACGCATATGCTTATAAGACGGCAGAAAACTTCTTGACATCAGACTACCTCTAGCCATACTAAAGCATGAAGCTAACAAAATATTATTTGCAAAAATTTAATAGCTGAACAAAAGAAGCCCATAAGCTCCGAAACTCCGTTTTGAGTAGCAGCAATAACACCTCTTCCCAATCATTCATGGTTTTTCGCCCACATCCAGTTCCTTGTCAGATCTCTTCATTCTGCCTCCAGGGAATCTCTTCAGTATTATTCTCGGTTCTGTTTCCAATGCTCAAGCCCCATTTTATACCCAGGTAGCAACTTCCCTAGCCAATCAATTGCAAGAGACTCCTAGCTGTTTCTCCTGCACCCAGTTTCATACCCTCTGAAGTGTCCTCAGAATTGTCTTTTCTCTCAATCTATTTTTAGTATCCTTCAGCATTACTCTTTGACCCTGCTCTAATAGATCTACTGAACCTGCTAGAAGTAACACATCTCTTTCTCTCTTATTCTCCCAGGGGACTATCTACTTCTGGGTTACATCGGGTGTAATTGACCTCATATTACAACTCTTCGTTTAAATGTCCAAATCCCAACCGCATTGCAAACCCCCAATGAACACTGCTAGGCTTAACTCAATTTTGGATTTAGTAAAGGTAAATTAATTCCTTCCGTTTTTTAGCAGAGTTGGTGCTCAATCCTTCTGAATGGCAACATGTCTATGAAAGACACCCTGAATTTTCCTGTTCAGGGTATTTATCTCCATTAAGTCCTATGCAGAGATAAGAGTGTTTCTGTAATAAACAAGGCCCAGTGCAGTTAAAACAAAAAACCTGCTGGGTGGTCATTCATTTGCATGCAGGGGACATGAGAACATGGCAAAGGAGAGCTGTAAATCGCCGGAGAGCTGGGTGACAGGCCTCTCAGAAGGCCTGGCTCAGAATTATTAATTAAAGCTTCCTCAAGGATGGTTTGTTTGCACATCAGTCGAGCTAAGCCACACTGGTATCCTTGTAAATAATAAGACAGCCCGATTAGGCCTAGTCATTAATTAAGTGTCTTTGCTGTGAATAAACAGTGAGATCTTTCAGTCTGAGGGGGCCTATGGCACCGTGATAAATATGCACTGCTGACACTTCTGCACATAGTTTGACATCTTCATCAGTTACCAGAGCTCCCTCCCCAGGGACGCACAGCTCCTGCCACGGAGAGATGACACTCTTGCCACATACGGACCCCAAAGTTATGTCACACGTGAGTTTACAAATAATCCGAATTGGGAACAAAAGGAAAAATTGTTTGAGCCCTTACCTGTGACCCTCACTGTCACATTTCATTGTCAGAGCACAGCCATGTGTTTTGGGTACACCACTTTGTACAAAAATAATACAGTGCTTTTATTTTGATGAGAATGTATAAGTCCATTACTTCAAAAAAAATTATCTGGGGTGCAGTAACAGATGTTTCTAAAAGCGCAGGTTATTTTCTACTTTTTAAAGATTGGTTCAGCAAATGCCCTCACACCAAAGAAGAGGGGAACCGGCATGCATTGCATTTATGCTATTCAAAAAAGTCTGTGT
>NW_006159840.1:4619029-4633441 GCF_000334495.1 Tupaia belangeri chinensis | reverse complement strand
AGTGTCCTTTCCTTCTTTCACCCACAGACAGAGTTTGGAAGTGCTACAATACACACAAAATAAAATAGATGGATCATTCTTTATTTCAGTTTCCCATGAAGCTCTATTGCCATGCAGGCTTAGGTTACAGCATTGGTGAAGCAGGCAAACATTCCAGAAACAAAGTTTCTCCCATTTTCCTAGCAATCACCTCTATCCCGGGACTGTCAAGGAAGTATAAGGCCCAGCATGATGGAGAAGTAGCAACTGTAGTGGAAATAACAGCCTGCTCTTCCAGCAAAGACTCACAGAAAATATTTCCTGGGCGAAGGTGGTGTCCTCCAAGCACTTGCATGGCTTCTGCCCCAGTCCCTGAGCCATGTCTCAGTCTCCAGTCTGCAGTTGTCAGAGCAAAGTGAGAGGTGCAGAAGTCCAGGTTGTTGAGGATGATGCAGAAGAGAGGAGAGGAGGAGAGAGGAGGGATGAAGAGGTTGGTGGAAGGGGGTGGGGGAAGAACAGGAGAGACCAGAGCGGTCCTTCAGGGCCTTGGGGATTTGCTCACGAGATTAGCAAGCACAAAAAATCACGGACACGTGCACCGAACTTGTGCCATGCTCCTCAGCCTTGGACATGGTGCACTCTGTGCCTGGGATTCTGCCTGGTAAGTTTAGCACCTGTCCTCCCCTGGAAGTGCCAATGTGAACAAGGCAGGGCCTGACGTGGCTGACTCTGCTTGAGTACCTCACATTTATCCTTCCAGACCCACCAGCCTCTTAGGTCCCTCAGGAAGAACCACAGGTCCCATTTGTCACCGCACTCCGCACACCCTCATCTGCACTTCTCATGACAACGCCCAGACCATGAACCTGGATGAAGGGAGTCGGGCAGGATGAGCAGCAGCCTCTGGACCCAGAGGGTTACCCTAGAAAATCACTGACCATGGACATCGAAGGGGATTCTCAGGATCACCAAAAACTGTGTTCCAGGCTGGCCTTACATATGTCACTGAGGAGCCTTGACTCTGGCTCAAAGACCTCACATGCAAAGGAGAGAGGGTGGAGCTGTGCAGCAGGAAGTATGATTCACGCCGAGCCTGCGAGCCATCGGGCCCTGGAGTGGGCCTGGCTCCTGAGGCTGGATGCTCAGGGGAGGGGACGAGGCTCCCTGATGAGTAAGGAACTCGGAGAGTCATTGTGGAAAAGGCAGCCACAGCCCCACTTCTGCCTCCAGGTGCTGAGGGGTCGGCGGGAGAGGTCACACCTAACAACCCACAGCATCACAGCAGAACAGGCACTGGGTCAGGTCAAAGCAGGGACACTATCTAGTTGTTTAACTAAAGAGCCTGAAAGAAGTTTACGGTGTTACCAGGTGGGTATTCAAAGGTTCTGACACATAGGACGACCGGTTGGAGCACTAAGGGGGGTGAGACTAATACAGATGGCAAACAGAACGAGGTTGTCACATTAAGGGGAGAGATGAAGAACCTCGCCTGCTCCAGCACAGAGTAAAGGATCAGAGCAAGGTATGAAGAAGTATAAACGGAAGCCAGAAGGAAGCGGGCTCCGATGCCACCTGAGGGCAGTTATATTCGCAGCTCCACAGTAGCCTTAGAAATCCCGAATCAGGGGGCTAGTAGTTGGTTTAATGGCTATGTCGCTGGACTCCCATGTAGTTGATCACAGTTCGAGTCCCAGACCCGGTGGCTTAAACTCATGCCGGGTGCATGTGCATGCATGCCCAAGAACCCGAGAGGAGAATGGAGGAAAAGGGAGTGAGGCATGGCCATCCCCCTGGGGGGTCATTTCTCACTTTCTGTCTCTCTGTCTCTCTCTGTCTATCTGGCGAGTGCAAGTGCCCTATAGCAAAAACCTCTCCAAAAAAAAAAAAAAAAAAAAGAAAGAAAAGAATTCCCAAGTTGGAGTCGGCGTGGGAGGATGTGATGCAAGCCGGCCACTGTGGGCAAAGGGCAGTGGTGGTCACTGGTCATAACGGTAATCCAAGACTTGAACAGGTTAAAGCAAAACAAAGCTCATGGCAATGGGGCTTACAGGAAATGATGAAGCAAGAGACATTATGGAGAAAGATTCGAGAGCTGGAGGAGTGAGAAACCACTCCCGGGCATGCCAGCTGGACAGGCAAGGATGGCCCAGTCAGACCCTCTCGTTCTTCGCATGGCTGAGGAATCATCTGGCCATTGCTTTCTAAGCCCTTCCCTGCGCCCTTCCCTGCAGACAGGCTTCTGGTAGGTTTGGGATAGAGCCAGGAAGATGCGTTTCACCACAATTCCAGAGCAGCACTTGGACCACTCTGGAATCTTTTGTAGAAGCTTTGACTTAAATATGTCTAATAAATAAATAAGTTCTACCTTCACAGAACTCTAAGACTATCTGGTTGACACATATGGGACCTCCAGGCAGACACTCGAATTGCAGATTTTTCTGCCTCTTCCATCCAAAACATCCCTATCCATGTTGATCAGGGCCTGCCTTGGCTTGATTTCAAAGTGACAGGCAGAAGCTCACCTCTTTTAACCAGCATTTATGTTCACAGTCCTCCTAAAGAACCCCACATGCTTTGTCTTGTCTTTTTCCTCTTTGCTTCACATTGAGACACTCTTATCTTTATAGACAGAGAGACTGAGAAAGACACAGCTTTTAACTTCACAGTTTACTTGCCACTAGAATTTGTTGGCTCTTAGAGTAATGGTTTTGTCAGGATATTGCTGCAGGAAATAGCCCTGTTTTTGACCCATGGGGGCAGAGAGAGCAGAAGGGCAGTGGAGCCTTATGGTAGCTTCCCTGTCCTGTGGGTGCCCCAGGGCTGGCCACACCTCAGCTCTTTCTTACAACAAGCTGGGTAAAGGGAGCTGGTGGTGAGCTCACTTTCAAAGGCCCCACTTTAACTGAAGTCCAAGGGAAGTATTAGGAAACAAACAAACAAAAACAGCAAAAGAAACATCTCCTAAGACAAGTGGACATAAGAGGTTAGTGATGTCTTTCACCTCACCACTGAAGGCCTCACTTTAAAATACGGTCTTCCTCTCAAACGACAGCCTAGTCTTACTAAGTATCGGCCAACGTTTACATTCACTTATGTTGGATGAAGGGTGTTCAGATATTCTTGATAGTGAGTCACACTATCCTAGTGACTGTAAATAACAGTGATACTAACAATATAATGGAAACTTTTACATTAATTAGCATTTAGTATTTTCCAAGCCATTTGCTAAGTGTTTATAATCCTTACACTAAGAGATGCAAAGGGACCAGCCAAGTGGTGATGGTTAAGGCAGATGGCTCCCACATGCCAAGTGCCACATGCCATGTTTTAAGTCCCAGAACAAGCAGCTCGAAAAACATACCAGGCACCTGTGCAAGCATGCTCAAAATCCCAAGAAGAGAGTGAAGGAGGAGAGATTGCAGCATGGCCATTCCCCAGGAGGTAATTCCTTACTTTTTCTCTCTCTCCTCTCTCCACCAAACTCATGCCTATAGCAAAATAATAATAATAATAATAATAATTTTAAAAACTTATAAAAAGTGAAAACGATGAGGTTGGTAGTTGTCCTACTCTGTTCTTCTACAACAAACATACAATAAACTGAATAATTTACGTCAAAATAAAATTCTGAGGCCAGGGAGCAGCAGTTAGCATAATGGCTATGTCACTGGACTCCCATGTAGTCGATCGTGGTTCGCCTCCCGGACCCGGTGGCTTAAAACTCATGCCGGGCACATGTGCGTGTGTGCCCAAGATCCTGAGAGGAGAATGGAGGAGAAGGGATTGCAGCGTAGCCAACCCCCCGGGAGGTGATTTCTCACTTTCTATTTCTCTGTCTCTCTCTCTCTCTGTCTGTATGGCGAGAACACACGCCCTATAGCAAAAACCTCTCAAAAAAAAAAAAAATTCGAGGCCATTAAAACTTGAGAGTTTATATGAGCAAGAAATAAGTTTAGTCTGTTCACACTGCTCCACCCACCACACCTGCAAGCTGTATATTTAGCCAGTGAAACATGCACCTGATTGGCTGCAGCTCGTATTTGTCTATGGTCAGAGCTAAGCAATGTTCAGCCTCTGATTGGCTGAGAGTGGAGCTGCTGTGTTGGCCTAGGTTACCAGGGTACATTCTTAGGTTAGGTTCCAAGTTGCGTGTACATCAAGCTGGCGCAGTTGGGCACACATGGAGACTGCTTCCAGTCAAATTTTACTACTTAAGTACAGAGACTGGTTGAGGCCAATTTAATTTAACGATTGTAAACAACGGAAATTTATTTCTGATAGTTCTAGAGGCTGGAAGTCCAAAAGTGCCAACAGATTCAGCTCTGGTGAGGACTGCCTTCTGGTTCATAGATAACTTCTTTCTGTGTTCTCATGTGGTGAAAGGGGTACAGGGTACTTTTTTAAATCCTCTTTCATAAGGCACTGATTTCATTCATGAGGGCTCCACTTTCTTGACCTAGTCTCCTCTTGAAGGCCTGCTTCTTAGTACCATCACCCTGGAGGCTAGGATTTGAACACATAAATGGGGCACACATATTCACACTGCAGCCGCAGTCTACCCTTTTCATGAGTGGGTAGACCAGAGCACAGAAGTGACAAATGTCACTTAATTTCAACCACAGGATTTGAGTATAGGTCTGTCAGTCTCCAAAGCTTGCCTGCTTATCCATCATATAGAAATGAGCATGAGGTTGGCAAGTGAATAACTGCATTTTAATTTTGTGTAGAGGTGAATTAGAAGCACATATGCTTAACAAAAGTATTGGACTTAACATCAAAAGTAATTCAATTGCATGTGGAAGCTTCGTGTATACTTTATTTTTGTCGTAACTCTTCATAATGACTCAATATCTTATTGCAATTTTAGTGAAATTAAAATGGAAAAGTCGAAATTTATGTGCTGAATTATGTTCTGCTTTAATGACAATTCTCCTGCCTTAAGTCTGCTAGCATAACCCCTCAGCCTGACAGGCGCCTGGAAGGAACACCAGCCAGGAGGCAGTTCTCCTGCTCTGGTCACCCGAGGAATGCTTCTTTTGCTAAATCCTTCAGAAGACTGCACCATGCTTTTCGCCATACAGTTTTCTTATTTGTATGCTCAAGGAGTGCCAGGCCAAGATTTCAGTAACCACCCCAAATGTCTGAAAGTCTACATCTGACATAACCCATCTGAAAATTCTTCTTGGCTCACTTTCTTTTCTCCTACCTTCGCTGCTTTTTGCCCTTTTTGTACTTGGCTCTTCTTTCAGTTAGATAACAGCTGCTCAGCAGTCTTCTATAATTATAAGAATCTGAAAAAATATTTTTCACTGTGGTAAACCCATATAAGAAAGTGAAATTCTTGTTCCTTAAAGCAGAAAATCTCTACTTTAGAGATGTCTGAAATCTTATCTGAAGTTGCAACCCAAGATTTCAAGCATGAAGACAGGTCAGCAGAAAAATATCACCACGCTGTCCCTGCCAGTGAGTCTGTGTGTCCACCTCCTTTCAGGCATGTGCCTGTGATGGGCAGCACCCATGTCCCTCAGCTCTGCCAGGGGTCTTTGGCAAGTAGAGACCTGGCTAGAATAGACAGACACCTTGAGAGAAAAGCAGAGACTGATCCGGAAATGCTCTTGTCCATTTGTGCTAATAGGCTCCTCTTACTACTTGCCACTAATGGCCAGTAGCTCTAGGCACTAAAAATATCTACTCTTCCCTTGGGCTGGCAGGTGGCATTGTGCTTGGGGCACTGGATTCCCACATGGTTGACTACGGTCTGATTCCCAGAACTAGTGGCTTGTTTTCTCACTTTCTCTCTCTCTCTATCTCTCTGGTAAGCATGCTTGCCCTGTAACTAATTAAAAGAATAATGGGGGCCGGTAAGTGGCATAGTGGTTAAAGGCACTGGACTCCCACATGGTTGACAATTATTTGTGTCCTGGACCTGGCCTGGCTTTCTCAGTTTCTCTCTCTCTCTCTCATTCTATCCTTCTCTTATATATATATATATATACTCTTCCGAAACACTGAAAGAACTGGCTACCATAGCATAGTCAGCTTGAGTGCCTCTACCCAGAGACACAGTTCCTCCCAGTAGAGCCTATAGAAAAGCTCGTAAGAACTGCACTTCTTTTACCATTTCCTTTGGGTTCACATTCCACAGCTCAAAATGAAGGAAGAAAGGGGCTTCAGTGTCATTTGACCCAATCTTTACTCCAATTCTCCTGCCATTTATCTCTCTTGTGTGTGAAAAGCTCCTTTTGAAGTTAGGACTCCAGGCACAGAGGAAGAAGAAATTCGTCAAGAGAATTGAATTCAGAAAGATTAAAATGTAGACTTTTAATATAGTGGTAGCTGACACATGTCACAGAGATAAAAGGAATATTTTGGATTCTGAGAACAGGGCCAAGACTGTGAGGAACTACTTTAAAAATACATATTATTTTGATTGAAATTTGTAGAGAAAGAAATCAATATCACCAGCCACTGTAGTGAATGGACGCACTGAGAGATCGCCCCTCCGTATTCATTTTTAAATGGAAAAAACAAAAAAAAACTGAACACATTTTTTTTATGTTTTCTAACAGACAATATTTCTAAGTGCAGTTAACTTAGAGAACTGTCCCCTTTCAATTTTATCTGGAGCTATGCCCACACAAACAACCGGATTAACTCCATGAAAATCAATAAGGCATCCATGTATTACTGACATACTTGCACAGCATGTCAAAGTCTAAAAGGTTTGCATGAATAGAAATTTATAAATGAGTGGTTAATCTGATCTCTCTCCAAAAAGAACAATTACATTAAAAATTCACCCATATATATAGAAAAGATAGATTAAAGTCAAAGAGATATTTTCAATATTTTAAACTTTCTCATTAGTATTTCTGCTCACGCTCAAATCACTAAACTATTGGATATGCTTTTTAAGACTGCCATGAAATAAATTTCCTTTATAAACAGCTAATAAAATGTTAAAAACAGAGGTCACTGTATGCTTTCCAAATCTTCATGACACATTTTCCCTGAATTTCTTCATTTGTGTAATTATAAGGGAAGTTCAGCTATTAGAAAGACAAGTTGTAAAGTTGAAAGTGATGTTACATAAGTGTATCAAAACTGTAATTATTATCAACCGTGAGAAAGCAGCCTGAAGAATGAGGGAAGGACTTCACTTTTTTCTGTTGCTTCAACAACTTACTACTTTAGAAATTTAGAAATTATGATTGCCAGATAAAATTTCATGGTCGATATATATATATATATATATTTTTTTTTTGAGAGGATATTGCTATAGAGTGTGTGTGCTTGCCAGCCAGACAGAGAGAGACCGAGAGACAGAAAGCAAGAAATCTCCCCTCAAGGGGGAAGGCCACAATCCCTTCTCTTCCATTCTCCTCCTGGGATCTTGGGCATGCACGCACACGTGCCTGGCATGAGTTTTAAGCTACTGGGTCTGAGACTCGAACTGCAGTCGACTACATGGGAGTCCAGAGACATACCCATTACACTAACTGCTGGTCCCCATGTTGATATTTTCTTTGGTTTAGTCTCGGGGGGAGGAAAGTAGACATTTAAGTTACTCCTCTTTCCTTCCTCATATACAGGTATGTAATAGATAGCCCGGGAGAAATTTTAGAGAGAGGTAATGGATTCATTTGCCAGGCAGAATTTAAGGTGCTCCTGAGGCGTACAATTAGATCTGGACACTGGGCCGTCAGAGGAGCATGCAGGTTATCTGTATGAACTCAGAAGTCCTGGGCAAGGATGATGGCTGCAACCATAGCAATAGCTGGGACCACCCAGCAAACAGAAGTAAACAGGGAAGACTGGAGGACCAAATAATGGTATCATCATTGAGACGGGCAGAGAGATGTCAGAGAAGAGACTGACAAAGAAGTAGCGGCAGCTCCATGTCAAATGAGGGGGGAATTTCCACTGTATCTAAAGCTCTTCAGAAGCCAGAGGAGATAAAAATCAAAGACTGACCATTGAAATTAAGAAAAGATCATTTGTGACAAACAATTTGGTAAAAGCAAAGCCAGATTCTCTGGCTTGGGTGGTGATTGAAAGGCAAAAAGGAGAAGTACCAACAGCTCTTTTGAAACATCTGACTGTGAAGGGGAACAGCAAAATAGGAGAACTGTTTGAGGGAGGTGGTGACCAAAGGAGGTCCATTGGCACTCGTGGCAAAGGAAAGGCCAAGCTTCGAGGGACACATAGAGACAATCCAGAGGTCAGAGTCCTCTTAAAAGAAATGAGATAGGATCTGCAGGTGGCAGGTCTGGCCATGTAGTTTGCAAATGGGAGTACAATTAGTATCCTCATTTTACAGGAAAAACAAACCACGGTACCAAAAGAAAATAATGTTCTAAAGAGTCAAACTACATTCAATTTCTAATATTACCTCCTGCTATCCTCGGGCCAGTTTTTGCATCTAAACAGAGATAGTTGTATCTGTTGTAAAGAGATGGGTGAGACATGCATTGGACAGGTAGGAAATACCAGCAGAACAGTGCTTGGCACATGACAAGCACACAAGCAGTTTCTCTAGGCTGGTGTGGCAGTGGTTTGGACAGAGTTAGCAAGTTACAGAGCAGCTTTGATACACAAACCATGACTCCACATTCAGCATGATACCATGTTTCACCCAAGAGAAATGAGAACTATTTCAAACTCTCATGGAAAGGAAAATACACCTTGTCAAAATGTGTGCAATGCATCAAAAGTAAGTTCCCTTCTTAGAAGGAAATTTAGAGCACTTAACACATACATTTTAAAAAATCATTAAAATCAGAAACAGGAAAACAATAGAAGAAATCAGTGAAATAAAAAGTTGGGGTTTTTTTTGACATGATCAATAAAATTAATAAACCTATTTCCCAGATTAACAATGAGAAATCAAGTAGAGACAAACTACAATATCAGAAATGAAAGAGGAGCCATCACTACCAATCCTGTGGACATTTTTAGAATAATAAAGGAATATTAAGGACAATTCTTGGCCTAGCTATGGTGGCACATTGCTAGCACAATGTTCTGTATACTGGATGCCATAGGAAGATCACAGTTTGGTTGACAGTCAACCTACATATTCTGGGCAAGCATACATGCCCATAGTCAACTCTGGCCAACTATCTGCAGAGCAAAGAGAAGATGTGGTATGTGACCCTGTTAAGGATGCCAGTCTTTCTCTAAATAAGAAAAAGAAGGGGAAAGAAGAAAGATCCTTGACTTTTCCCCATATTTCCCCTTTTGTTCCTGGCTCATGATTTTATCTCTCATTGGAATAATTCAGTAGTCTCCTAAAACATCATCTGCTTCATGTTGTTGTTGTTGTTTCCCTCCTATAGGGTATGTATACTCGCTGTAGAGACAAAGAGAGAAAGTGAAAGTGAGAAAGCATCCCACCCCGCCCCCAAGGGGTGGGGAGGGAAAATGGCCACACCACAAATCTCTTATGGACATGGATGTGCATGTGCACAGCTTGTTTCTAAGCCACTAGGTCCGAGACTCAAGTCACACAACTGGCCATGTGGGATTCAGCACTTTAACCACCACGCCACTGTCTAGCCTGGCTTTATGATTCTTCATGCTCAGATTCATCCTGCACGCAAGTCCCAGAGCTAAAAGGAAGTGAAGTTTTTAGAAACTAAAGTTAATATACTATGACTGGATTATATCATTCAGGCTTATTTTCTTCTAGATCATACCCATATCCTATGACCTACCTTGTGTCATCCAAATTTTTATAATTAAAAGTATCAGAATTTATCTTTGAAACTGAATTTCTACCACTCTTCTGAGTTATGGCAATTGGTGCCAGGGAACTTTCTCTCAAATGAGCTGAGTTAGGTGGAAGGACTACATCATAAGGCCAGTGATACATACACTGCCATCAGAATTGACACTAATGCTTTTGACACTAGTGACCACACAGTTCATTCCATTTCTCCTTTGAGTTCACTATTTTTTCTTCACATATCATGACAATGACCAGAGATTTTTACTTATGCCCAATCAATTTCATTGATCTCCTCTATATTCCTCACAACCCTGAAGGACCAGGTAATTTTCATTTCCTTAAAAGTTATAATGAGAGGTTAAAATATTGATTTTGCTAACTGTATCTCAAAATAAGCTGAACTTCAGCTCTAAAATACTACTCTTATCATTGCCACTTTAGTTCTTATGAATTGCCTGTCTCTCTGAGGTAATGGTTGTACAAGAAGATCTGGTTTGTGTCAGGTATGGTTGACTCAACTCCTGGCTTCCAAGAGTTGACTCACTTGGCTTTCTTGCCAACCACTACTCTCTGCTGCTCCAGCTCCAAGCCCCACCCTGCTCCAGCCACTGGGGGGGTACATGGGTCAAAACATCGGGGCCTCCTGCTCCCTTGGTTTCCACTACAGTTCAGCCACCAGGCATTACTGGCTAGAGGTCAGCTGGAGGAAAGAGTAGGGGAGGGGATCTACCTCTCCAGCTCCTCACAGAGTGGCCGGGCAGCCCAGGTCCGGCAGTGCCCTCTACTGCAGTGGAAATCTCCTCTATGGGTGGGCCATTCCTCCTCCACAGCGAACTCTCTCCAGACTGCATTCACTTCTCTACCATTTGCTTCTCTGTCCTGGGGAGATACAATTCTGCTCACCACTACTAGTTTCCCTGGGAAACGACACTATCCCTCGTGGTTTTCCAACAGTGTGTCACATTTTTGGAAAGTAATCCTTTTACTGCATATTTGGCAAATACTAAATCTGACTGGATCACATATATCATATGGGGACCCTAATGAGAACCACTTAGATGTGACCTTCTGCCATTTAGTCACTGTCCATAACCTACATTCCTCCTTGGCACAATAAGAATCACATTACCTGTTTTTCAGCATTTTTGTAGAAAACAAAATAGATAAAAATCCTTTTTTTGGGGGGGAGGGGGGGAGAGGTTTTAGCTATAGGGTATGTATGCTCACCAGAAAGACAGAGAGAGAGACAGAGAGACAGAATTGGGCCTATACGCACACGCACCTGGCGTGAGTTTAAGCCACTGGGTCCAGGATTTGAACAGCAAATGATCACATGGGAGTCCAGCGACATAGCCATTACACCAACTGCTGGTCCCAATAAAAATCCTTTTTAAAATCAAGCAACTCAAGCTCCATATAATCAATGATATAAGTGTAATATCATAAAACTAAATTATATAAAAAATTTTGCTCTGGGGAATGTGCACTCAGTGAAGACAGAAAGAGTGAGAAAGAAGGAAAGTGAAAACGCACCCCCCGGGAAAACAGCCATATCACTATACCTTCTCTTGCATCTTCCTCTCAGGATCTTGGGCACCCACACACACGTCCATGTGTTTTAAGTTGTTAAATCCAGGACATGAACCGTGCAGTGAAACATTTGAAATATAACTGCCTTAACCACCATGCGACTGGCTGGGTCCTGTCAAAATAAATTTCCACATAGACAAAGTGGAAAAGACAGAAGGCAAACTGGATAAAATGCTTGTCGTACATTCATTAAACAAACTTTTTAATATATTCTCAATCCTTATTAATTAATGGAAATAACTAGAAAATGAATATAATAGAAAAATGGCTAAGAGTAGTAAGAGGAAAAACAAATGAATTTAACATTTTTAAAGGATGCTCAACCACACACCTTGTGAAAAGAAATGCAAATTACAACCACAATGAGATATGTTTTTTGTTGTTTTTACCTATTGAATTGAAAAAGATCAGAAAGTAGGATAATGCATTCTGTTGATGAGTATGTCAGGTAATCTGAACTCCCATACATCATCGACAGGAATATGAATTGGTACAACTTCTTTGGAGTGAAATTTAACAAAACCTAATAAATAAAATATGTGCATATCCTCTGGCCTGGCAATTTCACTTCCAGGAATTAATTTTTCAGCTATCTATACACAAGTGAACAAAGCATGTACAAAGCTATTCATTATAGCATTGTTTGCAGACTCAGAGGATGGAAATGCTCTAAGTTTCCATCATCATCAAAGTAGTCGAGCTAGCTGGAGCTAGAATTCCCAGAATGCCTTGTAAGTCTCTGGATTAAAGCTCACCACAGAGAACGTGCAAGACACACGGGCCAGAATTCAAGTGTTTGTTGAGTATGGAGGCTGCTGCTCAGCAGGTACTGTTGCCCCTTTTAAACAGGCTGCTTGCTGGCTTGTAGCCAGGGATATAGAGGTTACTACATTTCTTCCTGCTCGGTCTCTGAATGTTGGCCAGGTGTGAGTTTGGCCTACAGGTCCTCTGAATGGTCAACGATAACAATGTTGAGTTAAAAATATAGTTTTACTTTATCCTTGTGGATTCCAATTTGTCCTCAATCACCCCCATGTCACACCCAACTTCTGACCCTTCCACCTTCAGACTGAGCTCCAGTTGACAGATACACCTAGATTATAACAGCCCCCACGCTGCTTAAGGCCTAATTATTCTAAGTCTTTCAGAGGCCCTGCATCCTTGATCAAAACCCAACTCATACCATTAGTTCAATAAATCATGAGGATTATAATGTCAACAAAAATAATGACGTGGATTTTTTATGAACATAAAGCAATGTCCAAGATCATATTAAGTGGTAAAAATAAGGTTTATAATAATGCATATGCTACTTTTTGGGTTGAAAAAGCTATGCACGCACATATGCTAAACATTACCTTATACATACGCTTCATACTCATCATGGACTACTGCTGAAAAGATACATAAAAACTGGTTATTCTTGGAGGTAGAGAACTGGTAATGACAAGGAGGATGCTGTTTCATTACGTATGTTTTGCACTGCTTGATTTCTTTTCCATGCACTCATTTTAATTTTTAAAATATTAATATAGATATTTTAAAAATGAATTAACTCACTGAAATATCCTTGCCTAAATCTCCCGAGCATAAGAAGTTCCCAGTAAACATCAGCCTCCTCTCAGTACTTACATCACTTTCTATGCAGGTTTGCCCCAAGTTTCTTGCCTTCAGGAAACAAGATATCTATGTTCGGTGCTATGGGCACAATGAATAGCATAGATCAGGAATGACTAGGTGCTCATCTACTTTAATGAATCTGAAAGCCAACAACACATCTAACAGTAAGGGCATTGCTGCTCGTGAGGTCAGTAGTGGAAGTAGACAAGAAACAGATAACCAATTGCTTCTTGTTGAAGCAAACAAAAAGATGATCTTAAAAGTATAACAAGGTGGGAGCCAGCAGTTAGCGTAATGGCTATGTCGCTGGACTACCACATAGTTGACCGCGGTTCACATCCCGGACCCGGTGGCTTAAAACTCACGCCGGGCACGTGTGCATGCGTGCCCAAGATCCCAAGAGGAGAATGGAGGAGAAGGGATTGTGGCATGACCATCCCCCCGGGGGGTGATTTTTTGCTTTCTGTCTCTCTGTCTCTCTCTGGCGAGTGCACACACCCTATAGCAAAAACCTCTCCAAAAAAAAAAAAAAAAAAAGTATAACAAGCCACATGGTGGAGAGAAACATTTCCTGTGACTATCAGATTTCTACATATTGCTTACCTTTTTGGGGGAAAAGAAGTATGAACTTACACTATCTGAAGAGTCGAAATACTTATATGTAATAAAAAAAAATCTCACTCTCTAAATTTCCCTTTTTTCCCTACATTTATAGCTAAAATGTTTAAGAATATATTTATCTATATGTATGTGTATATATAGGTGTGCACATGTGTATTTACATACATTTTATGAGTATGGTGTATATGTGTGTATACTAGAATTTTAGGGATTTTTGATTATTTATGAGAACAAAAAGAGGTTCCTCTGAATTCACAGTGAGGAAGATATGCAATCAAGCTTACTGTATAATAGCAAAAAATATCTATGGAAGATTATAAATTTTGTGAAATACTCATATACAAATATAAAATAATCTGGTCAAAATATAACTTAACCTTATTGCCTTGAATAAGGCATAGTTTTGACTAACTGATTTTAGAAATAAAAGTCTCATATTATGGGCTGTAGGCAGATAAAACCAAACTCTGTCTAGATGTTTATACATTCATTCTTTTCTACATCACACCCCTCGAGTTATTCCTGTGGGATCACAGTAAGATTACCTTGATATACAAAGGCCATTCCTCCTGCCCCCTCCCATGTACTGCTCCCACCCCTGCATGTAAAGTAGGATAATCTTTGGAGGGAAGTAATAGGGCAAATGGATTTCCAAAATTGCCCAGAAAGAAGGAAGAACAGGTGTGAGAGAGGAAGAGCTATCACAGAAATGAATTAACAATCAGCGAAATGCCCTGAGATCACAAAAGACCACTCCATCACATTCCTGTTTTCAAGGTGTCTTCTGCCTGGTCCTGGCCATTTCTGTAAAGGAAAGCAAAGTGAAAAAAAAAAAAAAAAAAAAAAAAAAAAAAATTTTACCTAAAAAAGAA
>NW_006159840.1:4601170-4618601 GCF_000334495.1 Tupaia belangeri chinensis | reverse complement strand
TAAAAAAAATCCTTTTTTTAAAAAAAAAAAAAAAAGAAAAAAAAGAGTTCTATCTCAGAAAGGAAGCAAATAGTTTTCAAAAGACCTGTAGTACCGTGTCTGTTGTCTGTAAGACCGCAGGGCTCCATGGTCTCTCATTCCTGAACTTCTACACAGAAATGCATTTCATGTTGCCGATGAGATCAGCACAAGCGACTCACACACATGGATGTTACCACAACCTCTAATTTTAAATAGAACAACTGCTAATTTAAAACCAACAGTTAAAGCACACTGGTACAGAATTATAGTCTCCTTTAGACTGGTATGATTTCTCTATGATGATTAAGACTGGCAAATCAGACGTCAAACTTTCTACAGGGAGTTGTCCTTTTTCAAATATCAATTGGTCAGAGAGCATTTGAGAAAAGGGAGGTAGTATTGCCCTACGGCATGACCTGGTTATTTTTCATCACTTATGAGCATCACAATCATAATTATTACCAGGCATTTATAAACCACCTTTCCTCCCCAATCAGCTTAGAAATGGTTTTACAAATGAATTAGAAACAGCATAGATATGGATCACTTCACACAGCACCGAGTACAGTCACCTCAAGGGGAAACGTGAGGGCTCATATATAAATCAGACTAACATTATGCTAAGGTTGAAGACCAACCATGAGGAATGGCTTATTTGCTTGAAGCCAAAGGGAATATTAGGTAAGCAAAGGACATTGCTTCCCCTGGTTACAAGGTCAGTGCTTTTTCATCGACTGAGGTCCAGTGTTAATGGATCTGGCGTCCAGATGCCAGTGCCACTGAAGGACTAATGGGCAACATGTTCACCTTCCGGAGGGAGAGAACTGAGCTATGACAGGGCTGCCCTGTCTCTGAGTCTTGTTGGCAATGCAGCACCAGCCACAGAGAAGAAATCCTGAGCTCAGAGGACACAACTACATGATACCTGATGCTCAATAATCTATCAGGACCCTTCCTCATGTACTCATCTGCAAAGGTAGTACTGGCATTTTCCTACGGGACCCAACACCATGAACTGATTGTCTGTACAGTTTTGTCAAGTCCCTAGGCCCAGAGCTGCCTCACGTGGAAGCTCAGGAGCCATAACTTCCAATCCATGCCTACTGTGCTCAAAATCATCTGCTCAGATACCACCAGAAGGTGCTCTGCAGAGCTTCTCTGTTTATGACAAGTCCCATCAATACTGCTGCCCATACGGTGCTGGAGAAGGACTTTAGTCTCCTGTGGGTCTTGCTTTGCTATGAAGACAGAACCAATCCATGTTATATGGTTTGCGGATATTAGAAGTAAGTTTTCTCAGGGCCGTTATGAGAGATGTCGATTTTTAAGTAAGAATGCACTTGATTATTCCTATATTTAGGTGTAGGCTTTTCCTCTACAGCAAGTGGTGAGTTTTGTAGCAAACCTCACAGTGTTTAAATACCTGTCTGCGACGATAGAAATGGTTAGTGGCACACACACAATGCAAACATCTATTTTAGGAAGTGTTCTGAAAGCTCTAATGGTGTCTGGTTTCTACCCAGCTACTAGTGGAAGATAAAGTGATGCTTGTCACATTCAACATGCATAAATTTGTGCCAACATGCAGATTCTGACTCAGTTTGGAATAAGCCCCAAGAATCTGCATTTCTACCCGCCACCAAGGTCAAGTGGGCGAACTTGCAGTGGCACAAAGCAGGAAGGTCACATGTAACTTTCTAATCCCAAAGCTGAGGGATCTGCCCAGCTGACACTCTTGCTTAGAAATTGTCCTGGCCTGTCCGGAACTGTGCACAGTTCATAATCAGATGTCATTAGAGCAGAGCTGCTCCACACAGCCCATTGCCCAGGCAGTCCAGAAAGGTACTCTCTAGTGAACAGATGTGGAGCAGCAAGAGGCTAACAGTGTCTTCCCACCTCAGCCCTACTCTGCCTGGGTCACTTCACCTCACTCCAAACAGAATACAGTGTTAGAATTTGTTTTTCAGCCTGAAAGCTAATTTTCCTGATTTTAGTGACAACCAGGAAGCAAAAGCCGAGGGAGCGGAGTCTTGCAGAGTGCTGGAGTCTCCACTGGGAGAGGAGAGGAGAGGAGAGTGTGGTCGTTTAGAGAGCCCACACTTATAAGGAGAAAAATAGAGGTAAGATATTTATGGGACACAGAAACGGATTGTTGTCTGTTGATGACAATGTGTATAGTATCCTCAACTGGACTGGTGTGAGGTATATTCATGTTGGGTAAATTCACTTTATAAGTTAAGTAATATATTGTGATTAAATGTATAAAATAAATTAAAAGAAAGAAAAAGAGAGAGAGAGAGAGAGCTCACACTGAGTGAGGCAGAGCTCCAGGCCAGGGACACTGCAGAGTTCATGCAGATAAAACACAGGCGTTCATGGCTAGCAAGGGGTGGGAGAGGGACAGCATAGGCAAAGGAGACAACTTCTTCATCTGAGACCCCAGGCACACAGCACAGGGTGAGGGGTTCAGCACTGACTTCCTCTGGGCAAGGTATTCTTGACAATCAGCCAGCCTGTGTTGTACTGAAAGAACAGAAAACAAAAGAAGCAGGAGTGGTGGCAAATGAGACCTTCTTGGAAGCCCCAGCACAGGAGTGCTGATAATATCTGTCCATGGCATATGACTTCTCGACTATGCCTAAGCTGATGAAAAAAAGAAAGGTTGCATTTAAGTCTGGGATATACCATGTCTGCTATGATCAAGTTATTTAAGTTGGGGTGTGTGTGTGTGTGTGTGTGTGTGTGTGTGTGAGTGGGGGGGGGTAGTCTCAACTCAAGGGGTGCACCCAAAATCTGCAGATTTGGGGGAGATGCTAACTGGGAGATGGCACTTTATTCATTTCTTCACTTTATATAATTTAAGTCTCTCTAGGTGTGACACCTTGGAGAGAGAAATAAAGATATGAATTCCTCAAAGACACCTACATGACTTCTCTGCTTCTCCAATTGTGATGTAAGCTGTAGAACACAAAGGGATTGGAAAACATTAGCCAAATAGAAAAACAGTAGGTAACACTGTTTACTATGACCAGGTGCTGAGCTAAGTGCTTTGTAGGCATTATTCAAGGTAGAAAAAAGATTTCTACAGAGAAAACAGTAGTTCTTCCTCGGGATTTCTTAACTGATTGGTTAGGGCCCTTTATGAAATCAGCGGTGTTTTTCAGCTATCACAGTCTTCCAAGATAGAGATGAAATAGCTTTCTAGATAGATTTGGTATCTCTGGGCATTCTCACCAGAAGATGCACTACAGTTGCTGCTCCAGGAGTTGTTGATTGGATCTTTGCTTTTGCCTGTGAGCACCATAATCCCCTAAAAGCCAATGACATAAAAAGTTGTGGTAATTCTAGCATGTGAAGAACCTCTCCTTTCTGATTGTGACTTGACTAAGTTAGAAATGGAAGTGACAATATTGGGCATCACTCACATTTCTGATTAGTCTAGGTAGCATGAGAAGTTGATAATGGCCAACTCAAAAAAATCACATATATGTTTAAGCCTGTACATTAAAACTCTTAAACCAGAGGCCAGCTATTTAAATGGACTCCAGAAAGAATATCTAACATTAGTTTTTTCTACAGCTGTCACATTAGGATAAAGCTCATTACCATTTTTCCTCTTTGGCTCTGCCATCCCATTGCAAGAGCCTGTTGTTGAAGTGTACACCACAGAGAAGAATCAGAGAAAGCCTTGTTTACTGCCTCAGACACTTCGAGCGCTACCTGCATCCAAGAACTCAAGGAGGGAACCAGACAGATATGGAGTTTATGTGAAAGAATGAAATTATCCTCAATTATTTTCTTAATGGGGAGGAAATGGAGACGTTAAAGTTCTCTCCTGCTGGAGCAAACCAAAATGTGCAGTGATGAACAGCCTTTCTTCCACAATTTACTTTGCTTAAATTCAAAGTTGTTTCGTGATAGCCCAAGACTCCCCCAGAGGAACTCTGTAGTTTTGCAGCAAATACCATTTGCATTTGCTCATTGAGTCACTACCAAGTTTCCTGCGGGAGAGCTTCAAAAGATCTTCACATGGTGCAGGAGCTAATGACTGCACTCCCCAGGAGTCTCTGCTCAGAAATGTTTTCCCTGCAAAAGCTCACAGCCTACACTTGGAAAAGTCTCAAATGTGATAATTAGAGCAATCGGCATTTTCTTATGAGAAGGAGGTGTATGTATCTCAGTGATGGGTGGTCCAAATTCTTGGATTTCAGAATGCAAAATATAATGCAGTCATGGGAAAACATTTAGCTTTGTAACACAAGGCCAAGCTAGAATTTAAAGGGAAAATCAAACAGCTTTCTAGAATAAGCATACCAAGTTGGAACTTGGATCTTTCAGGCTAAGAGCTCATTATGTCTTGGAAGATGGAGCAGCACAAAGCAATAGGAAGAGTATTTGTTTTACAATCAGAGATCAGAGTTTTCAGTTAATCTACACTCTGCCACCTCCTAGCACGTGTCCTTACAAAAGTCATCTGACATCTCTGAGCCTCTGTAACTTCATCTGTTCAATAGGGATTATGATATCTGAATACCCGTTCTGCTGAGATCAAATGTGATATGCAAAGTTTCTTTTTTTTTGGAGAGGTTTTCACTATAGGGCGTGTGCGCTCGCCAGACAGACAGAGACATAGAGACAGAAAGCAAAACATCACCCCCCAGGGGGGATGGTCACGCCACAATCCCTTTTCCTCCATTCTCCTCTCGGGATCTTGGGCACGCACGCACACGCGCCCGGCGTGAGTTTTAAGCCACCGGGTCCGGGATGCGAACCGCGGTCAACTACGTGGGAGTCCAGTGACATAGCCATTACGCTAACTGCTGGTTCCCAGATATGCAAAGTTTCTTAAACAGTGGGTCCCAAAGGAAGTTTCGTTTGCTCTTTACTTGTGGACTTCTCCATAATCATTTCAAATTCTTCTTCTTTTTTTTTTTTTTTAGAGATTTTTGCTTTAGGGTGCATGTACTCACCAGACAGAACATGAGAAATCACCACCCCAAGGAGACTTGGCAATGCAGTGACACCTTCTCTTTTATTCTCCTCTTGAGATTTTGGGCATACGCGCACACACGTCTGGTGTGAGTTTTAAGCCACCATGTCCAGTACTTGAATTGTGAACAAATACGTGTGAGTCCAGGGACATAATCATTATGCCATCTATTGGTCCTGATCATTTTAAATTCTAAAATCAGGATGGTATGGTGACGGAGAATAATAAAGCAACATGATCACATTAATCTAGAGGCAATACAAGCCTGACAGGAAAAAAAATCTACATTTGTCTTCTGATGTAAACAATGAAAAATTGGAGAGAAAAGCTAGCTTTAACTGTCTTAGAGAGTGCAATGTTTGTTTGTATGTGAGCTTTTGTGTTTTATATTTGTTTGCTTCTTCATCATTAAAAACTTATAATTATTATGGAAGTGATCTAGCACAAACGTCTCAATTTGCCACCTGAAAACAAATATTACAAGATTAATCCTAGTAGTCATACATATTAGCGGCAAAACAAGGACTGGAACCCAGGATTTCTGATTCTAATGTAGGGTTATTTCTATTATAGTTGCTTCTGTTTGCTGAATGTTCCCCTACCTTGATCCCATGAACCATGGCTTTGGGACTATAATTCCCACAATGTCCTAGCCTGATCTGAGTTCTTGTCCTTAACCTACCACAAACCTAGTGTGACTTTGGCACTTTTTTTTATTGTCTCTGGGTTAGCTTTCTCATTAACTTCCCATTTAGATTATCCATTCCCTTAAATTAAAAAATTTAAAAACAAGCCTCCAACAATTAAACTAATGGTGGATAAGAGAGAGGAAACTCTTGAAGGCATCTGAGTAGGCAAAGACTATTTAAGTAAGACCCCAAAAGCATAGGGAATAATCCCAAAAATAGACAAATGGGATTACATGAAGTTAAAAAGCGTCTGCTCAGCAAATAAACAATAATTAGAGTGAATCAGCAACCTATGGAATGGGAGACTATATTTGCAAACTATGTCACAGATAATGGATTGGTAACCAGAATATTCAGAGAACTCAAGCTGCCTACCTGTGGAAAAGAAAAAAAAAATCAGCCCAATTAAAAGATGGGCAAATGAGCTGAACAGACAACTCTCTAAGAAACACATATGAACAGCCAAAAAGCATATGAAAAAATGTTCAATATACCTTTATAAGGGAGATTCAAATCAAAACTACAATGAGATACCATCTAACCTCAGTCAGAATGGCTAAGATTAAGAAAATTACAAATGCATTGGACCAGCAGATGGCATAATGGCTACATCACTGGACTCTCACATAGTCAACCACGGTTCGAGTCCCGGATCTGGTGGCTTAAACTTGCACCGGGCATGTGTGTGTGCATGCCCAAGATCCTGAGAGGTGAATGGGGGGAAAAGGGATTGTGTTGTGGCCATTCCCCCTGGAGGAGAAGGGATTGTGTTGTGGTCATTCCCCCTGGGGGATGCTTTCCCACTTTATGTCTCTCTGTCTCTGTCTTTCTGGCAAGTACATGTGCCCTATAGTAAAAACCTCTCCAAAAAAAGAAAGAAAGAAAGAAAGAAAGAAAGAAAGAAAGAAAGAAAGAAAGAAAGAAAGAAAGAAAGAAAGATAGGAAGGAAGAAATTATAAATGGTAAATTCTGAAAAGGCTATGGTGAAAAGGGAACTCTCCTACATTGTTCGTGGGAATATAAATTAGTACAACCACTGTGAAGAACAATATGAAGATTCCTCAAAGACTGACAAATAGAACTACCATACTATCTAGTAATTCTGCTTCTGAGTATCTACCCAAAAGATAGGAATACACTCAGTCAAGAAAGTACTTGCATATTCATGTTTATTGTGGCATTATTCACTATTGCTAAGACATGTCCATGAACAGATGAATGGATTGAAAGTGTGACACATAGTGTGTCACACTATGGAATACTTCTCAGCCATAAAACACAATGAGACCCTGTCATTTGATAGAAAGTGAATAAATATGGATGATTTACTGCTAAGTGAAGCAAACCAGACTACAAAAGAGAAGCATTGTATGTCCCCACTTACTATATACCAAATGTCTGCATTTTATGGCAGAAACTAAAAGACCAGAACATATATGTATGTTATCTTCAACTGAACTAATATGTATTCATGCAGGGAAAATTCATTTTGCATGCTGTAATGATATACAATGATAGCATGTACAAAAAATAAATAAATAAACAATTGTAGGGGCCAGCAGGCAGCATGATGGTTATGGTGTTGAACTCCCAGATGGCTGACTGTGGTGTGAGTCCTGGATATGGCAGCTTGAAGGTCATGCCAGGCACAGATGTGTGCATGTCCTAGGTCCCAAGAGGTGAATGGAGGAGAAGGCATTGCAGTGTGGCCATCCCCCCTGGGGATGATTTATCACTTTCCCTTTTGCTGTCTCTATCTGTCTCTCTCTGACAAGCACATGCATGTGCCCTACGGCAAGGACCTGAAAAAAACTGTATAAGGGCCAACAGAGGGCATAATGGTTTATGTCACTGACTCCCACGTGACTGACCATGGTTCAAATCCTGAACTGAATGGCTTCAAACTCACTCTGGGCATGTGTGTGTCCAAGATCCCAGAAAGAGAACAGAGGAGAAGAGATCAGGGTGTGGCCATCCCCTGGAGTAGGGTGGGTGGATTTCTCACTTTCTATCTCTCTCTGGCTCTCTGGCAAGTGCATGTGTCCTATAGTAAAATCTCTCCAAATAAAAAACATAGTATATACTATTAATGAAAAATCCAAAAACAAAATTAAGAAAAAAAAACTTATTTCTAATAGCATGGAAAAAGATAAAACACCTAGGAATAAAATTTTGACAAAAGTTGCAGCAAAAACAAAAGCCTTGGATTAATTTAGGTGTTGCCTGCCCTTGACAAACGTTGCTAATCTATTACAGCATTATAATTACTGAGATCATACTTGGTTTCAGAATCTTTTTCAACACAAGGTTCAGCAAAACCTATCAGTGAGCTGGAAAGCAAAATGAAACTCATTGGCCATCCAAAGATTGAATGAGCTCAAGTTCCCAAATAATTTTACTTATTCCTACGGTTGATATTAGAGACTAAACCATTACTGAAATTTTTATACTCGTTACCTATTTTTTTTTATTTAATTTATTTTTCTGAGAGGTTTTTGCTATAAGGATTGTGAGCTCTCCAGAAAAGGTGATACAGAGAGAAAGAAAGCAAGAAATTACCCTCCAGGTGGAATGGCCACACACAGTCCCTTCTCTATTCTTCTCTTGAGATCTTGGGTACACACACACATGCACCTGATGTCAGTTTAAGGCACCAGGTCCAGGACTCGAACCATGGTGGATTAAGTGGGAGTACAACAATGTAACCATTATGCCATCTGCTTGTCCCTCATTATCTGTTTTAACATGATTTCTTCTCTACTGATGGTGACTGGGTTAATCAGATAATAGAGCAAACTTTGAATTTCCCAGTTTTTATGCTTTCATCTACAATTCATTTCTACATAAGAAAACCTTTTAGAGTTGGTATAATCTTAACACTTAAAACCTAGGTAACTGGGCCAGTAGATGGTATGATGATTAAACCACTGGATTCCACATGGCTGACTCTGCAGTTCGAGTCCTGGACTCAACAGCTTGAAAATCCCATCGATTGTGTGTATGTGTGTGTGTGTGTGTGTGTGTATGCCCAAAATCCCAAGAGAAGAACAGAGGAGAAGAGACTGTGGCATGGCCATCCCCTCTAGGGTAGGGGATGGTGATTTCATTTCTCACTTTCTCTCTCTCTCTCTCTCTCTCTCTCTCTCTCTGTGTGTGTGTGTGTGTGTGTGTGTGTGTGTGTGGTGTGTGTCTATCTGGGTAAGCAACACACTCTGTGGCAAAAAATCTATTTAAAAAAAGACAAAAACAAGAAACTTTTACCTTATATAGTTTGGAGCAGGCAGTAAATAAATGATTTTTCTCCGTATTTGATGGTAAATTTGGTGCCTTGAAGTTCATCCAGTACTTGGTTCAAAATCTCTCGAAGATTTGGCAACCTTAGTTTGGAATCTGCCATTCCTAGAAAGCATTCTAGGAAAAATGCCATAAAATAATTTTGAAAAAGAGTTCTATCTAGGTCTGGTCACAGAAACAAAAGTAAATTTAGAAAGGGAAATCAGTTCACATTTCTGATCAATGGGTGAAGCATAGTCAAAGTGTATTGATTAGAGTCTTGGAACTAGAAAACTTTCATACCCTGAGAAATCATAGGCCTAGATAATTAGTATTTCTTTTCTAGCTAAGTTGTGCTTTACCAGATAATTCTACAGAGAAGTTATGTCAAAAGACAAAAGTGGTTGTGGCCAGCAGATGCCGTGGTAGTTAAGGTTGCTGGACTGCTACATGGTTGACTGTGACTTGAGCCCCAGACCTACCAGGTGACGTTCTCTCTCTCTCTTTCTCTCTCTCTCTCTCTCTGTCCCTCTCTGGTCCAATTAACATAAATAAACAAATAATGAAAATTAAGTAAAATACTTCCTTAAAAAAACAAAAAAGAAAAAGGTATAAAATATGACCACCAAGTTTCAGCCTCTGTCTCTTGTGTCATCAGACATCACCCACCACTTCTCTTCGAGGCCAACATCTCTCACTCCCCAGGGTCATTCCTCCCCCGCTTTTAGACATGGCTCTTGGCTCCTCCACTCCCCAGCACTGATCCACCGTAATTCTTGGTGACTCTGATACGCCCTTAAAGATACTTCCAGTGGCCCAGTATGCTTTTTCCTGACCTCGTCTCTTGTACTCCTCGTACTACACTTCAGCCAATTCACTTCCACTGCCACACCACAGATACTTTCATAATAATAACAACAACCTTTCTACACTATAAATTGTAAACATCCCACTCTTTGCTCCCTACCTTCTATTTTTCCATATCAAACTCTACCCTAGAAGGAGTCCTGCCTGGAAGGTTGGTTTTTACCAACCAGAGCTTACAAGCGTATTTTTCTCTAGCCCCCAAGGGCAGTACTCTCTCACACACACAGCTTTAATTCCATAGGCAATTTTACAATCTCTCTTGAATTCCTCCTCAATTTTCTTTTATTCTGGGCTAAACCAAAACCATGGCTGATCCCAACTGGCCATCTGCACTTCACATGTACATCCCTGTGCTGATGCATAAAAACCACACATCACTAGCCCCAGGTGGGCCTTTAAGAACAGCTGGCCATATCATCATCTCTATCCATGCCCCCTCCCACTCTTAGGTCAAGATCTCGTACTTATTTTCTCCCTTCTACCCTCATTCATGTACTCTTCCATCCTCCCTCTTATCTAATAACCTTCATTCTTATTTCAGTGAAAGGAGGACTTTCCATGTTCTCTTGATCACATCTACCCCTCTCTTCAGAGGCAGCATGCGAGGTTCGAGACTCCAGGCTCAAGTTGCTTCTAATAGATGGGAATCTTGTTTAATCCACTTGTTTAATCTTCTTGTGCTTAACTTTTCACTGTAATATAGGGATAATGTTGACTGCCTTGGAGGAGGGTAACTATTGAGAATTTGAGGAGTCAATATACTTAGGGCACATTAAGAGCTTCAGGTACCTGAACAAACCATATGTATTTGCCATGATGTTTGTTTCTGTGCACGTGTATTCTGTCCCCACCCCATTCCTGTGGATGGATGACTGACTGCCAGCAGAGGGGAGCCTCCCTGCCCAAGCACTAGATCTCCTACTCTCTCTGCTAGGCAGACATTGCTCCAGAAATTTATCCCTTCCTGCTGGATTTTCCCCAAATACAAAAAAATGCTCTTATTTTGCCCATCTTGAAAAGTTCATTTGAATCCCATATGTCCAACTGTGGCACTGTCTTCTCTTTCTGCTTACAGTCACATTACCTTAAGAAGCTGTGAGTTGTCCACCTCCTGTCTTCAATTTGTCTTCTTGCAAATCAAAACCACAGTGAGATATTATCTTACCTGAGTTAGAATGGCAAGTATTAAAAAAAAAATAGCTGGTGCTGGTGAGGATGCAGACAAAGGGGAACACCTTTACACTGTTGGTGAGGACGTAAATTAGTACAGTCATTATGGAAAACTGTGGAGTTTTGTCTAAAATCTCAAATCAGAACTGCCATTTGATCCAGCAATTAGACTACTGGTACAGAGCCAAAGGGAGGAGGTCAGTACGTCACACAGACACCCTCACCTCAGTGTTTGCAGCACTAATCACAGCAGTCAAGACGAGGAATCAACAAATGCATACATAAAGAAAATGTGAATTTGTTTGCACATCCATACAATGAAATAATATTCAGTCACTGAAAAGAGTGAAATCCTGTCATTGGAGATTAATGGGTGAGCTTGGAGGATATAATGTCAACTGAAATAAGCCAGGCAAAGAAAGAGAAATGGCATGTGTTCTCACTTACAGGTAGAAATTGAGAAAGATGACTTCATAGAAGTAGGGAGGAGATTAACCTCTAGAGCCTGAGATGGGTGGGGGAGTGGGGAGAGAGGACAGAGGGAAGTTGATTCGAGAAACAAAATTGCAGGGAGATGAGAGAAGCAGTTTCTGTTGTAGAACATAGAAGGGTGAACATGGTTAATAACAACTTGGCATGTATCTCCGGGAACTGCAGAGAGGATTTGGAAAGTTCCTAACACAAAGTAATGACAAATGGCGGATACGATGGGCATACATATGACCTGATTCAATCATTATGCTGTGTATTCAGATACTGAGAAACTGCATTATATCACACAAATATATAATTATTAAATGAAAGTAAAAATCAAACTCAACAGAAAAATTAAATAAAATTTTACATTTTCTCTTCTTCACAACCACCACCGATGCAGATTTAGTCCTCACTGAAGCTGCCTCCTGAAGGCTCTGCACTCCCTTGGCTTTGGCCTCCATCTCCTGCATCCTCTCCCACCCTGCGGTCAGTCTTTCTTGGACTTTCTGGTTCATTCATTCTCATTTACTTAACGTGTGAGATACCCAGGACTCTGTTCCTGGACTCTTGGATCTGCATACACTTGTCTGGTGGTCTCTGCCAGCCCTGTGGCCTCACCTCCTGGTGGTCTCTTCCAGCCCTGTGGCCTTACATCCTGTCTAGGTGATATGCCTCCGGTAACTGTTACCTAACTCTTTCCGCCCTTCTTGATCCAGCCGCCTTCGACCTACAGCTTCACTCAAGCGTGCTGGCCCCTGCTCAAAGCTCCGCACTGCCCCTTCACCTCCAATGCACCAACAGTCGTCAGCATCTCCACAAGTGCTGGATCTTTCCCTTCAGGTTCTCAGACTGAACATACAGGGCTGAATACTCTTTTTCTCACATATCCTTCATTTGACTCATCAAAAAAATCCTGTTGATTTTACACTCAAAATATGCCAGAATCTGACTAGTTTTCACCCCATCCACTTCTTTCCCAGTCCCAGCTCTCAACGTGCCAGGCAGTGGACCACAGTGCCCACCGCCCAGCTCCGGAGCCCACCCCCAGGCTCTGTGCCCAGCTCTGCCCCTTTCAGTCTACCTGCATAGAGGTCCTCAGGCACCCTGGGCAACCATAATTGGAGGATGTGCCCTGACAGCTTCCCAGGTTGCTTAGACCAAGACCCAGTGACAGTGGCCCACGCGCCTCTGCGAGGTTGGCTTCCACGCCCCCAAAAGCCTTCCTTGGCCTGGTTTTCTACCGTCCTCCTGTTCTTTTCTCTGTTCCTGCCATGCTGCTCTAAGGACGCCTCAGGAACCTCCCGCCTCAGTGCTTTCGCCCTGCAGTCCTCTCTCCTCCAATGTGCAGCCCCCACGTCTGGCGTCCACCGTCTTGGCCGCACCTCCTTAGATACTTGCTGGCACCTTTCTCACCAGTCACGTGATCGAAAACGTCACTATTCCCTACCTCAGTCGTCTCTCCCCTCTAAGATTTACATTCACTCATCCCTGGTGTTTCCAGAGGTGCGGTGTGATTGTATCAGTGGGACTCAGTCATATGCGTCTGCGCCTCCAACAGGAACTCGGCCACTGCTGTTTCCCCAAGTGTCTACCAAGGAATTTGGCCAAAAGAAGGCTGGGCCTCCAGCCGCAGCTACCTGGGAGTAGCCTCCAAGCCCTTCTGACTTCAGTGACAGCAGTCTTTTCTGTCATGGAGCCTCAGCCCACATCTGAGAGTTTAGGCTAGTGAGGTGACTGACTCATGGTGGCTCTCAGGCGTGTGACCTCAGTGTGACCTCCAGGGACAGAGCTGCTAGAGACTGAGTTGGACCACACGGAATCCTCGGCCACGCTGCATAATGAAGCTCATCGACACTCACGCCGGAGTGTGCTCTCCCACGCATGTTGTCACATGTGGTGTGGGAGAGCTCCAAGCCTTGACAATGAATGGAAGAAATGACCGAATTAAACAGACACGTTAAAGCCCAAGTTTACAATGGAGACATTCGCGGTGATGTTAAGCTCAGCACGTCGTCGGCACGTTTTCTCTCTGGCTTTCTTACCTCTCACTCCAAGTGAGTTTCCAGGACTTGTGAGGTAAATGACTAATGTTCACTTTTGCAAGAATCACAGATTTTAGCTTAAAAGGGTTTTCCTGAAAATTTGATATATAAAACAAAAACCTGGGGCAGAATGGTGGCACAGCACTGAGAGGCATCTCTGAGGCTGACACACACCAGAAGGCACCAGGTTTGAATCCAGGACCTCCCTGAGGGCACAGGGCATGCACAGGCCCAGGATCCAGGGCTGGCCAAAGCTGGGGTCAGGATCCTGTTGTGGGGTGTTATCTCTATGTCTCTCTCTCCCCCACTCTTTCTTATTCATGGAAGAAATAAATACATTTTTTTAAAACCCCTAAAACAGTGGCCAGCAGGTGGCTTAATGTTTAAGGTATTGGACTCCCACATGGCCAACTGCAGTTCGAGTCTCAGACCTGGATGCTTGCTCCCTCACTTTCTCTCTCTCCCTCTTTCTGTCTTTCTGCATGTCTCTCTCTGGTGAGCACATATGCCCTATAGCAAATTTTAAAAATACTACTAATAAATAAAATTAAATAAATAATGTTTTTAAAAAACTTAAAAATGGCATTCTTTAAAAATAATTACAGATAACTTTTGGAGGAAGCAGTTCTTTTTTCATTTGTTTTTTATTGGCAGAGGGCACATGATTGCCAGAAAGAGCGTGGGCATGCCCAGTGGGGCATGGTCATGCTGACAGCCCTTTGCCCCTTTTCTTCATCCCATCAGGACTTGAGGCAACCACGCACGTATACCCACGTGTATGGCACCCGAACAGCAGTCGGTCAAGTGAGATCTGCTTTGCAATGCACAGCTCTAACCCCTTTGCTCCATGGGTCAGCATGTGGAGGGAGCAGTTTTAGGTATATAATTATTAACTTGGTTCCGTGTGGAATTGAATAGACCAAAGGAATTCACTTGTGCCTTATACAGTAAAAAACATACATAATGAAACAAATGTGCTGGAACTCAAAGATACTACTAATATGAGTGTTAAAATATTAGTTTCAATTTTTAACTTTCTGTTTAAACCCAAATCATTTTAATCTATTTAGATTAAAATTTTTGTCATCTGTAAAAATGTTCTTTCAGTTTTCTCTGCTAGTACACTATATTCTTAGAAAATAGTAAATCCTAACCTCAAAAATAGAGGATCACAGAAGATGATAATTAAAAAACTAATAATAGGAACCAACAGATGGAGTGATGTCTAAGGGTGCTAGACTCCCACATGGTCAACTGTGGTTCGAGTCCTGGACCAGGTGGCTCTCTCTCTCTCTCTCTTTCTCTCCTTCTCTGCTCAAATTAAAATAACTAACTAACTAAATAAAGTCAAATATAATAATTCTTTTAAAAAAATAACAATAAATCCATAAAGCCCTCTGCTGCTGTGTGGAAAGCCAGTAAGAATTGTAAAAGCTATTCCAAGGAGAAGATACCTTCGCACTTGCAAAAATGCTACAAAATGTTTATCTTCAGATGAAAGGAAGGAAATAGAGAGATATAATTCCTTTCAATTTAATGTCAGAGAAAGTCTTTGTACTTATATACAGATTTGACTTCTCCTTGAAAATCTGTAACCAAATAGCAAGAAGACGAGGGGGTGGGAAGATACAGACAGCCCAATTTAAGATCCCATAGAGGCTGGAGTTTGCAAGACTCTCTGTCAGAGCTGAGAACACCATTTATACCCTGAGTGGTACAAGTTTCACTGAAAATGCAGTGTCAGTAATCAACAGTGAAACACTAAATTATGGCTTGAGGCTGAACAGGGACTCTTTATCAATTTTATTACTTTGGGAAATGCACACACACACATTAATATTTTTCAGGACCTTTTCCAAAAATATCCAGCAATGAGAAATATATAAAAGCAAGAAATAGCTTTGACTCAAGAATATTTTGGGGGATAGTGGAGCCAGCCTCATCTTTTTGAACCTGCCATTAAGGTCAGGCCCATTCATCTACGTTAGAAATATGTGCTTCGATAATGAGATATTCCCACAATGAGTTGTGAACTGAGTAAATCTCATTCAAATGTAATTTGAATTTAATGCCTTGTCCTTAAAATAAACAAAGCATCATAAAAGTTTTAATGATACACAGTGAATCAAGACAATGCAAAAAGTGCCCCAAACGTTTATCCCAACCCGTGTTTCTCGGTTTACCAGGACATGTGGGGGGCTTGCCCTCATGTTTGCGTGCCATCTCCACACCAGCGTGCTCTGAACTTGCTGAGCCAGTTCTTATTGCTTTTCTTTTTCCTTTTCTTTACTTTTTTAGTCAGTGTTTAAGTCATTTTGCCAAGTATCCATGCCTCAAAGTCAATGCTTCCACGTTTAAGAGGCATCTATCTCCTCTTGGCACCAAGCCTGGGGCTTCAAAAGAAGAAACTTTATTATCCAGGTCAGAGATTTCTGAAGAATCGGTTAAAAACATCCATTGGGGGTTGGGGGGGAGCCCTCATTCCTCCATGGAGCAGGTGAACCATGCAGACCCTCATCTCTCTCAATCATTGTGTGGAAATCTTAATATTGTGCCAACCTACGGAACATCTTGCTTTTTGTTTTGACATAGGCAAGAAAAAAAACATCCTAGACTTCTACACAAGTGCCTGTCGCCATGGTCCTCTGTCCTCACAGGCCAGGGCCAGGCAACATGAGAGACCAACAGACACAGGACCTTTCACTGCACAGACAAGAGCCCAGTGAAGTGACCATGCTTCAGAATCTCAGGATCTGATAATCAGGACCACCGTGGACTACTTAGATGGGGTTAAGGCCTGTCGACTTTTAGGATTTCAATTGTCTTCAATTTTCTTATCTATAAAATGAGGATTACAATACCTACCTCATATGAATCCTGTCTGGATAGAAGGGGATGATGTATTTAAAGCAGCTAGGACTATGTCTATAATTCTCAATAAATGAGTAACGGTTATTATGAAATATGCATAGGACAAATTTATTTAGTTTTAATCATAACTTGGAAGCTGAGTATGGGCATGGTATATGCAGTTTTAAACAAGTCATCTTTTATAATTCAGAAATCTTAATACATTTTGAAAGAAACTACCTATCTTTATAAATAGAAGTATGTTGATTATGTCTCAAAGATGGAGAGTCCAAAGCACAAAATCATGACTTTTCCAATAGCACACACAAACAAATATTTTCTTTTAAGATTTTTCATAATAAAATGAAGGCCACGGCTGAAGTTAGAGAGACCGTCACTTCCTCATGACCAGCACAGGCACACTGGGGCTTCGCTCCAAGGGGTCTGCCTCTTTTTTGCCAACAAGGAATTGCTTCTGATTTGCAAAGATTCAAAACTAGTCAAGGATGGTGCCTCCCTGGAAAAAATCAGTGCCAGATCATGAAGACAGTGAAGAAAAAACATCTTTCAGCAAACAGTGTGCCCGGATGGCATTACACATGCAAAACACACGAGCGCTCAGTTGAGAAAGTGAAGTTTCTCCTCACGTGCAATTGTATAGCTGTTTAACGGCAGCCTCCTTTTCCTAAAGCCGAGCGCTATGAAGAATGTCGCCAGTGTTTGCAGGACGGACTGTGGTTGCACAGGGCTTTCTCAGCACTTCCTTGGTGGCTCGGTGCCCTGGGAGAGCTAGAGGAACATCCTGGCTACTTCCCACTTGTTCTCCCCCCAAAAGCTTCAATGTCCCTGCTGAAATCCCTCTATTTAAAGGTGAGATAATCAGCTTTAGTCCCACAGGCTTGGATCAAACACAATCTCTGAGCTGAAAACAAATCCAACCCTAAGCTGGGGGCCACCAGCCTCTGTCTGCTAGCAAAGAAAAGAAGGACTGGCTTTTTTTTTTTTTTTTTTTTTTTTTTTTCCAGGCCTGGAAATTTCCATGCCCTGGAAAC
>NW_006159840.1:4599903-4600797 GCF_000334495.1 Tupaia belangeri chinensis | reverse complement strand
CGAGAAAAAAAAAAAAGGGTTGGTTTTTTTTTTTTTTTTTTTTTTTCTTTCCAGGACTGGAAATTCTCATGCCCTGGAAACCTCAGCAGTAGAACTTAAAGTGTTTCCCAAAGACAAACATCCCTATTATGAAGGGGACAGGGCTTTGGCAGCCATCTGCAAACTGTGGCCAGGGGCCATCCTGACTCATGAAGGGAGAGCAAACAATCCCTTTGTCCACTGTCCATGGGGCCAGTCTGGGCCCCCCAGTCAGGAAGTACTCTTCCAGCCCCCCGGCTCCCACTGCCCCCATCAAAGCCTTCTTTCTCAACATCGTGCTTTCCTAACCGTGCCATCTGGCTGCTCTAGAGAACCCCCCTGCCCAGTCCAGGCACCACAGCACGCACAGCCAGGTGAAGCCCCACCACACCTTTCCGTGCACAGAGGAAAGATCAGACACAGGGTGGGATAGTCCACACAGGTGTGTGTGTTGGTGAGAAGGCACCCCTGGGTGAAAGCAACCTGCACTGAACAGAGGAAGCTGGAGAATGGTGAATAGAGCTAGTGTAGGACAGACTTAGCTTTACACAAAGCCACTGCAAATGTCAGTTACAAAGCTCAGAGATTTTCATAGATTCTTTAAAAATAGGAAACAAGGAAACTGGTGAGATGATTCAATAGTCTCAAATGTTCCTGACCATCTGGTTTGTCATCTACCTTCATATGAGAATTGCATTAAAGTCTTTCCTTCTCAAAGAAGCCTGGGAGCTCTCTAATACCCTGCCTGGTAACTTTTCCTTAGGATACCACCTGGCCTCCCCTCAGCCAGGCTCTGCCTCATAAGTCTAGGTGCTTTGCTGGAATGGTGGTTTGGAAGTATGCAGGCTGTTTTTCTTGATTTCTCCCCAAGAATAG
>NW_006159840.1:4573815-4599701 GCF_000334495.1 Tupaia belangeri chinensis | reverse complement strand
GGAAAGAGGGAGGAAGGTCTATACAACAGTTCAGGAAAGGTAGCACGCAGGTATTTCCCTTTCATAAACAGTGCTTCACAAATCCACTCTGCTGATGAGCACTCCAGGCGAGTCAACAGGTAACTCTGAATGAGGAGCTTGGCTGGACTGGTTCCTAAGCACAACTCAAAGACCCAGATGAAGCCGCCCCATTGGCCAGGTCCCCAGGGCTGCAGACCATCAGCCCCCTCGTCCTCTGTACCAACCCTGCTGCAAGATTTTCCTAGAGAAAACCAGCTTCTAGTTCTGCCTCACAAAGCAAGAGCCCAGAGCCTTCCCTCTACTGAGTCCTGCCCGCTTAGACTCCCACCCGTGCAGCTGGAGTCTAAGCCAGGCACAGATAGGCTTTCCTCCGTTAATCCTTTCCACTCTCCAACCCCACTGAAACATGCAACCCCACATGTGTGTACGTATGAATATTCAGAGAGACAAAGAGGCAGAGAACACACTGACATGATGTATTTCTTTTAAAAATCCTGAGCCAGTTCCTTACAGCTTCCTGTTAGCCTTCCTATCGTACCAGGTGATTGTTTTTCGCAAATAATCACAACACTATATTTAATTCAGTATAAACTATCTGATTAAATAACAGGTCTACAAGCTATATAATAAAAATATACTGTCTGAGCTTTTTAAAATATACATAAATCAATTTATGGAAATGTCATTTTAAAGCTAAATAAAGTATACTAAGTAGAATTTCATAATTTTCCATGAGAACTGTTCTCTAAGCTTCATGGAGAAAGCAGTAAGCTTTTTCTTCAGTATCTCTACATTTTTTTAAAAAAGAAGTATTTATTTATTTATTTAATTCCATTTGTTGTTATTATTATTATTTTATAATTTGACCAGAGAAACAGAGAGCAAGAGAAAGGGAAACCAAGCCACCAGGCCCAAGACTCAAACTATGGTCAGCCATGTGGGAGTCCAGTGCCTTAACCACCACACCACTTGCTGGCCACTACATTTCTTTTTTCAATTTGCTGAGTGAGGGTGAAAAATCACCCCCAATGGGGAATGGTCATGCTTCAAGCTCTTCTCCATCTCTCCTTCCTGTCAAAATTTTTAAGCATGCATGCACACATACCTGGAGTGTTCCTTAAGCTGCCAGGTCTGGGAGTTGAACCTCATGGTTGGCCATGTGGGAACTGTCTGCCCAAACCACCACACCTCTGGCTGACCTTATATCTCTTTTATTCATACAGAACAGATGACAAGCAATATTTTCATCAGTGTCATAAAGTTAAGTGTTACATTTTAGAGGACATTTTTAGAATTTTTTTGTAGAAAACTTTTAGACTCTTAGAATGCCCAAAAGGCACATGGTTAGAAAACCAACCAGGACTTTTGATTTTACCTCCTTTTCTCTTTTTTCTGAGTTTTTTCTTTCTTTCCTGTATCAAACAGGCCCTGGCTTGTTTGATTTTTATCCTCTGCTATAATCAAGATTGATGTGCCTTTGCTAAACCATAACTACAGTCTATGGTCTTTTGGTCATCGCTACGATTAGTTGGATGAACAACATCTGGTTGCTTAAGACTAGACAAAGAAACCATTGTAATCTGGGAACCAGTCACAACCCACCCACGTTGATATAAGTCGTTTTCCTCAAATGCACTTGTGCTCATGCATCTATGCCTGTATACCCAGGCTGACAAGTACAGCCCCCTACTCCACTCCGTATTTGTCAGTTTTGACAAATGTGTTTGATACCTGATTCTTTTCTGGGGAGACAGGGAGGATGCTGTAGGGTGTGGTGCACTTGTCAGAGAGACTGAGGGAGACAGTGAGAGAAAAAGTGAGACATCATCCCCCAGGGTGATGGCCACACCACAATCCCGTCTCCATTCTCCTCCATTCTCCTTTCAGGATTTTGGGCACACATACACATGTGCTTGGTGTGATTTTCAGGCCACCGGGTCTGGGTCTTGACCTGCAGTCAGCTATTACCTGCTCGCCCAGATTCTTAGGAGTAAAAAAATCAGCAATATCCCTCAAACTTGAAATATCTGTATTTTGTAGGAATATACAGTGCATACCAACAAATTTCAAATTCTGTCCCATTCCATCTTGATTCTAGAAAATTCTTCTCCCCCCACAACCCAGTCTATGTGCTGTGAATGGAGGAAAAATTAAGAGAAATTCACTCTTAACGTGTAAAGTTCAGGACAGACACAGAGCAGAATCTAGAAGCAGGTCTCATTCACAGCATCAGAGACTCAGTCAAAGAGCTGGGTCGATGGGCTCTCCAGATGGAAAACAGATGTACTTGAACACTATACGAAAAAATTCAATTTCTGATAGATTTTGGATGTAATTGAGAAAGGCAAACAATAAAGCTCTTAGAGGAAAATGCTGGGGAAGGTTTTTGTGACCTTGGAGTAGGAAAAGATTTCCTAAACAACTCATTCTAACCATAGAAAAAATATTGGTAAATTGTTCTATGTTAAAATTTAAAAGGCCTGGGGGGCCAGCAGGTAGCATGGTGGTTAAAGTGCTGGATTCCCACGTGGCTGACCATGATTCCAGCCCCAGACCTGGTGGCTTGAAAATCATGCAGGGCACATGTGCATGGGTGAATGTTCAAAATGCCAAGAGGAGAATGGAGGAGAAGGGAAGGCAGCATGGCCATCCCCCGGGGAATGATTTCTCAATTTCTCTCTCTCTCTTTCTACAGAGCATGCATGTCCTATGGCAAAAACAAACAAACAAAATAACAAATAAAAAGTTAAGAAGTTCTTTTGGCCCAGCCGCCACAGTGATGTGTGTTGCTAAGACACTGTGCTTCACAAGCTGTAAGCGTGTGAGAGGCCCAGGTTCAATTCACCGTTCAACCTGACAGCCAAGAGAGGAGGTGTGCCTGTGCAGTCCCAGCGACTGGGGCGGAGGCAAGAGGGTCATTACTGTGGCTGGCCTGAGCGACAGCAACAAAGAGCCAAGATGCACGGTGTGCAAGCACAGTGCCAAGCGGTGTGCACGCACAGTGCCACGCGGTGTGCACGCACAGTGCCAGCTGGAAGGCTAACACAGGAGAACCATAAAAAAAATAAAAATAAAAAGCCAGTCTTATAATAGAAAGGCAAGGCACAGAGGAGGAAAAGAAGTTCACAATACATTTGTTTAACAAAATACCCACATCCACAATACAAAAGAAAAAAAAATCTACAAATAAATTTTTAAAAATATTGCAGGGCCAGTTCCATGGATCCCATATGGTTGACAACACCATTTGAGTCCCAGACCTGGTGGGTAGAGAAACATGCTGGGCACATGTGTGTGGCCAAAATCTTGAAACGACAATGAAATGGAGGAGAAGGGATTATAGTGACACCATACCCTACAGAGGGATAGGTGCTTTCTCCTTTCTCTCTCTCTTTGTGGTCCTCTAGTGAAAAGAAAAAAAAAGAAAGAAAGAAGGAAAACACTGACAACCTAATTTTTAAAAATGAGGTATAGAGTCAAAGAAACACTTCTCAAAGAAAGTGACCAAGGAGTGAATGACAAGTTGTTCTTGCTCAGTTTTATCAGTCAGATGGAAATGCAAATTAAAGCCAGTGGCATATGATGGCACACCCACTAGAATGGCTGACATGAAAAAGAGCAGATACCGGTGTTGATAAGGCCACAGAGAGACTAGAATGCTCCTTTATGGCTTGCGAGAGAATGTAGTGTCACAACCACTTTGCAAGGATGTCTAGTTGTTTCCTGTAAACAAATGTCTTCAAGTAACCCAGCCATTCCACTTCTAGGTCTCTATTTACAACAGAAATGTGAGGCCCGTCCACCAAAAGTCACCAACTAGAATAGAATGTTCATAGCAACTCATTTCATTATAGCCAACATCTGGCCACCACCCAAGTGGTCTTCAACCACACAAAAGATAAACTAATTGTGGTATTATATACTTACTGGATCATTAGACTGGATTTAAAATAAATATTAAACTGCAGCAACTATAAGAATAAAATGCAGTGTTAGAAAAAGAAGGTAGACGCAGAAGGGCACACACTGCATGTCTGTACAAGAAGGAGTAGACCAAGATGACTAATTTATGTGGCTACAAATAAGGAGAGGGGCTAGAGGCCCTTCCTGGGAGGGAAGTGGAATCCAGGGCAGTCTCCAGGATGCAATCAATGGCCAGTTTATTCATCTGGATACTAATTACAGAGACATATTTAATTTATGGAAATTACAATTTATAGAAATTCACTGATATGTGAACTTTGTGTATGATGCTTTTAAAATGGGTGATATGCCCATTAGGAAACCAAGTTTAAAAAAAAAAACAACGAATCACACTACTAATGAACTTTATTTTTTTAAGAGTTTTGAGCGTAATTATAACCCTCATGAATTGTACTAAAGTGAGCTTTGACACAATGTGATTAAATCTAAAAGTTAATTTATTTACACTCTAAGACTATGATATGTCAGAACAGTAGGACGCCTTCCATTTCCATGCAGTGGTGCCTGGTTCACTGAGGAAATTTCCACCCTGGATATTTGAGATCACTTGCTTATTATTCATTGATACTTCAAGAGGAAATTCTGCCCCTCTTGCTAGCCAATGACTTCCGTTTCTGTGTTCTCAGTTTTGACATTATTTGCTTGCTTACCTGGAGTTTATCTTGAACAGATGATTTAGGAATGGCATATTTATTTACTATTCCCAACACCATGTACATATGAGGAAATGTTTTCTGTCATCTCTTGAATAGGTAAAAAATATTCCACCTTTTAAGCTTTTACTGACAGCCATTCAGACAGATGGTATGTCCCAAGAATCTCTGCTTGTAGCTCATGTTATAAAGCAGTATGAAGTCAGTTTTTTCCTTTTGCACTTAGAAAGTAGCTCATTTTAAAATCAGGATTACTGTTTTGAGTTGTCACATAATAATTGCACATTTATGGAGTGCAGTGTATTTTTTCTGTACGTTTTTTCTACTTGGGTAATTGTAACACTTTTTTCCTTAATCCTTGTAAATCATCCTAAACTATGCTGGAAGGGAAGGAAACAACTCTCTTCTCAGGTGAAGTACAAGTTGAACCTGCCCCTTTCTCATGCTTCTCACCTCTGAAGCGTTTTCTTCAGTAACTGGTGCAATTGTTGTTTTTGTTCAAATCGTCATGAATCCTCGGGAACACTTTGCCGTCTCTCTTCTCTTTTATCCTGAATTGTGAGAGATCTGTATGAGTTCTCTCTTGATATTAGCTGGGTATTTCACAGTCCAGTTTGCTCACAGCTATTTTATAGTTGAATTGTATTTGCATTTTTCATTTCCCCATTCATGTATTTCCATTTTCATCTCAGGAATCTTGCTCAGTATATGTGAACTCTACCAGGAACCTCACTGGCTCCCTTTCCACCTGCAGACTAGACCCGTGGGGTCTCTGGCTCCAAGGGTAGGTAAGACTCACCTCACTCATCCATCCCTGTATCCACCCTGCTTTTTCGTGGAGGAAAAGTTCTTTACCAGAAGGAAAAGAGTGTGCTGATTGCCTCACAGAGCTGCTCTTGAGTGTGATGGGGGAGAGCAACAGGTGGAGCATAGCCTAAGCTAGGCCTACTGCCGCCCGCTTCTGACACCTTAGAAAAATCACGTAGCCACCTTTTTGAGCATAGAGAGAGAAGCACCCTCCACAGGACTCAGTCACCCCTCAAACCCATTCCTGTAGTCCTCCAGCCCGTCAGATCCCAGGCATGTGCTCATGCACCCACAGGTGTTCAGACTGGCCAGGCCTGGGCCTCCACCACACCAGCATGTGGCTTCAGCTCTGTAGCCTTGTGTGCTGCCAGCTGCACCTCAGGGCAGGGCTGCCGTTCCCCGCCTCAGCGTTAGCCACACAAGTGGGGTACTGTCTGGCAGTGTTATAAGCATTGCCCAACATGGTTCCTTTGAGCCTGTTTGCAGGACAGCAGTCAGTTAGATTGCTGGTGGATGTTGTTATGCCTTTTCGGCCAGGCGCATGCTCAGAAGGTGAAGGTCTCCCATCGTGCTCTGGCGGGGCATACGGAAGCCCATCGGGATGGAGTAATTCAAGGGAGTGTCCTAACACCTGCAGTTCTGGCACTCCTCCTGTGTTGCAGGCTGACTGTGTGTCTCCACTTCAGCACTGCTGTGAATGTTTCCTGTATTTCCATGGGTATTGTCATCCCTATGTCAACGGCCACCTCAGTTGCTGGTCACCAGGTACCATTTTAAACTGTTCAAAGCAAAATCTCAAACAGAAATAGAAAACTAGAAAGAGGTAAAATCAGGAGAAAAGGGAACTGCATGGAAACTCAGAGTACTAAGACAGACATGCACCAATTGTGAACATTTCTTTCAAATGATAATGCAAAGAAAATCAAAATAATACTATTCAATAGGAATCCTTGAGGACATTATCTTGGTGACATTTTGTAAAACTTCAACAGAGCAGGATAGAATCTCATTTTTCATAAGCAAATGTCAAACAGGACACCATTAGAAATTAAAATTCATTGCCAAAAAAAGAAATAAAAAAGTCTAAGGAAATAAAATGCACATGAGAAAAGAACAGCTCAATTTAAATAGAATCACATGGATTAATTTCAAATAAGCAAGCAAATTTGAGATATTTGGAAACCTCCCATAAATCAATTATCCATGGTAGAATTCTCACCAATTAAGTGTATTATAAATTTGAATTACTTTTGCTTTAAAATAAATAATAAATCATGCAATTACACATGAAATGCTGTTCATTGATATGGTAACATTAATGACCTTTATAAAATCTGTATTTTATATGATTTAACTTAATTTTTTCTCAGTACATTAATTTCATAATAACTAAAAACACATGCCTTTGAATCAAATTATTTTAAAGTATACTTTAAAATTTTTTGTGAGACCGTAAAAGTAGTATTCAACTTGTAATTGAATGGAATTATTCATTCATGATTTTTAAGAACCATTATATTAAAAAATTATAATTAAACTAAGTGTGAGTGTTAAGAATATTGTTTTAAAATTAACATGATATAGAATCTGGGCTAACCAGTGGAGTGGTGGCTAAGGCAGCTAGATCCCACATGTCTAACAATGTGATTTGAGTCCAAGACCTAGCCACTTGACAAATACATCAGGTGCATGTGCGTGCATGCCCAAAATCCCAAGAGGAGAATGGAAGAAGAGAAGGGATTGTAGCATGGCCATCCTCGGGGATGGGGGGGGGGTGCTTTCTCACTTTCCCTTTCTCTCTCTCTCTCCCTCGCAAGTGAAAAAACCCTATAGCAAAGTTTTTAAAAAACTTTGATGCAGAATCTAAATATCTCAGGTTTGTCTCCTAAGTGTCTTCTAAAGAACTGGACAATGAAGGAGGACCCAGGCCAGACTGCTGACTCTAAAGGCACTGTGGACATCTCTACCCTCCTCAAGGCCAGGGAGCTAAGAGGTGGGCAAACTGGAGCTGCATTGGAAAGTTCTTCTCAGTCAGGGCTCTAGGTACCAGGGCAGGTCACTTTCCGGAGCACCTGTACTGACATTCATTTACCTTGCTTGATTTTCCCAGTTTTATGTATGTTCAAGTTAATGTGTGTTAATATATATGGTGTTAGAAAGAACTGGGAAGTGGACATAAATTTGGGGAGACTGAGAGACAGAAATGACAAGAAAAAAAAAATGAGGGACCACTGACAGGGAGTCTCAAATTAATCTTAAAATGTTTCCAAAAGAAAGAAAATTCTAGGTCTTTCGGTTTTATTTTGTTTTATTCTTATTTTAAGTCTAATCAACGTATTTCTCCAGAAGGAAAGAAGCAAGGCTGGGCCAGAGGACGTGCAAGGATGAAGAGTCTGGCAGAGCACACGCACACCCTCCTCTCAGCCTCTCTGCGTACTGCCCTTCACCCTCCCGGCACCACATCCTAGGCTTCCTTGGAGAAAGCCCTCGGACTGCTTGGTCGGCAGGACACTGCTGCTTTCCTTTGTAGAGTTTCGGTTTTATTTTATCTCAGTCGGAGTAGATGACCACGAACACGCAGCCTGCGAGGAAGTGTGTGAAGTAGAAGGTGTTGTCGTCTCTTCCCTCGCAACATCACTAGTAGGCAGCACTCTCACAATGACGGTGATCTCTCTCGACGCTCTCCCGAGAGAACTGGTGTCATGGTGATGATACCTGGAGATTCACACTCGTTCCCCGGGAAAGACAGAATAGCATTATTTCCCCGGGTGGCCACGTGCTGCCATTTCCTCCAAGTCCTCACCAGGCGACAGACTTGCATCCTCGAGTGCACGAAACCAGCTCCAGCCTTCCCATTTGGATCTCTGTATCTAAACAAAATTAATTCTTTATTGTTTAAATTTGGCTCTTCTGACTAATTTTCAATCATTACCAAGACTCAAAGCGTAATTCAGAAGCACTTTGTGAAATAGCCTTAAATACCTGTCTCAAATAAGAGCAGGGGATTTTCCAACAGTTTAACGTGCTGAGTGTCTGTCGGAAAATAGCTTTGACTTAAATAAAATTGCTTTTCTTATCTGAAGCCTCCTGTGAAGCTTGAAAGTAGCAGAGCCTTGTGGGCTTCTACCTGTCCCGAAGACCTCTGCCGTTTGCCTCCTAATCACCCACACCTCAGAAACCACAGCCTTCCTCACCACCGACGTCTCTAAATGAAGCTGCTCCGGTCTGTGGTGATTATTGATCCACACTAAACTCCAACTTCTGATCTTTAACTAAACAATTCACTAGCCCAGCTACCTACGCCTAAGCATCTGGGTACTTCAGGAGCCTTCTGCATGAAACGAGCAGCGTGAGGCTCTTTACCTTATGGAGGTGAGGAGGAGTTAGATAAGGAGTACCCATAACACTCAACCTGTGTGCACCGAGCCCCCAAGTCCTCACTGCTATGGATATTGTTATTGTGCGATTACCTCCACCTGTGTTACGGAATAACATGGCAGAAAAATACAATGCTCTTTTCATTGATCTCATCAAGGCATATAATATAATTTCAGACAAAAACAAGACGTGTAGGTTGACACCAACACTCAAATACACAAGTATCCATTTCTATGTTGCTTTTAAAATTCTATTGTCTTTTCTTTTTCCTGTTGGAGACAAGAAAACATAAATGTTAAAACTGAAATAGCCTGATGACCCCTCTTAGTAACATTTGGTAGATACTGGATGATCCCAAAGTAATTGTTTCCATCTTAAGAAACTAGAAACGTTTTGGTAGAGGGCAGAGTAACACAGTCCCGGCCTGCCCCTCATCGGGTTCTCTCCTCTCCCATGTCCTTCTCTGGGGATTCCTCCTCAGATTCAGGCTGCCAGCCATCCCCATCAGTAGCATAGAAAAGAAACAAAGGCATGTAGAAATTCCACGTTCTGTCTCAATCAGTTTGAAACTTCCCAAAAGTTATCTTTTTAAGCTCTGAAAATAGTCAAAATATATTTGTAGCACTCATCCGTTTTCAGTGTTTTACTCAAAGTAAAAGATAACATATATAATATTCTCAACTGGACTGGTCTGAGGTGCATTTCATGCTGGATAAATTCCCTTTACAATCTAAATGATATATAGCAGTTGAATGTCTGAATAATAGCAAAAAGTTAATTAAAAAAGATTTTTTAAATTTCAAGCAAGAGGATATACCTGGGCATCCTGGTTAAGACGGTAAAATTTGGAACGAGCTCACGCAGATTCTGAGCCTGATTTTTCACAGGTGCTAACCTCTTGGCTCAGCTTCCTTCTGTGAAATGACCGGGGTATTGTTACCAACTACATAGGTTTTTGAGGAGGAGTAAGTGAGTTAATATCTGAAGGTACTTGGACTAGTACCCGGCATATACTCCATTAAGTGTTACCCATTAATATTACTTGAAAGAGTATCATGCCACCAACTGATGTCAACATAAACGGAATCTTCCTTTGAATTCAAGGAGGCAGGAGGTGAGCACAAAAACAGAGAGCAACATTACCAGACATAGAAAGTCAGTAGCCCTGGGCATTGGTTCTTTCTCGTATTTTTAATGAACTACACAGATCTACAATTCCAGTACAGACATTTCAGTAGCGGCACATTTACTTACAGGCTCCTTGGTGGCTGAGGTAAAGGTGGGATAGGCTCCCATCGGAGCTGTATACTTCTTTATTAAAGAAAACCACTGTCTAGAGATATCTACAGACTTTACAGTAAGGTTGGAACTTCAGATTCATGAATGTGGCACATTCCTACCCATGTTTAGGTTTAATTTCTGTGAGTAATATTTTGTCATTTTTAGTGTGAAGCTCTATTATTATTGTATTTAGCTATTTGATTTTTGGATGCTACGTTAAATAGTATCTTTTAAAATGTTTCAATGTGACTAATATACACACAACATAATTTTGCATGTATGTATATTAACATCACATCCAAAAATCTTTTTTTTTTTTTTGAGAGGTTTTGCTACAGGGCATGTGCACTCACCAGAAAGACAGAAAGCACAAGAAAACGAGAAATCACCTCCCAGGGGGGATGACCATACCGCAATCCCTTCTCCTCCATTCTCCTCTCAGGATCTTGGGCATGCATGCGCATGTGCCCAGCATGAGTTTAAGCCACTGGGTCTGGGACTCAAACCATGGTCAACTACATGGGAGTCCAGCAACATAGCCATTACACTAACTGCTGGTCCCCACATCCAAAAATCTTTTTTTTTTAATTTATTTTTTAAGAGTTTTTTTTCCCATTTTATTTTCTTTTATACATTCAATCACATTATTTGGCTTACAAAGTGGATATTTCAACAGGGGAACATTTCTCCCTAGTACAGTTGATAAAACCACAAAATATCTTCAACAGATAATACCACATTTCTTTGTGCCATTAATGCTTTGCCTCCCTATTTTTATTCTAAATGTCCTTCCTCAGACCCTCCTCTTTCACACACACTATATCTGGTATTTACATCCATATACTGTGTTTCTATATCCTTTAGTCAATTAGTTTCAGTCATAGAGTGTGGACACCCGGTATATATTAAGTGGGGACATACAATGCCTTAACTTCATTTATTAAGTCTCATAATTGACCTGGCCCATCCTTGTGACTTCTATTTTTGCTCTCTTGTCATGTTTCACTGTCTAAGATCTACAGTATAATCTGGAATAACTGGACCTAGAGAGTTCTTTGTGGAAAGTTTTTCATTTCATATTGAACTTAATTTTCAAATATGGAATTATTTTTAAATTATTTCTACTTGTTTCAACCCTTGTTGAATAAGTTATGGTCTGAAGTATTTTTAATGTTATGTGCATTTTTATTCTTGATACTACTAATAAGCAGAATTACTCCATTTTTCCACTTTAAACAAGCGTGTGTGTGTGTGTGTGTGTGTGTGTGTGTGTGTGTGTATACTAGGTGACTGCAAATGGTTTTGCTCTTTTAAAAGAACCAACCTTTGGTTTATTGATATCTTCCATTGTATTTATACTATTTATTTTGTTAATTCTTGTTCTGAACATATTTTCCTCTGTTTTCACTGATATCCTTGTTCTGATTATTGAAGATGAGTGTTTTTAGTATTAATATTCAGATTCTTTTCTAGTACGTGGCCTAAAGAATATAAATATTCTATGGCTAGGCAGTGGAGCAGTGATAACACAACTCCCACATGGGAAGGTCCCAGGTTTCCATCCAGGGCCTCTCTGCACATGTTGGACTTGTGTGTATGTGCCTGTGTCTGGGCAGGCTGAGGCTGTGGGTGGATCATGGCATGGGGACCCTGTTGGGGGTGACTGTCTCTCTCTGTCTCTGCCTCTCTTTCATGGAGTAAATGCATAAACTTTAATAATAATACAAATATCCTTCTACTATTGGGTCTTCAAAAAGTCATGATGTATTTTTCTATGTTTTCCTAAGCAAAAATGCTTGATGACATTTCCAACGACCCAATATTTAGTAACATCCTAGAAAGCTTTTGCATGTAGGAATTTTTTAAACATTCTTTTCAAAATGCTTTCGAATTTCCATTGGGTATGTGTTTTGTCCATAACTTATTTAGTAGTTTACAGTTTCAGATAATTGGAGAATTTTTTTTTTCTTTTGCCATAGGGCATGTCCACTTGCTAGAGAGAAACAGAGAGAGAAAAAGTGAGAAACTACCCCTGGGGGGATGGTCACACTGCAATCCCTTCTTCTCTATTCTCCTCAAGGGATTTTGGGCATATACACACACATATGTCCAGTGTGATTTTCAAGTGGCTAGGTCCAGGACTCAAACCACCACACCATTTTGGCTCAATAATTTATTTTTTTAATTTAGAAAATTGGATTTAAAATATGCATTAACTATTATATAGCCAATTTGAAAGTGTGTTATTTAAACAGCAAATCAATTAGTCAAATCTAAACAATTTTTAGAATAAAGGCTGAAAAAGTTCCATATTAAATAAGGATATTGCTATACATAAATCTCAAAATCGTTCCCCAAAATGCTATCTAGACTCTTAGAAAATGGTAACCAGAGGCTGCTTTCTTGCAAGAACAACAGAAGACTGTGTGGTTCCATACTTAACATGTGACTGACTTCAGCGTGCTGTGTTAGAAGCTCTGGCTACACCAGGTACATCCTCTGGTGAACAGAAGAACTTCCTTTGTCCCTGCTCAAGCAGTCTCTCTGACTAGCAGGCCAACACACAAGTGCAGACTTTTAATTAAAACTACAGACTGTAATAACTGTGAGTTGAATATTATTGGAATTAAACCTCATGAATTCCCTGAGCATACCCACTTTTAATAAATGTAAACGATCACTAATCACAAGCCCAATATAAAATGGCACAGAGCTACTTCACAATCAGGATTCTATCTCCCGCCATGGCCATCCATCCTATGTGGTCCATTTGCTGAGATGACTGATGGCTGAGCCCTTTCACCCTCTGAAAAGTCAGCAGCATCACGAGGCCCTCGAGCTCCAGTGAGTAGCCTCCAATCACGAGGGCGCACTCACCCGGCTGGGGAGAAAGGGACGTTTCATCAGTGAGAATGGAGAGAAGATGGAACTCATGTAGGAAGCTCCACTTGTCGAAAACATAGCATGAAAAACAAATGGAATCTAAAGGTCTAGTGCTACGGGCCGGCTGAGTTGCTCATTGGGCACGTGTGGCTCAAGGGAAACTGGTCCATATGGACAATCGGTTCCCCGGTCAATGTTACGTGTGGGGCACCTTGACCAGGCTGGCTGGGGAGGGACACAGTGCAGTGTGAGACCTGCTGAAGGTGCTTTTCTTTCACTCATTGTCTCTCTATCCCTCTCTCTCTCTCCAAATTTAAAATAACCACAAATAAGATATCAGTGCTGAATGTTTAGACTCTATTCTCTCACCTTAGACACAGAGTACCTTCAGGATCCTCAACACTGAAAAAACCTACAAAAATATTTTTGAAAATCAAGGAGGAGATGGGAAGAGAGTGTTGGCGTTAGCTTTGTTGTGTATTAAGAACTAAACAAACCTCGCATAATTGGGGCATTTATTTACTTGTAGTCAAATACAACAGATAGTTATTCTGCCAGGATGATTAAATCACAGTAATCATAGTTTTCATAAATCAAGTAGATAATTTCCTCCATTCTCAGGTCCTTCAGCATCATAGACAGTATTCCCCAGTACCAATTTATTAAATAAATGATCTCTGTGTTAACAGTCCTCATTATGGCCATGCATCAGAGGGAGATGAGCTGAGTATCAAAGGAGAAGAGAATGGTAGAGAATATGCTAGGCACGCGTGTAAAACGGGGAACAGCACAGAGTGCCCATGAGCTGAACCACACCCCCACTTTTCCCTGGAAAGACTCCTTTGTTTTATAGCCTGAAGTTAGAGTACATTGTGCAACCTCCTCTCAACAGAAAAGTGGAAGTAAAGGTTGAGTTTATTTTGATGCAAAAAAGAAATCCACTCAGTTTTTTTTTTTTTTTTTTTTTTTTTTTGGAGAGATTTTCACTATAGGGCGTGTGCGCTCGCCAGGCAGACAGAGAGAGACATAGAGACAGAAAGCGAGAAATCACCCCCCAGGGGGGATGGTCATGCCGCAATCCCTTCTCCTCCATTCTCCTCTCGGGAGCGAACCGTGGTCGACTACATGGGAGTCCAGCGACATAGCCATTACGCTAACTGCTGGCTCCCAACTCACAGTTTTTTTCATGATAACATTTTTTGTGAACTTTTTGAAGCCCCCTCTGTGTCGCTATTAGCCACATTAAGTAGGGAGCCTCTTGTCTCTCCCATCAAAATCCCTGACTTTCCCAAATGAAGCAAATGGATACTAGTTACTCACTCCCAAGAAAAGAAGAGGGAAACACTAAACTGGGTCCACTCCAAAGCCACACTTTTCTTGTGGCATTTGGTAAAGATAAAAAGAATAAACAAGAGGGAATGTGCTTGGAAGAGCCCAAGCAGGGCCCTGGAGGAGTACTGCCAGGCAGGCCAAGAGGAAGGAGAAGCTTCCCAACATCGAAACAAGAACGTCTAAGGTCAACATCAAGAAAATGTCAGTGGCATTATGGTAACCACTGACAAGTACCAAGAGTTTTTCAGGGAGATGAATAGTGTGCTCTTCCCTCTGTTGACCTGGAGTTTCTGTGATTCTGAAACCACAGTCTCCTCAGTATCCGCTCTCCTGCTTCCATGAATCCACAGATGTGGTGAAGGCAGAACCATGAGGAGGCATTTCATAGCTAAGATAAAACATCCTTACTCCCCAACACAGCTTTTCCCTCAGTGACTTTCTTCCTCTTTGTCTCCTCAGCACATACAGGAGAATGCCAGAGGTAAGGATGATCTCCACATCTTCATTTGTGTTGGATCTTTTTTATTCAGATTCTATTAGGCTAAATGAAAAGAAAACAATGTTTCTTTTATTTCTTTTATTGCATTAAAAAAACTTTCAATTAAGAAGATGGGACAATGGAGAAAGATTTCTGTTCAATTGGAGGTCAACGAATGTTCCCATTACAGAAGAGTGTACAGTACTTTAAAGGAAAGCAAACCTAGTGTCTTCAGTGACGACAGGGAACAATTAGCTGGTGCTCTAACAAACCAGCAGTCACAGGAAGCTGCTTTTATAGAAAAATCATGAGAATAATTGATTTAAAGAAATGCAACTGTCAACAGTAAAACTATGTGATTATTTTGTCTGGACTTCCAGCTGAGGAACAATTTACATCAACAAACTAATTAGTTTTTCTTCAGTTCTTAACAAGTTTGTGTATTAATTCACGGGATGATAAAAAGTGCTCAATGTAGACTTGTGTGAGCAGAAATATTGATCTCCGTGTGGAAGGCAGTAAGTGCACTCCGGGGACTGAGGTGAAACCAGCACAGGGCACCACTGTGCAGGTTCCTGCAGGGTCTGGATGACGATGACGGGGTGGCCCAGGGCCACCCTGGCTCAGAGAGACTTTCCACGCCGGTGCTGCGGGAATCACTGTCAGATAGTAAAGAGGCCCCTCTTCCTCCCCAGGAGTAAATCTTTTCAAAGTAAGAAAGAAAAAAGAAGGTGAAAGAACTGTTTGGGACGTACCAATGTGTGATGAGAAGACCCAAGTATGTTAACATCTTCCATAGTGTGTGTGTGCGTGTGTGTGTAAGTTTGTTTCTTCCTTCACTGAACAATGGAGACAGAGGGAAAGACAGAACACATTTCCAGTGGGGTCTTGATGCTGTGATTCATCCCCAGCCTTCAGCCAGCCTGGATAACTGGAAACCGTCTAAGTCCAGAGACTGTCTAAGCATGTGGGATTGCCTTGCAGAGCGTTGTGTTTGACCACTGCACTACCAACTGGCCCCCATCTGTGTGGTGATTTTTTTTTTTTTAGGTTTTTGTTACAGAGCATGTGCACTCACCAGAGTGAAAGACAGTAAGAGAAAAAGTAAGAAACCAACCACTCCACAATCCCTTCTCCTCCATTTGCCTCAAGATTTGGGGCAAACATGCATATATGCCCAGAATGATTTTCAGGCTGCTGGGTCCAGGACTCAATCCACAGTCAGCCATGTGGGAGTCAGTGCCTTAGCCAATAGAACACTTACTGACCCCTTGCCATTTTTGTATTTTAAGGTAAGGACTTCTGAGTACAATGGCTAGCAAGTCAATGAGTAAAATAAAACAATAGAATGTAACTTCCACATCCTCCAAACCAGAAAAGCAATGATGGATAGGATAGTGGAGACTTGAGAAATTCTGCATAAGAGGGGCTGCAGGGTACAAAAGGGAACTTCCCTTAAAGCACAGCTGCAAGATTTGTGTACAGTGTTTGCCAAGATCCTCTGTTTAGGATGGTATAGGAAAGAGACGCTCTCCAATGTTCCAGGTGTCGGCCCCACTGAATTAAGATGAAAAGGTGGCCCCACAAAATTGGCCACCTTAAAACTGACAATGACCTTTATGATCTAATCTCAGTTCACAGACAGGAAAATTCTTCAGAGGTAAGGGCAAGGTCCCAACAATGAAGCCAGAGAGCAGCAGACTTGGGCCTCAACTCCAGATGTCCTGCCTACCCAGGAATGTCCCCACATGGCAGTGCTGGTTGAAGGCAGCCCTCTGACCACTACCTACTCATCCTATGGTGTTTAAGAGCAAGATTCAAGATGTAGGAAATGCAGACCTAAGCATGACCAACCTGCAGTGAGCCACTGTCTGGCTGCCAGGGAGCAGTCCTTAGGATTTCCTGAGCACCAGCTACCTAATGTGGTAGACCCAATGCAATGTGATAACAAGGAGTCCCTGGTTCAAGAGACTGGGCAAAATGGGTCATGAATGGTACCAGGGCATAAATCCTCTCCTTTCCTCTGCGCTCACTCTTCTTCTCAAATGAGCATGGTTTATTTGACTTGTTTTTAATGACATTATAAGTAAACATGTATGTGTTAGTTATTGAAATGAAGATTTTCAGTCATCTCTATATCACGCAATGCCAGGTTTAACTGAAATAAAAGAGCAGTTAACATGTATGCAGAATTACTGAAAGCACACATTGGTATTCGGTGGCATGCATGTGTACATGTGTTTTGTTCTTAGAGGAATACTGAAAATGTTCCATGAAACTAACTCAACTGTTCTAATTTCATTTCTTGATTTGTGTGCATTGCTTCCACAGTATCTGCATCTGGCTCACTGGTGCATAAGGAAAGGCTGAAAAGAAAAGGAAGGGTAAACATCCTGCCCTCTGTGCCATCATTTGCAGCTGCCTGTCCAGTTAATACAGGAAGACAGGATTTGAGGGTTCCATAGCTGCTGATATATCTGCCACTGCCTTCTAATCAGGGCAGGTTCTAGTTCAAAGAGAAAATGTGGCCTCTGGGGCTAGCCATGCCCCTCCACACTTCACAGCCTCAGCAAGCTCACCTTAAGCTCCCTGTGTACTGGGCCCACAGGAATTCTCACAGTGCATTACAAATGCAATATGCAGATGGAGCGGGGAGGGCATCATGGATGCACATCTTGCCTGAACCTCCTCTGCTTCTGTACCAAACACAAGTTCAGAAACAAAATTAATAATTAGACAATGGTAGGTTAAACCATTGGCCCCTTTCTGTTTTTTCTGGGGGGGAGGCATAGGGAAGATTCCATTACTTGTGCTATTGCACACAGTGGATGCACACGCCGGACACACCAAAGCTGGCCCTGATCATTTCAGTTAGCTGTGTCTGAAGTAGTAGGTGTAGCTTAGAAATCTCTGTCATAAAGGGAGAATGAATCTCAGTATATACATATCAAAGAAATCTCCATATTCTGTGCAATCAACAGACAGAAATCAAGCTATGGGGACATTCTGCTTGGCTATCCAGTGCCTAAGTGTCTAATATTTTCTATCAAATCAAATGTAAAAATATAAAGATTTATAATCATGGACTAATAATCTCAAAATCACTTCTAATGGAAAAAGACTTTAAAGACTAAAGCCTATTTTTTTGGTGGATTAGGGAACCCCAGGGTGATCGAAAACTTAGCCCAAGGTTATAGGTCTGTCAGTGATGGATGACAGAAGAGGGACAGAGACTCTGGTTTCAAAGCTTCTTCAGCAGCCCTGTCCATACCAACATCCCTGTTACTTATTAAGTGAAGAGTCACACATGCTCAAGAAAAGACAATTTAAGATATGATTAAGAAATCGTCTTTGTCCTTTGGTGAAATAAAAATTAAACAGAAAACTATGTAAACCATCTAATTGAAAAATAAATTAATTCCTTTAGGATTATCTATACAGTGAACAACATGGCCATCTTCAGGAAAGTTGCTTTAGCATCGCTCTTCCTTTAGTACCCCATCACCTGGGACAATGTTTGATTATCCATTATTTTAGAATTTAAAAGCAAATGCAGGGAGCTTGACATATTAAACATTTTAAAGAAACTATTTTCCTGTGACTACACAACAGAAGAAGTGTTTTTGTTTGGCTTTTGCCAATATAATCCTTTGATTGAAGTCAAGAAAAGAATCCCAATAATTATAAATCATGAACCAATTGAATAAAACCCACACTCAATCAAACAAGCAAATTACCTAAATATTGATCATTTGAAACCTTCAAGATACTGATTAAAATCTGAACATGAACAGGATGGAACTTCAGTTATCTCATTACAAAAAACACGAGTTTATAAAAGAGTATGTTACAAAAGTTTGTAACAAAAAGTTTAAACCTTCTTCCACTGTCCTGCAATGCAATTAGATTGAGTATTTTAAAATAATGCAGATGTTAATGTAAGTGGAAATAGCACAACAGAATCTAAAGTGAAAACCTGGACAGATTGAAAGCTGAGGCTACATAGAATAACACAAAATGTTGATCCTATGATATGCTGTTGGGATATGAGGAATCTGTCAAATATAAGACATGTTTGGTGTCCATCTGTTTTTTGTTTGTTTGTTTAGATTCAGGGCATGGATCTCCCAAATATCTGGTCCTAACCAAGTGCTAGTGCTAAGGATCTTGCTCCCTCGCTTTGGGTTTCTGAGAGGCCTTCCTGTTGAAGGCAAATGTGTTCCCTGAGCTGGTACCATGGTGCCTTCCCAATGAAGAGAGACATGACTCTGCATTTCCAGATCACAGAGAGAAATCTGTCCTCGGGGTGACCAATGGGGAATTTGTGAGTGCTAATTGATAGAAAGCTCATGCTTACAGCAAGCAGAAGACCAGTGACTTGGCTTCTCCCTGTGGGTGACATGATGCGTCCATATGAATGGCAAGTCATCATCTGCAGATGTCAGCCGGGCATCATGGGTTGTCTTTGTCATGGGGGTTCTTAGCATGCTCACACAGCCGTCTCACCTCTGAATTTACTCTGTGCCCCAATTAAGGTGCTACACCATCTCCCTCAAGGTCAAGCCTTATCCAAATCTTCTTCCCAAGGTGGCGTCTGAGCCTGAGACAAAGGAAAGTCTTATGGAACCTACCAGAGAAGATTCTCAGACCCACAGGAGATTCAGCGTGGTCTCTGTTCTTCCCCAAGACCTCTCTGTTCTGCCCATGGCTGCTTCCCAAGGGCAATGACAGGTGAAATCAGTGCCTAGTGAACTCAGATGGTGTTTCAAAGGAAGTTCAGTCAGCAGCCGCTGGTTTGATACAGACCCCCCCTGAGGTCTGCCTCTCAGTTCTTTTCTTCTCAACTCACTTCAGCACAACTTGGCTCCCCACAGGGAACCTCATCAGATAGCTCTGGAAATCCTCAAGTACTTTGACACCCACCCAAGACACCTTCTAATTTAATTGGGACTCTAAGGAGACTGAATAATGAGACTCAGATCCCTGAGGCAGTAAACCTTCACCTGCCTGGGCCAGGAAGCTTACAGAAGCTCAGATTGGAAATGGGAGATGCCAAGGGGCTCCAGTATAAGACAGAGGATTCAAATGTATGTTAAGCAGTTGTAAAATATATTAAAGGGATAATTAGTTACTCCATTTTAGAAACTAAATGTTCTCATAATAATTTTAATTATTCTATATTTAAAAATTTAAATATACCAATGTTAAGTCATTGTTTTACTTACACTACATCTCTTGTCTTTTAAATATAGCCAACGTGAGTCCTCAAGTTGATGCAGACAATTCAAGTTTGAGAAATCAAGCAATACCCTCAAAATAAAAGAATATCTAAGTCTGGATTGGAAGAATTAATATAATAAGAAGGTCAATTTTACCCAAATTCATCTACAAATTTAATACAATCCTAATCAAATTACTAGAGATATTCTTTACAGATTTAGAAAAAAAATCATAAAATTTGTCTGTAGTCATAAAAGACAATGTATTGTCAAAGCAATACTATGCAAAAAGAGTGGAGTAGGAGGCATCTAACTACCTGACCCCAAATTATATTACAACGCTATGATAATGAAAAGAGAGTGGTACTGGGACAAAAACATACATGTAGACTAATGGAACAGAATAGAGAACCCAGAAATAAACCCCAAAACATACAGCCCCAAAAGTGATTTTTGATAAAGGGTGCATGACAATCCAGTGGAGAAAAGAATATCTCCAGCAAATGGTGCTGGGAAAACTAGATATACTCCTGCAGGAAAATGAAACTGGACCCCTATCTCTCACCATTAACAAAAATCACCTTAAATTGATCAAAGATCTAAACATAAGACCTCAAACTGTAAATTACTTGGAAGGAAACCTCTCGGATATCTCAGAGTAGATAAAGTCTTCTTAAATAAGACCCCTAAAGCACAGGCAATAATCCCAAAAGTAGACAAGTGGGATAATATCAGGTTACAAAGCTTCTGAGGGCCATCGTGTGATGTGGTGGTTAAGGGCACTGGATTCCCACATGGCCAATCGTGGTTGAAGTCCCAGACCTGGTGGCTTGCTTTTTCACTTTCTCTCACTTTCACTCTCTCTCTTTCACTCTGTCCGTCTTTGGTCAAATTTAAATAAATGAATAGATAAATAAATAAAGTTAAATAAGCAATAATTATTTTTTAAAAAAAAAAGCTTCTGCACAACAAAAGAAACAATAATTAGAGTGAAGAGAGAACCCTTGGAGAAGGGGAACATATTTGCAAACTCTTCTTTGGATAAGGAACTAATAACCAAAATATACAGGGAACTCAAGCAATTTACCCACCCAAATAATCTAATTAAAAGATGGACAAATGAGTTGAACAGACAACTCTCTGAGGAAGACATATGAACAGCCAAAAAGTATATGAAAAGGCTCAACATCCCTTATCATTAGGGAGATGCAAATCAAAACAATGAGATACCACTAACGCCAGTCAGTCGGAATAATTAAGATTAAAATATAAAGAATGATAAGTACTGATGTGACTGTGGTGAAAAGGAAACTCTTACACTGTTGGTGGGAATATAAATTAGTATAGCCACTATGGAGAACAATTTGCAAGTTCCCCCCAAAATCAATGAGTACAACTACCACAGAATCTAGCAATTCCACTCCTGGGTATCTACCCAAAGGAAAGGAATAAACTCAGTCAGAAAAGCAATTCACATCCATGTTTATTTCACTATTATTCACAATTGCTAAGACAAGGAATCAATGCTATCAAAGAACAGATGAATGGATTGAAAAAGTGGCAAATACATGCACACCCATATACATACAGTGCTCAGCCATTAAAAAATTAGAATATGAAATTTGATAGAAAGTGGATAAATATAGAAGATTTAATGATGAGGGAAGCAAACCAGACTATGAAAGTGAAGCATTGTATGTCTCCACTTATTATATATTGAATGTCTGCACTCTGTGGCAGAAACTGAAAGAATGGAAGGTGTAAAAGCATGAAAAGTAACACTGGATAGCAGGGACAATGTGGGAGAACAGGATGGAAGGGAGGGAATCAGGGGGAAAGAAAAACAAAGAAGCAAAATATTTAATAGACATAAAAATGGAAAATTAACTTCTTGATGATCATGCGTATGATGATATCCTTGACTGGACTAACATATAGTGTATTCACACTGGGAAAATTCATTTCCTTTGTTGTAAAGGCATACAGTGATTGAGTATTAAAAAAAAAAGAAAAAAGAAAAGAAAATCAAGAAAAATCTAAGTCCACATAGAGAATGAGTCCACCTGGACACATTGCACTCTTGCAGGCTGTGAACAGTAGAATGAGAGCTGGACCCCAGACAATGCAACCTTGTGGGAAAGAGAGAAAAGAGAAAGGAGAAGGAGAAGGAGAAAGACCCTCAGCCCTTCCCCTGTATCCTTGAAACATTTCAAACAACCTTGAGAGAAAACAGAAGAGTTAAAACATTGCAAAGATTGGTTGAGGAGTACTCTTGTGAGCTCCTAGCTTTGGGTGAAGACATGAACCTACAGACTTTAGGTGGTGATGTTGGTGCTAGTGTTGCACAAGGCACAAGGGAGTGTGAACAAGTTGGTAGAGCAGTGGCGCTCCCAGCTGAGAAACAGGATTCAGTTCATGCAGGGATATGAGAATAGAGAGTAAGTTGGCTCTGAAGCCAAGGCTGAGAAACTCGTCTTAAATGAGGAGGATCACATCAAGGTGCAGTTAAAATAAGACACAAGCTGTGCGTGGATTCCTGTCAGTGGGGGCAGTTCACAGAGATTGCATGCACACATACATGTGGATTGTGTCTGTCGAGGGCCAGAGAGCTTCACCTGTTACCACCTGGGCAGGCAACTGAGGCCAGGCACCCAGAGGGCACTGTAGTTGTTTAATGCTCATTGTTACCATCTTGACATGCTCCATAAACTGACCTTTGAACTTGTGTAAATGTGATAATGAAGCACACTTGTGAGCAGAGGTGCTACATGCCTACACATGTCTGACCCAGCAGCTCCTGTTGCTTTCCTAGCTCAGGGCATCCTTCACACCCAGAATCCTAGTGAGCCCATGCCATGTGGGGGTCAAGATGCCTGTGTTATGACCTTCACACCCTGACAGCCCCAGAGGCCATTTTTATTTTCCCAACCAGAACATACTTGCAACACAGAAAGAATATAATGACACTGTAAGAAACAGAAGAACCAAGAACCCTATCAAGTCTTTTCTTGTTCATGTGACCTCCAGATTAACCGATGACTTATGCTGAGAATGAAGACAAAGCAGGAAAGGGAGACACAGGGCAACCATCAGTTCCTCATATTTTCTGTTCTTATTTACTCATTAGCAAACCAAAGGTAAAGAGTGTTGGCAGGGGGATCAGCAGTTAGCGTATTGGCTATGTTGCTGAACTCCCATGTAGTCGACTGCGGTTCGAGACCCAGACCCAGTGGCCTAAACTCATGCAGGGCATATGTGTGTGCGTGCCTGAGATCCGAAGAAGAGAATGGAGGAGAAGGGAGAGTGTTGGTAGGTATCAGCAGTTAGAGCAATGACTATGTTGCTGGACTGCCATGTAGTCGACCGCGGTTCGAGTCTCAGACCTGGTGGCTTAAACTCATGCCAGACGCGTGTGTGTGCGTGCCCAAGATCCTGGGAGGAGAATGGAGGAGAAGGGACTGTGGCGTGGCCATCCCCCTCCCCGGGGGGCGGGGATTTCTCGCTTTCTGTCTCTCTGTCTCTCTCTGTCTTTCTGGCAAGTGCATGCGCCCTATAGCAAAAACCTCTAAAAAAAAAAAAAAGGAAAGAAAAAAGTGTTGGCAGAATAAATATGGGGTGAGAAAGCAAAATAGGCCCAGTCTGTGGGCACAGTTGGCAGCACACTGAACTGCAGTGCTGGCAGTCATAGAGCTGACCAGAGTGTGGATCCCTGCATCAGCCTGCATAGATGCTAAGCACATGTGCATAGTTCCCGCAATGCAGAAGGGGTGGAAGGCTTGGGGAAGAAGTAGGGATCAGGTTTGGAGTAGAATAAGGTCCTATTGTAGGGGCTGCTCCCTCTCTCTCTCTCTTCCTCTTTCTCTCTCTCTCTCTTTTATTTTTACGATAATATATACATATGTACTCTCTATCATGAATAAAAATAAACCTTTGAAAAGAAGGGAAATAGAAAAAAAATGACTAGCTTTGTGCAGAATTCTGCTAAGAATGAGTATACACACATATACAAGCTACAAAATATGAGTGTGTGGTGTTTACCAACCAAATTTGTGTCCCTGAATTTTTTTTTTTTTGGAGAGTTTTGCTATAGGGTGCATGTGCTCGCCAGAAACACAGAGAGATACAGAAAGACAGAAAGGAGAAGTCATCCCTCCAGGGGGGAAGGCCATGCCGCAATCCCTTCTCCTCCATTCTCCTCTCGGGATCTTGGGCACACATGCACATGTGCCTGGTGTGAGTTTAAGCCACTGTGTCTGGGACTCAAACCACAGTTGACTACATGGGAGTCCAGCGACATAGCCATTACGTCAACTGCTGGTCCCATGTGTCCCTGAAATTCTTACATTGACTGACTCCCAAGGTGATGATATCAGGAGATGGGGCCTTTGGGAGGTGACCGTGTCTTGGGAATGGAGCCCTCCTGAATGGGATTAGTGGTGTATAGAAAACGTCTAAGATTAGAGGGAGAAGGAACAACCATTAACCAGAACTCGGGCCTCACCACATCCCCGATCTGCTGGCACCCTGACCTTGGACTTCCTAGCCTCCAGAATGCTGAGAAATAACTTGTGTTCTATGTAAGCCACCCAGGTTGTGGAGGTTATTGTAGAAGGCTGAACAGTTGAAAACCCAAGGTGTGTCATTTCTGTGATTCTGGATACAAGTTAATTCTCTTATATTTGATGCTGTGGTTACATACTATAAAAATAAACAGGAAGGCACACTAATTTTTTTTACTAGGATGTCATTAAATAACATAATAAAGAAGCACCATGAAGAGGTGAAAGACTGAAAAAAGCAACAAACTTCACATTTGGTACCTTTCCCGGCACCTTGTTCTGAGTTTTTCTGCTCATGGGGCTCACAGTGATCCGGATGGCCCTTCGCAGAGGCACTGCAGCTACTGAGACAGAGCAGGACTGGGAGGGCATCAGTGAGTGACGGATAATTAAAGAAGGCACTGGTGATGTACAATCGCTGCTAGGAATAAGGAATGGTACAGAGTAAGGTAACTGCCACAGGAAATTGAATGCAAAGCTGTCCCTGTGGTGGATCCCAAGGATCAGTCAGTGTGACTCCTTCCAGCCATGCTCAGGGCCAGGTCAGACTAGGGAAGGTGGATTTTCAAGATGAGTCTGAGGACAAACAGGAAGTAGATCACTGAAGACCCTGCAACCAAGCGGCTCATGCTGCAATTCAGCACAGATACCACATGGATGTGAACAGCAAAGTGGGGGTGTCTGGGCGGAAACAGAGTAGAGAGGGCCACAAAAAAAAAAAAAAAAATAGCCATATACCCAGGCCAGAGCTCTTCCCAGGTGTAGAGTTTGATCCTAGAGCCGGGGGACTGAGGACTCCAGAGAAAACTGCAGTCTGCACCCTTCTACCACTGTTAACATGGAGAGGGGTTCTCAGGAAGCCTTGTGCCTGGGACATCAGGGACTGAGGTGAGGGACAGCCCAGAGCCAACAAGTGAGGGTCTAGAGTGCAGGGAGAGGGGAGAACCCCTTTCTCTTGGAGCTACCAAGGATGGGCCTCGTTATGGCTTGCGTTGTGCTGACAAAATGATGCCATCAGGGCCAATTGTAAGCGAGGTGGCTCCCAAGGGGAGAGTCTATGCAAACCTAACACAGGAGCCACAGTCTGGAGAGGAACTGGAATCACACGTAGGAAAATGCCAGTTGTGGCTCCCCAACGCTGAGCCTGAGTGTGCCCCAAGTAGGGTAGGAGGGGAGGCTCAAAAATGCATTAAATGTAGGAATAAATGGATAAAAATGTATATATATTCAACAAATATTTATTGAATGCCTAGGATGGTTCACGCGCTCTTCCAAAGACAAGACATACGAC
>NW_006159840.1:4566957-4572559 GCF_000334495.1 Tupaia belangeri chinensis | reverse complement strand
GACATACGACATTAAGCAAAGTGTCTGTCTTATCCTAGTGAGGAAGACAGGTATCAAATAAATAAAAATTAATACATGCCTGGTGGTAGTAAATAACATTTAAAGTAAAAAAGGATAGGAATAAGAGTGTAGTATTTGCGATGGATACTCAAGGTGTCTCTGAGTGGTCAGACTTGAGCTGAAATCAGGATGAACACGTGCAGAGTGAGAAAACCAAGGCCCTGCAGCAAGGACCCGACGTTCTGAGGGGATGGAGGCCAACAGGAAAGCCACAGCATCTAAGAAGAGTGGTGTTTTTAACAGTGGCCTGTTTCTTATGAGCAGCATCAGAGATATGTAAAAACAAGTATCTTGAGTTTTTACAAACTTGGCAGGTGGATTCAGAACACTGCATGGGGCTGACAGATGGCAAGATGGTTAACGTCTCTGGACTTCGACATAGTTGACTTCGGTTCGAGTCCTGGACCTGGCAGCTTAAAACATTTGCCAGGGGGACCAGCAGTTAGTGTAATGGCTATGTCGCTGGACTCCCATGTAGTTGACCGCGGTTCGCGTCCCGGACCCGGTGGCTTAAAACTCACGCTGGGCGCGTGTGCGTGCGTATCCAAGATCCCGAGAGGAGAATGGAGGAGAAGGGATTGTGGAGTGGCTATCCCCCCTGGGGGTGATTTCTCGCTTTCTGTCTCTCTATCTCTCTCTGTCTGTCTGGTGAGTGCATGTGCCCTATCGCAAAAACCGCCCCATCGCAAAAAACCTCCCCAAAAAAAAAAAAAAAAAAAAAAAAAAACTTTTACCAGGCACATGTGTGCGTGTGTGCCGCAATCCTGAGAGGAGAATGGAGGAGAAGAGATTGCAGCGTGGCCATCCTCCCTGGTGATTTCTTGCTTTCTGTCTCTCTTCTCTGGAAAATACATGTGCCCTATAGCAAAAATCTTCCTTAAAAAAAATAATAAAAAAGAACACTCTGCATTCAAGTTCGATTTGAGGTAAGGACAAAGTTTATGAATGTAGTGCACCAAAGGTACACTTAACAATGTTTAAGATGGCAGCTGATGTTTTACATATACATATATATCATCTACAGGTAATGTATATATACATACATGTGTGTGTGTGTGTTAGATAATGTATATATACATACATGTGTGTGTTTGTGTGTGTGTGTGTCTTTTACCTCCATGAGAAAAGAGAGCTCCATGTTAGTTAGCTCTCTGTTGAACTTAGGAAAATGTTTCTCAGTAGAGAAGGCCAGCAGGGGTGTGGTGGTTAAGGCACTGGATTCCCACAGGGTTGATCACAGTTAAGTCTCAGACTTGAAGGCTTGAAATTTACACTGGGTACGTGTGGGTGTGTGTGTGTGTGCCCAAAATCTCAGGAGGAAAAGGGATTGTGACATGACCATCCCTCCTAGGAGGTGATTTCTCACTTTCTCTCTCTCTAACTCTATCTCTGTCTCTCACTAGCGAGCACACATGCCCTATGGCAAAACTAGAAAATAAATAAATAAACAAGGAGGTGGCCAATAGGAAGAACACATGACCCCACTGTGCTGCGTGCTGGGGCCGCCTTAGCAGGCACCACAGACCTGGGCTGGAACAACAGACACTTGCCGTCTTGTGGTTACAGAGGACAGAATGAGTGCATTTATGTGGGGAAGAAGGCATCCCAGTCTCTCTCTTCTGTTTGTACCTACTGCCTTCATACTCAACTGCACTCTCCAAATGCCCTCTTCTTTTTATATTTATTTTCAATGTTCGTTTATTTCTCCTGTGAGCCAGGCGGAGAGAGAAGAAATACAGAGACAGAGAAGGGCACTCCCACAGAGTCCTGACACATGTGAGTCCACTCCCAGTTCAGCTGGCCCGGATCGCACACATCTGAAGTCTCCAAGAGGTCTCCAGATGCAAACTCAGAAGCTTCCAATGGGGACTGGCCTCTGACCACTGCATTGGATTTGACCACTGTGCCCCAGTTCAGTCCCCATCTCCCTTCTCATTGGTATAAGCCTCTGTCATATTGTGGGCCCACTGCAATGACCTCGTTTTAACTTGCTTACCTCTGTAGAAACCCTGTCTCCAGGAGGTCCCATTCAGAGTACGGGGGGTTAGAATGGCAACATTGGAGTTTGGGGGCATAATTCACACTACAGCAACCATCAAAGCACATGGACATGTACAAGCCACCTGGCATCACTGCCAGAAGAGAAAGAGAGAGAGAGAGAGAACCTGGGGCCACCAGCACTCACCACACCTGGCTTTGGTCGAGCAATTCAACCTCTTGGACTGCCTTTCCATACACTTACATGGGATCCAATCTACCCCAAATGAAGTTCTGAGGCCAAAGTGCATTGCCCCCTAGGGAGTACCAAAAGCAGCGCTGGGCCAGACAGCAGCTCCTGGGCTCTCCTGGAGCCCCCTCATCCTGTCTTCCCCTCTAGCACATTTTTTGTTAGTCTTTGCTATATGTGTCTATCTATGTCTCATCACGTATGAGACTTGGGTTCACATACCATTTTACCTGACCAGCCTCAGGGGATGGGCAGCAGTTTTACTGACAGTTATGGAGAAGTCTGTGACAGAGCAGCAGAGACTAACTAGCATGGACTCTTTGCTTTATCTGTTTCCAAGGGAAGTGGAGACAGTGTTCTCCAAATTGCTGCCATCATTGGTGAATGGCGATCCTAAAATGTCAGGAAGCTTAGACTCATTCTTGCCTTTGGGTGGGGTGTGTTAAGCAGAAGAGGAGGTTTATTTGGGATTTCATGCTCAACAGACAATTCTTAATCAGAGCATACAGCTTCACATGAATTTACTTATTTTAATTATGTATTTCTCCACTTTGCAAGCCACATTGTTTTCTCCATATTGATAACTCGAAACATATGAATAGTAATTTCTTACTTTTCAAAACTGGTGTTTGGAAGCCCTGGCATTATCTGCTTGATTCTCTCCTCCACCTTCAACCCAATTCCCTCCCCCATAATCCAGCCTTTCCTCAGGAGCCCTAAGTGGATTGCCCTAGAAATCACAGCCTCTTATGCAGATGTATCCAGCTCCCTTCTAATTCCCTGCAATCCACTTAGGCCATTTCAGCTTCCCAGTGCCCTGGGCCAAACCAAAGCCCACATCCAGCCCGCTCCCTGCTCATGCCTTCCACAAACCCTCTCTGACGCAGTCCCTCCTCCCTCTTCATTGTATGAGCCCTTCCACAAACATCTCACCTGACTTGGAATTTTCTTCCTGTATAATAGATTCAGACACAAAGAGAGACTCAGTTCAATGGTTCATTCAGCTAAGATGTCACAGAGCTGGAATTCAACCCAGGATAATTCTAGCTCCAGAGCTTCCTTCATTCTAATCTGCCGGAGTGAGATCTAACAGAGCACCTGCATAGTCCTTGCTGTGTGTTGGGTATTTGGGGTAAGGGAGACTGCAGAAGGAAACAAACAGATGGAGTGGAAGTGAGTCTACAGGCAAGAATCTGGTGACAGGGACAGCAGAGGCAATATATCCAAGTATTGCTGCTCTGGACCTTGGAGAGGTTGAGCGGGACTTCTGATATAACCTCATATCTGGTGGAAAATGTTCAATTACTTGCATGAAGATTTAGAACATGCGTTTATTGAGAATATAAATACCCTGAATCCAACATGAATATATTGGATGTCAGAGTCAAGATTTCAAAACAGCTCAAAAAATTGCAAATATGCAAAATCTATTAAAGATGCATTTAATAATAAATAATAATAATAATAAACACATAAAAGTGTGTGCTTCAGCTGGGCCTTCTCCATAACATGGTGGGTAAGGAAGTCAGATTCTGCATGGACATGGCCAACCACGCAGTTTGAATCCTGGCCTTGGAGGTTTGAAAGCCACTCTGGGTGCATGTGTGTGCATACCCTAAATCCCGACAGGACGGTGAAATGGAGTAGAAGGGATTGTGGTGTGACCATGCCCCACTGAAGAGTGCTTTCTCTCTGCCTCTCACTGGCAAGCACACATGCACTCTGACATGAGAAAGAAAAGAAATAAAAGAGAAAAGAAAAGAAAGAAGAAGAGAAAAGAAAAGAGAAAAGAAAGAAAAGAAAAGGAAAGGAGAGGAAAGGAGAGGAGAGGAGAGAAAGGAAAGGAAAGGAAAGGACAAGACAGGACAGGAAAGGAAAGGACAAGACAGGACAGGAAAGGAAAGAGAAAATAAAAGGAAAGAAGAAAAGGAAAGAGAAAAGAAAAGGAAAAGAAAAGAAAAGAAAAGAGAAAGAATGTGCTCGGGTTTAAAAAAGTCAAACAGCAAAAACACAGCATAGAAGAGACACAGATAAATAGGATGTGTGAGGAAGTTTTAAAGATTTTGTCTATGTTAACCTTGATATAAGCTGTCTACTGGGGCCAACAGGTGGTGTGGTGGTTAAGGCACTGGACACTTCCACATGGCCGACTATGGTTCTAGTCCTGGACCTAGCGGCTTGCTTTCACACTTTCCTTCTCTCTGTGTCTCTTTCTCTGGTCAAATTAAAATAAATGAATAAATAAAATTAAATAAATAATTCTTTAAAAAAAAAAGTATTACTGTAGTTTACTGTACAGTGGCCAAAGCAGAGTAAGGCGCAGCATATTCTTCTGAATATAAGCAGTGAGTTCCTATTTGATCAGGGAACTACAGATCATCATGAAAAAGGTGAGGGTGACTGAGGCTTTGATTCTAGAAAGAAAAGACGGGTTAGAGCTATGGCAGCTGCACTGGGAGGCCGAGAGGAGCACACCGTGGAAGACAGACCACAAGCGTTCTGAGAGTTCCAGGGGGCAAGACTGGTTTCAGGGTGAGAAAACGATAGAGAATTGATTTTAATTCATTATAGGGAAGAAGGATGCTCAAACAATTACAGCTGTCCAGTGACAGAATGGGTTGCCTGATATAGTAGTAACGAGAACCAGGACCCACTTGAGAAAATGTAATTACCAGGAAGCGCTAGAGTGCTGAGCATTAGTTCTCATGCACTTCTAAAACACTGAAATAATCTTGAACTCTGTTGTCAGTTCTGTCACTAAATGATAGTGTTTTACTTACATTATATGGTTGGTTCACATATTACTTTCCTAGTTCCGTTTTCTAAAAGGCAGACACAAAATTCTTTTTGTTGATTTATGTGTAATTGTGTTGGGACTTTTTCCTGGAGAAACACCAACATTTAAGTGTGCTTACGTCTTGAAAATAATGACGTCACTGCATCTACTGCACCAAGACTGCCTGTTGACATGTATTTTTGTTACTAGACCATAATTATACTGAGGATAGTAGAGTTTTGGTTTTAATATTATTTATATTCTTGGGACCAGCAGTTAGCATAATGGCTATGTCGCTAAACTCCCATGTAGTTGACCATGGTTCAAGTCCTGGACCTGGTGGCTTAAATACATGCTGGGCACATGTACATGCGTGCCCAGGATCCCAAGAGGAGAATGGAGGGGAAGGGATTGCAGCGTGGCCATCCCCCTTGGGGGGGTGATTTCTCGCTTTCTGTCTCTCTGTCTCTGTCTTTCTGGCGAGCGCACAAGCACTATAGCAAAAACCTCTCAAATATATATATATATATATATATATA
>NW_006159840.1:4547985-4548813 GCF_000334495.1 Tupaia belangeri chinensis | reverse complement strand
GTGCTGGACTCTCACATGACAAATCATGGTTTGAGTCCTGGACCTAGTGGCTTGCTTGCTTTCTCTCTCCCTCTGTCTGGTAAGTCCACATGTCCTATAGCAAAATTTTAAAACAATAATAAATTGAAAAATTAAATGCATAATTAAAAAATTGTATTTTACATATCCATCAGTTGCTAAAGAAACAAAGCTATATATATATATATATATATATATGTATAATTCATATTCTCACACAAAGGGAAAAAAGTAATTATTTAATTTGTTTACATATAAATTAATGAATGATCTACCTGTAATATTCAGGTAGAACATACATACATATGTACATGCACACACACATATCCATATATAAGTTTACCTGGGAAGTTGTAAATTGACTTCTAACCTGGGACAAATTTGGGTTTTAGACTAACAGGCATTTTCTCTTCTCATACTGTACAGTTCTTCCCCCAGAACCATTTATTCCACTAATGGAAATTGGAATAGAGGAAGCTTTGGAGCTAGAAATACCTTGCTTCAAATTCTAGCTTTGCAACGTCTTAGCTGGATGAACCACTGAAGTGAGTCTGATTCTGCATCTGTAAAGTGAGGATAAGATCTGGGAGAGCCACTGTAACAGAGAAAATGTGTACATCCTAACATATTGTAACTATCTGTTCAAACAGTGGAGGTGGTGGTAGTAGTTGTGGTTATTTTACCAAGTAGTCATATTACAGAGATTCATTTTGGTTCTTAGTGCTAAGCTTTCTTTCTTTCTTCTTCTTTTTTTTTTTTTTTTTTTTTTAGAGGTTTTTGCTATAGGGCACGTTTGCTCCCCAGAAAGAC
>NW_006159840.1:4531681-4547879 GCF_000334495.1 Tupaia belangeri chinensis | reverse complement strand
CATGAGTTTAAGCCACCGGGTCCGGGACGTGAACCGCAGTCGACTACGTGGGAGTCCAGCGACATAGCCATTACGCTAACTGCTGGTTCCCATCTTTCTAACGCTCTTTCTACACCGATGGTTTATCCAGCTGTGTCCCCTGACTACTACCAAGTCTAGATTATGAAACAAAATTACTGTATCTTACCTTATATTGTCCCAAATGTTTAGTGGTTTCTTAAGTTCATCTCCTGCGCATGAATTAATTTTAAAAAGGAAGTCCTCCATATTGTTCTCCACATTGGCCGCACTCACTTACACTTCCACCAACAGTGCAGGAGAGTTCCCTTTTCATCACAGCCTTACCAGTATTGATCTTTGTTCTTTTTTGTTTTGTTTTGTTTTGTATTATTTTGTTTTTGTTTTGTAATCTTAGCCATTCTGACTAGGATTAGGTGGTGTCTCGTGGTTTGGATTTGCTTCTGCCTCATGATAATGAAGGTGGAGGATCTTTTCATATACTTTTGGCTATTTGTATGTCATCATTGGAGGGTTGTCTGTTCACATCATTTCCCCATTTTTTTTTATTGGATTTTCTTGTTGTTGTTGTGTTTGTTTGTTTGTTTTTGCAGGTGAGCTGTTTGAATTCCCTATATTTTCTGGTCAACAGTCCCTTATCTGAGGCACAGTTTGCAGATCTATTCTCCCATTACCAAGGTTGTCTCTTCACTTTAATTATTGTTTCTTTTTCTGTGCAGAAGCTTTTTAAACTTGATGTAATCCTACTTGTCAATTTTTGGGATTATTCCCTGTACTTTTGAGGTCTTATTTAAGATGTCTTTACCAACTCTGAAGTCTTCAAGAGTTTTCCCTATGTTTTCCACCAGTAGCTTTATAGTTTGAGGTTTTAGGTTTGGATCTTTAATCATTTTTGAGTTGATTTTTGTTAATGGGGATAGATATGGGTCTAGTTTCATTTTTCTGCAGGTGGCTATGCAGTTTTCCAGTACCATTTGCAGAAGAGATTTTCTTTTCCCAGTGAATTAACTTGTGTTCTTTGCCAAAAATCAGTGGCTATATGGTTTAGGGTTTGTTTCTGGGTTCTCTATTCTGTTACATTGATCTACATTGATCTACATGCCTGATTTTGTGCCAAATCATGCTATTTTGATTATCACAGTTTTTTAATATAATTTGGGTAAGGGAGTGAGATGCCTTCTAGAACTACCATATAATCCACTAATTCCATTCCTTAGTATCTACCCAAAAAATAGGAATACACTCAGTCAAAAAACACTAGCACATCCACTTTTATCGCAGCATTATTCACAATTGTTAAGACATGGAATCAACACAAATGCCAAAGGACAGATGGATAGATTGAGGGAGTGTGGCACATATACACTATGGAATACTACTCATTCATAAAAAAAAATAATAATATGGAATTTGATAGAAGGAGGATCAAAATGTAATTTAATGCTGAGGGAAGCAAGTCAGTCTATAAAAGTGAAGTATTGTTGAAGCCAGCAGGTGTCATTGTGGTTAAGGTGCTGGACTCCCAAATTGTTGACCATGGTTCTAGTCCCAGACCTGACAGCTTAAATTTCATGCTGGGCATGTATGCATATGTGCCCAAAATCCCAAGAAGAGACTAAAGGAAAAGGGATTGTGGCATGGCCATCCCCCTGAGGATGATTTCTTGCTTTCTGTCTCTCTCTGTGTCTCTAGTGAATTCACACACCTTATAGCAAAAAAATCTCTTTCTAAGAAAGAAAGAAAGAAAAAGAAAGAAAGAAAGAGAAGCATTTTATGTCCCCACTTAATATGTATCTCATTGTCTGCACCCTTTGGTGGAAACTGAAAGATTGGAAGGTATAGATGCATGGAGAACAACTGGATACTAGAGGCAGTGTGAGAAAGGGTGGGCAATTGAGGAGTGGGAGGGAGAGAATCAGAGGGGAAAAAAGAAAGGAAAAGCATTTAGCAGACACAAAAGTGTAAAAGTAGGTGTTATCATAATATGTGTGGCAATAACTTTGACTGGACTAATAGCCAGTGCATTAATGCTGGAAAGATTCCTTTCGTATGCTGTGAAGATGTAGACTAATAAAATATAATTTTTTTAAAAAAAAGAAGTCCTCTACTCTACTTGTTCTGCAAGCAGCTACTAGAGCATATATAGCCCCCCATACCAGTTTCTTAAGTTAAACATAAGAAATTCAAGTTGCAGTAGAAGATTTTTCAGAACCTGAAATGTATCTGAATACTAACGAGTATCACACAGGTAACCTACTATAACCACACGTTGTGTAATGGCCACACACCTTCACACTAGTGAATGGCAGTCCTGTTCCTGCCAGGTATGAAGATGCTGGAGTAGGGAGATGGTCTTCTGCTTTTCACATCACTGTGTTTCTCACTTCGTAATAACCAGCTTAGGGCACATCTGTCCTTGCACTCAGTCATAATGTTCACTCTGGCAGGCTAAAAGTTTATAGATTCTTTTTTTACCCCTGGCATCTATCACAACCCCTGGAACAGGGTAAACACATACGCATGCAAACAAAAATTGTTGGAAAAATAACAAACTGATGACAAGGAGAATGCCAATTTTAACAAAGAAATCTGTTTTCTAGCATAGTGGCAGAATAAGTTTTTCCACAATTCAACTAGAATAGCAGAGCCAATAATAGCAGCATGTGAGAGACCTCGCTCACTTCCGAGTGGCCCATGCACCAATGCCTCAGGTCCATGTTTCCCAGGTGAGCAGGTATTCTTTCTCCAGTGCACAGCTGAGCAGCACAGGCACTGGGTGATCTGGGCCTCTTTGTGACCTCAGGGCTTCTAAGTGACAGAGTCCAGAATTGCATGTGCATCTTTACATACCCAAAACATAAGCAAATCAGGATACCCAATTTTAGATTATTGGAAAGGGCTCTTCCTCTACTATTCGATCTGACAGTTTCTGCCTCTGTTATCCCCTACTCTGGTCACTGAATTAGTCACCAAAGGAGAGAAGTTCTGAACAAACAAGGAGAATTTGCCCAAAACTTGAAGAAGCAATAGAAAAAAAAAAATGCAATAGAAAAAAAAATCTGCAGAGGATTTTGGGAGTCATCATGTCCTCCACTCAGAATGAATGCACACATCACTGGTCCAATGGGGCTCAAGGTCCGGGATGGAAAAGATGTGGCATTTCTTTTTTTTTTTTTTTGGAGAGATTTTCACTGTAGGGCGCGTGCGCTCGCCAGACAGAGAGAGACATAGAGACAGAAAGCGAGAAATCACTCCCCAGGGGGGATGGTCACGCCGCAATCCCTTCTCCTCCATTCTCCTCTCGGGATCTTGGGCACGCACGCACACACGCCCAGCGTGAGTTTTAAGCCACTGGGTCCGGGACGTGAACCGCGGTCAACTACGTGGGAGTCCAGTGACATAGCCATTACGCTAACTGCTGGTTCCCAAGATGTGGCATTTCTGAGAAAAGTCAATCTACTGAGCTATGTGAAAACCTGTCAGCAAATGGACTTGAGACTCTGTATCCATTTGAGATTTTTCCCATCACAAGAAAAATGGAAGAGTGGCCTCCGGTGAGAAAGTGGAGAAAAAGCCTAATTTTCAACAGAGAAGTGGAAAACCCAGAGAAAAGACTTAAAAGAGAGGAGATTCAGGAGAGAACAAAAGAAAAAGGGCCCTTTGGCCTCCTGGAGGAAGATTTTTGGGTCCTGAGCTCAGACAGTGTAGACGAAGGGAAGAGAAGTCTCCTGAGAGCATTTTCCCCAAGTTTCTCTTTCTTTGATACAATCATGAGTACGGAAAGATGAAAAATTTAACCAAGAATTTTTGGAGGTAGAAATCAAAAATACCCAAACATTTGGTTTGTTTACGAGGCAGGGAAATAATCACATTCTCACAAGTTCAAATGCAGGCAAATCTGTCTCTGGACACCAAGGCGAGCAAGAAAATAGCAGAAATGCTCCAAGGCTTAAAAACGGACTTCATGGAAAAGCTAAAGCATATATAAATCAAATGCAATATTTTTGCCTATATCTCCTTAATTTTAGAAAACTTTGTAGCACTATATCTTTACTGTGCAAGAATCAAATACATAAAACAGTCTATGAATAGGTGCCTTGGGGACTTTGCATGATTTCAAATTCTTTCACCTTCCAACCAAATGTGAAATAGACGGATGCTGACTCTTTTTTTTCTAAATTGTGTCCATCCCTACAATTTGTTTTTCCTTCAACAAATTCTGTTTAATAATCCATCTTTGACCGTCACACAAACCATTGCAACTTGAACTTCCTCAGTAATGAAACTATTATTATTATTATTATTCATTCGCCACAGGGCTGTGTACTCACCAGAGAGAGAGAGGCAGAGAGACAGGAGAGACAGGAGGAAAGTACTCCCAAAAGGGACACGATCACACGTCGATCCCTTTTCCTCCATTTGCTACCCTGTTGGAATTTAGGGCACTCATGCATTTATGCCCAGCATGTTTTTTAAGCTGCTGGGTTCAGGCCTTGAACTGACTCATCCATGTGGGAGCCAGTTCCCTTAACCACCAGGCCATGGGGATGGCCTGGGAATGGGGCTTTGAAATCCTGCATCTGCATCAGGAAGGAACAATGCTTTACCATGTTTATCGAGATAAGCCCCAATGAGATAACCAAGATTTAAAAGGGACTCAAAATTTTTAAATGAAAGCTAAAAAAAAAAAATGAGCTCTTAGTCTTTCAGTGCATTCAAGCAATTACAGACCTTCAAGTAGCCTCAGACCTTTTAAATAAAGTCATCTCGAACTCAAAGGTGGGACAGCAGAGTCTGCTTGCCACTATGACCCGCTCCCTGCAAAGTTCACTGGGGGTGCTAGGAGGTTGAAGTTCTGCTTCATGGTGACAGAGCACTGTTTTCTGGGGCCTGGATTAGAGACTAAGTTCAAATACAATTCTCAAATACCTGTGAGGGTTTGCTGGTATAAAGGTATGAAGCAATGATCTTTAGCAGATAAGAAAAGAAGTCAAGAATATTCTCATCTTGCATGGATGGCGGGCTTGTGGGCAGGTTTAAGCCAGAGAAGCAAGGGATAATTGAGATATGCTGGGGAAATTTGGCGAAGTATTTGATTGCTATATCAGTTTCAGCAAGTAAACTCTCCATAGGACAAATACTGTAGGTTCCATTTATGTGAGCTGTCTATAATGGTCAAACTCATGGAAGCGAAGAACAGAATGGTGGTTGTCAGAGGCTGGTGGCTGTCAGAGGCTGGGACAAAAGGGATAGGGTTGCCTCTTGACATGCACAAAGTTTCTGTTATGCATGGTGGATGTGTTCCTCAGACCCACAATAACACGGTGTGCCTACTATTAATGATAACACTGATGCACATGGAAAGAATAGCTCTCAGCCCAGCCACGTTGGCATGCACTGCTAAGTTGCTGTGCTCCGCAGGTTGGGACCACATGGGGGCCCAAGTGAGAGTTCCAGTCCAATCTAAAGGCTGGGAAGACAGCATGTGCCTGTAACCCCAGTGACACAGGAGGCCAAGACAGGAGGGTTTGAAACCCAAGGCTGGCCTGGGAAACATAGCAAAGGTCCATCTAAAAACGAACCAGGCATGGTGGCATGCACCTATAGTGCCAGCAGGGTAGCTGAGGCAGGGGGTCATGGTGTGGTGAGACCCTGTCTTACAAACAAAACAAGACAAAGTGTGGAAGAAATCAAAGTAATTTTTGGAGGTGATGAATATGTTTGGTGTCTTGGTTGTAGTGATGGTATCGGGGGTGTGTGTACATGTCCAAATGCATCAAGACGTTTCCATTAAATGGTTTTATTTTTTGTATATCAACTCTACCTCAATAAAACTAATAAGTAAATAAACAAACTCTACATATTTTAAGGGTATATAAGGACCAATCAACATCTTAGATATCCTTCCAGAAGAAAATGTTTGCTTACATCTCTATGCACATAAAATAAATAAAAAAATAACTGAATACATAAAATCAGCTCCAGAAGAGAACAGGGAAAAAGAGAGGAATAGAAGAGAAACAGGTTGTAAAGACAGAGAAAAAAGGCCAGAGCAATTTCCTCTGCATTCTGAGGACGCAGTTCGTATTTCCCGGCAGTGGGAGAGAGGAAGTTCAGGAGTCTGTGTCTCCTCAGCTCTGTAGGACTACCAGCTCCATACTTCCTTTCCCATTGCCCTTTAAAAGGTTCTGAATTCACTGAATTCACTTTTTCTCATCACAGGGAGATATTTACTTCTCAGAGCAGATAGTTTAATAAAAGGGGGGGGCTAACAGGTTTTATGCCCAAGTGCAAAATTGATCAATAAAAAAAAATGGCATTTTAAAGGGAAAAGCTCAGAGAATCAACAAAGCCTTATGGCCAAAAACCAGACTGTCCTCCAAATGAAAGACATGGACTTGCTTGTGATTGTCACCAGACTTGAATAAACATGATGGCTTGGTCCAGAAGGAGAAACAATCCACGTGCATTCACCAGGTCATGGCTCACAACCTGGCAAGAATGCCCAAGTGATGCTCTGGGGTGTTGCTACCAGAAGCCCCCAGGGCAAGCCCCAAAGCCCCTTCTGGACTTAACACTGCCTGGCCAGGAGACCCGTTTCAGGGGAGGTGGGCTTCCCTAGAAGTGCCTGCTACCATCGGATTGCAGACAGACTGAGCCCCAAGCGTCCAGACTTCCATGTGCAGCCCCGTGCTCCAGGCTGGAGCACAGCTGACCCCAGCAGGCTCTTTGGAGGATAGGCTGGGTCACCCCCTCTTCAGCCCCATTAGCTCCTCTCCCTGGCTATTTCCACAGCCTGCTAACTGGACAGACTCCTGCCTCCTTTCTAGCTTCCTACAGCCTCTTCTCCCACAGGGAAGCCAAAGCAGCTACTTCAAGATGTTGGCCAGCCTCTGCTGTCTTCTTCCTGGCATCCCCATCCCTTCTAGAAGCAGTCAGAGTGGCATCCAGGGGCTCATCTGCCTCTATTCCTTCTCTACCACCCCCTTCTCAGAGCAGCCACTACAACAGTCTCCATGTCCTTGTGACCATGCTGTGTTTGGGGCCTGCCCCTTTGGGCTCCCTGACCAGATGCCTGAGAGTGCCTCCCTGGAAACATCCAGGTAGTTCCCCCTCTCCCCTGTCCCCAGTCCCTGCTCCATGGCCACCTCAGTGAGGCCCCCAGAACCCACACGATATGGCAACTGTCCATCCCCAACCCAGCACCCCACCCACCAAGTGCTCGGCACCATTTGGAACAGAGTGCTTGGTTAGCTTACTGCTCCTCTCCTCTAGCCTAGCTTCCATGAAGGTGAATTTCTGTTGTTTTGTTTTGGGTTCTGCAGTGCCTGGCCTATTAGGGCTCAATAAATCGCGGTCAACTGAAAAATCTCTCTTCATTTCTTACTGAAGGTTATCAAGTCCAAACACCCCTCATAGAAGAACAATCTTGAACTCCACTTAAGGGCATAACCAGCATCTTTCAATCCTTCCATTATAAGTTCTTTTGTATCTACAAGCATTCCAAGTTGTCCTGCACCAAGGGAGGAAACTGCATTGTTGAAATAAAAGCAGAAAGAGAAGTTGGTTTTCTCCCCATGCCTCCGAGGACACTCCAGCTTCTGGTCTCCACACTCGGCAGCCATGAGTAGGAAGCTTGCTGCTCGCTCCCCCCATGCCTCACACAGGTGCCTGGGGAGGGCTGAGGGACTAAAACAAGCTGCCTGGCTCGAAGAGCCTGAGGCATCCAGGAGGAGGAGGAAGCTTTGTCATACTTCCTCTGCCCAGGACGGAGCACCTTATGAAATTCACAGAAGGTGCAGGATTTGCTCGCTACAGTCTTAACACTGAATCTGAAGTCAAAATAACAGTGGAGGCAGGGCCTGGTGGTGGCATAGGGGTAATGCAACTGGGCCACCTGGGAAAGGTCCTGGGTCCGCATCCCAGGACTCCCTACGCACATGAGGCGCATACTGCGTACAACCTAGCTTGGCTGAACTGATGGGTCATGGCATGAGGTCTGTTGGGGGTTCTTTTCTCTCCCTGTGCATCTCTCTCTCCTGCTCTCTCTCTCTCAGAAAAAATAAGCTTTTAAAAACAGTGGATATGAATTAACTCTGTGTTAAATGCATGGAGATATTCTAAGTGGTAGTAGCCACTGAACAGAGACAAGGCAGTGACACAGGAGCGTGTAAGAGGCGTGTCATTCAGATGGGGCGTGTGTATGGAATGTGCCCTAAATGATCCCTGTACCCAGCTGCCACATGTCACCCCCACTGTACTCCTTGGTACTGTGGGCAACTGCCTCTGGATCTACCAACAACCCCCACAAGACAAGTCAGAAATTTTGTCTTTGCAGAGAACACCGAAGTAACAGAGGGATGTCACCTGGCCAGGACCACTGGCTACGCCGGGCAGAGAGGGGACTGGTTAGCTCCAGCTGGCTGCAAAGACTGCTATTCCTGCTCTGTCACTTTCACAACATCCGGGGCACACACGTCCGCTCACTCACACGCACTCCCACTTCCTTCCTGGCTCTCTGATTGATACTCCTTTGCTATAGAGGGAAATAATGACCATTCACCATTTCATCTCCTTCAATTAACTCAGCGTGTAGACGCATAGTCTGGAGAGGTACGCAAAAGGACAAGAGTCATCCCAGGCCATGAAGAATGCTTCATAGGAAGGGACAAGACATGTAGTTAATGAAATAAGCAAGCACGTCATCAGAGCTGTAGAGACAGCCAGTGGATGATGAGGTTGGCGGCCTGAGCTAAGCTCACCACATGGCACTCCCAACAGGAGCTGCTGAGACCCCTCTGTGTCCACTCCACTCCCACTGAAACGTGGCTGCTGACAGTGAAGTTTGTTCTTGGCTTGCACCGATGGATGTCGGTGGCAGTCACGGCCTTGTTCACAGGAGGCACTGAGAGCTTACTGTGCAGAAGTCCCTACAGAGTGTGCTAGAGCCCTACCAGGCAGCACAACAGGCTGCATTTTTCCCTCAAATTGTGGATGGAAGACCTGATCCCCAGCACCCCAAAACATGACAAGGCCTTTAAAGAGGCGACCATGGTCCCATGAGCTCATTGGGATGGGCTCTGATCCAATAGGACAGCATCCTATAAGAGGAGATGAGGACGCAGACACACAGGATGAGCATGTGAGGACACGGGGAGAAGACAGCCCTGTGCAGGAACAGCCTCAGGAGGAACCAGATCTGTTGACACCAGGACTGGACTTCCAGTCCCCAGAGCTGTGAGAAAATAAGCGTCCGTGGTTTTGCCACTCAGCCTGTGATACTTTGTTAAGGTGCCAGGGCAGATTAATACACAGAAAGCCACTGTTCTCTCCTTATTCACAAGTGATGAGCCTGAGACTTAGTGAGATTAAGATCAAACAGCCAGGAGCCTGCAGGGGCAGCACTGGAGCCCAGGATGAGGGGACCACAGCCCACGCGCCTCCTTGGGCTTCCTGCTGCTCTTGCATTCCTTCATCCAGTGAAACTGTGTAGGGCTCTGGGGTGATAAGCACCTTCCACAGACACACGAACATGCATGCACAGGCCCTGGCACTCTAGGGCTCACACACTTGGGGGAGGAAAACGCAAAGTAGCTCTAGTTGCAGGTAGAGCCTTGGTTATGGGGGTTAGCAGGTACCACCTTTCGTGGGGAGAGGTCCTCCCTGCCAGGCCAAGGCAGGGCAGGGCCAGGGAGGTGAGTCACCATGGAGTGAGGGAATGAGTCTTCGAGGACAGGCCTGAGGGAGGAAGGAAGGGAGGAGGCAAAGTAGCACTAAATAAAGGCCACCAGGTCGCAGCGCAGGAGGGACAAGGGCATGCTCTCACCAAGCCAAGTTCTCCTGAAGTCTCATGTGAGGGCGTTTCTGGAATCTGAGTAAACGGCAGCGGTGTAATATCATGTCTCACAGGCCTGTTAGTGCAGAACCTCGGGGTCATCAATAGCACAGGTATGCAAAGTCCACACGTGTCCCATGATAACGTCTGTGTTTGGATACATACGAGTCCATGTACATAGACATACATACAGCAGTGCGTATAAAACTTCTTGGTTATGTTAGTTCTGGCCTGAGTCATCTCTCTCCAGGACAACTAGAAGAGTCTCTGATCTGATCTCCCCTCTCCCTGTCTAAAACAAGTGTGAACTTAGAGCACAAATAAACCAGCTCAGAACACACCTTTTCTCATTTTGAGGGGTTGTGTGCTCATTGGAGAGAGACAGTCATCCCCGGGGCAGCGAGAATGACCAAGCCTCAATCCTAACTCATCACTCCATTCTCCTAGGACTTTGGGCACGCATGCTCACGTGTCAGGCGGAACACACCTCTCCTTAAAATCCCATCAGTGGATAATAAAATCTTCAAGCACAGCAGCTGTGAGTGTTTTGCAGGGGTCGGTGGAGAAGGGGCTCCAACCATACCACCCACCACCTTTCCGGGCTGCCTTTCTCATGCCTTGGAGTGGCCAGGCTGCTTACCCTATTGGAACCATTGCTGGAATGTTCTATCCTGGTTCTCATTAAGATCCAGCATCACCTCCTCAGGCATGTCCCTAGCCAAAGCAGTCCACTGCAGGAGCTGGGGTCACAAGCATGTGCCAGTGCCATGGCAGGGCCCAGGGCTCAGAAGAGTCCCAAGCTTCATTTAATGCTCTGCTTCGATGATTCTGAAATTCTTTTGAACAAGGAAACCCACAATGACCTAGAAGCCCATCCCAGGCCCTCCGTTACTCCCCTTATACCTCCGTGTTCAGCTTCCTCTCGGCACTCACCACCACTGGCTGGCCCTTTGTGACCTGCTCACTGCTTGTCCCCTCCAAGCTGTGATCCAGGAGAGCCAAGCAAACACCTGGCAGCTACCAAGGCCTTCCCTGAGAGAGACCGAGGTGCTCTTGGGAGAGGAGCCTCTGGGTTCATGAAGAATCTAGAACCTGGTCTATAAGGGGCGCAGCTTTTAAACTCTACCCAGAGGTCACCTTTCAATAATTTCTCAGAAAGAAGCAAGGACCAAACACAAACAGAAGTGTTTTAAGAAAATGTTGTTTAATGTTGGCAGCTACATAAGAGTGAGGGGAAAGGACCCTAAAGAAAACATTGAAAAGGTATGTTTAGGGTCCAGGCTGAAGAGTGGAGTGAGGCCCCGTGGGGCTTTAATACAGTGATGGTGATAAGAAAACAATCTCTTTCTTTCCCCTAATTACCTACAAACCAAGAACTAGTATCTTTCACTCCAGGGATAAGACAAAATCACAAAAACTGAGTATATGTTTAATAGCATAGTCTTTTTTTTTTTTAAGCAAAAAGAAAAAAAAAAAAGTCTGCAAGGGTCTTTAAACCACAAGAGGGCGCTCCGGGACCCAGGAGCAGAGCAATGAGAACACCCAGGGCCCTAATGGGACTTGCAGACGGGCTGTGCTGAAGTCTTGTTGGAAGGTGGCTACCCCGTCAGGGTTAGGGAAAGGAGGCAGCGGCTGGCGTCCACCAGTGCTGTGTCATCCTTGACTCTTGAACTCAAGCAAGGCCTTGAGCTCTTATCAAACCAAGTACGTCTAGTTCTTCAGTCTGGACTCAGGTCCAGCATTGTCAGAGCGGACCGTCCATGTGTGGGTGAAGCCTGAACGCCTAACAGCCCAGGGCCAGAGGAACTGCTTCCCTCCTGCAAGTCTGCTTGGCAGCCCAGCAGCTCAGCAAGGGGACTCTTCTACAAGCTTCTCGCGGCACAGTCAAGCCAAACCAGTCTTCCCGACCTAGCCAACCAAGAGAGCACCGGGTCACAGAGATTAAAAATAGGATGTTGCTGCAGAGTCCTGGGACCAGCTGGCAAAAGACACAGGAACCTCCTCACCCTCTGCCATCCCAGGGCAGGGAGGAGTCCCGCCAGGAAAGGACAGGGAGGAGGGGTGTGAGGGTGGGGACATGGCTTTCTTGTGAGTCAGGCAGCAGCTGTCACCATGAAGGGAGAAGAGGTGGCAGCGGGACCAGCCTTCCTCTCCTCATGGCAGCTGAGTCAAAACAAGCAGTCAGAAACATGAGGCCCTCAAAACTACAGTAATGCATGCGACATCAAAGCAGTGATTAGCACAGCTTCCTGGCTGTCTCCTTCTGTTATTTATGGCACATTACACATGGTAATGCTATTTTCATAAGGTGTTGCAGCTGCCTCTGTTCCCTATTTGGGTGACAAAAGTGCCTGAAAAGGACCACAGTTATTGGGCACCCATGCCCAAGCGAACAGGAAGCCAATGACAACCACCATCACTGCCACCACCCGGAAAAAGAGGAGTGAAAGAGAACAGCCCCCAGCCCCAGAACTCCCAGCAGCAGGGAGGGCCTGCCTGTAAGCAAGGGCTCTGCTTGGTTGAGAGGTGGGGCCTGGGAGAGGGCAGGCGCTGGAGAGCCGCGGAGGGCACGCTGCACCTCGGTGTGGGTAGAGTGAGGCTGACTCCGCACTCTTCACTAGGCCTGTCTGTGATTGTGCCCGCAGTCAGTCGTTTGTCGCTGGCATTTGGGGTGGAGGTCATTTGCTAAATTCAAGTCACCACTCCTCCCCACAACTGACTGTACTTTCAATACATTTGGATCCACGTCAGCATCAGGGATGGAGGTTTGGAGAAGCGCACGTTCACTGGAACATTTCTCGCTCCTTTTGGGCCTTCATTTCTGATTAAAACAGCTAGAGAAGGCCAAGGAGGTGCCCTCTATTCCATCTTGGCTCAGCTGGACAAGGTCAGAGGCATTTCCCCTTCAGACACATTTCGTAGTGACTTCCTCCAAGCCCAGCTTCTCTGAGCAATTACTCTCCTTGAAAATGCAAGTCAGCACGCTTGCCCCATAGGGAAACCAAGCAGTCTGCACAAACAGAGAGGGGCAGGTGAGGCCACAGGAGAGCCGTGGCCCGGACCGGTGAAGGAAAAGCCCCACAGTGGTTCTGGAGAACCCTGAGCATCCCTGGGCCTCCTTCCCTGCAGGGCCAGCTTCCAGAGGCTCCTTTCAGGTGGATGCACCCAATTCTCAAGGGCCACCACGAGGACTGCCTTCAGTCCCAGTTTCTATATAAAGCATCGATTCCCACCGCTCACCTTTATTTGTAACTTGCATGAAATGCTAGAGATGGACAAGTTTCAGAAACTATCAACCTGGCCCATGTTTTCACTTCCTTACTTTTTGACCTGAGACCCCTGCCCAGTAGCTGCTTCCCTGAGCTGGGAGTCTTAAGGCCAGGATGACTCTGAGGCCTGGTCTCCCACCAAACTTTCCAAGGCCTGTGCCAACATTCCCCGGGGGGACACCTGTCCTCAAGGACCTGGGCTGGAGCCCAAGGCACATCTCATGCGGGCCACTTGAAAGCCATCCCAAGATAACTCGGGTCAGGATTTAATCAGCCACCTATGAACACAGCACGTCCCATGACTCTGCTCCAAAGGCATTCGAGCCTCTGAGCCTCCTGTTTCCAACAGTTGCATCAGCCATAAGCAGGCGCCGGGAGCTGGCGCTCGGTGGGAGGCACCAGCGGGATAGCTCCGCCTTCTCCTAAATGAGACTTTGGCAAAATCCTGAAGCACAGATGTGCCAAAACAAAAGTGCACAGCAGGCCATGTCTGGGTGCCCTCTCAGGCCTCATAACAGCAGCTAACTGAGTGCACACCAGGGTCCATTTTAGCACCTTCCAGGCGGTAGCTCGGTAAGTCCTCACAGGGCCTTGCCAAGGGGCGTGATTTGCAGAGGAAGACAGTCCAGTCCAGTGACTACTGAAGCCCACACCACAAGGCAACAGAGCCAGACCCCGAGCCCAGACGGTTCGGGTCAGGGGCTCACGCACTTACCCCACACCGATACATTCCAGTCCATACCAGCCTGTCTAAGCTCGCAAAGATCTCTCAAGCCTCAGAAATGTAACAGAATTCCTGTTTCTTTGGAAAGAAAAATAAAATTCAATAGAAAAAGTAGAATAAGAAATTTGTAATCTCAGTACAAGTCGGGTGGCTACAGAGCCTGTACTCCCACTCGGTTTTGAGGGTGTTGTCGGTGTGGCTGTGGTTTTAGTGTGCTTCAGTGGCACCAATGCTATTTCTGATGGCCATTTGAGAACCACAAGAATTAAAATTTGTTGAAAGAATTTCTGGGTCATTGATGTCAGAGTCACACCAAGACGTCGCAGTACAGAGCCGGAGAGGCTGTAGATGCTGGCTCCCGTGCAAGTGGGGAGACCTTTTCTCCTTCCCCTCTACTTGAGGGATCGTAGTGAAGGCAAAAAGCCCAAGTGCAGTCCCCAGAGCAGGAGCCCAGGGGCAGGGTGCGGGCAGTAGACTGGACTTCAAGGCAGAGGAGCACAGGCGTCTCCGGGACCTGGGAGGGCCATGCGGTTGGGATGAGGACACCAGTGCTATTGTGTGTCCCTCGGGGCCTGGAGCCTAAGCAGAGCCCAAGGGAAAGCGGCTTGGAGGCACAGAGCCAGACCCCGAGCCCAGACGGTTCGGGTCAGGGGCTCACGCACTTACCCCACACCGATACATTCCAGTCCATACCAGCCTGTCTAAGCTCGCAAAGATCTCTCAAGCCTCAGAAATGTAACAGAATTCCTGTTTCTTTGGAAAGAAAAATAAAATTCAATAGAAAAAGTAGAATAAGAAATTTGTAATCTCAGTACAAGTCGGGTGGCTACAGAGCCTGTACTCCCACTCGGTTTTGAGGGTGTTGTCGGTGTGGCTGTGGTTTTAGTGTGCTTCAGTGGCACCAATGCTATTTCTGATGGCCATTTGAGAACCACAAGAATTAAAATTTGTTGAAAGAATTTCTGGGTCATTGATGTCAGAGTCACACCAAGACGTCGCAGTACAGAGCCGGAGAGGCTGTAGATGCTGGCTCCCGTGCAAGTGGGGAGACCTTTTCTCCTTCCCCTCTACTTGAGGGATCGTAGTGAAGGCAAAAAGCCCAAGTGCAGTCCCCAGAGCAGGAGCCCAGGGGCAGGGTGCGGGCAGTAGACTGGACTTCAAGGCAGAGGAGCACAGGCGTCTCCGGGACCTGGGAGGGCCATGCGGTTGGGATGAGGACACCAGTGCTATTGTGTGTCCCTCGGGGCCTGGAGCCTAAGCAGACTCCAAGGCAAAGAGGTTTGTAGGCACCTCAGGCACCCCAGGAAGTTAGAAGCAAAACTCTGGATGTGGTCCTACCACCACTAGGAGGAGCCAGGGGAACAGTGGCCACATGTCTAAGGGTCAGCAGATTGACGTCACTAACAGCTGGTTCTACTCACACGCACGTCCACACATGGCTGAGCCACCTGCGTGCCATCTTCGTGGGTAGTGGTAGCAGATGTACCCACGAGACTCTCTGAGACTGCAGCCTCAGGTCAGGGCAGCCACCCAGAGCCACACAGGCCAGGCACCAGGGAGCCGCCTCAGAGCAGAAAGAGGTTTATTTCCAGGTGACAGGCCAGAGTGCTGCCCACCGAGGGGCCGTGACTGTGGGCTCAGTACTTTAGCCACAAGTACCCTACTTGGGTTGCAAGCGGAATTCCTTGGCTCCCCAGAGAGGCAGGCGGCAGGGAGCGTGGGCGTCCTTTACTCACCCTCACCCAGATAGCAGGGCATCTGGCTGGAGCAGTGGCAGTCTGGCGTGGGGTCCCAGCACTGCAGAGCCTCAATACGAGAAGGGACCCACGAGATCGCCCGATTCAGCCCCTCCAGCTCCCACTCCCACTCATGCTTTCTCTAAAGCAAAAGTGCTGACACCACTTTCTAAGGCATAATTACACTCTACAGCCACCTTTGTAGTCAAAGAAAAGCTGAATGTAAACTCAAAACCGTATTGACAGTATTGACCCTTCCCGGTCCCCAGCGGGCCACACGTCTGCCTCCAATGTGACAAAGCCCCACACCCTTGAAGAGAAAGGTGCGCGCACACACACAGACACACACACTTTGTGTCCTTGACAGATGGTACCAATTTCCAGAGCGGCAGATTCTTTCCTTCCAAATTCAGGGGAGCAAAGACAACTGGACTTCTGTCAGCCCCTGGGGAGAGAGCCTGCTCCTTGGTATTTCCGTGCCAATGTGCACGTCACTGTGCGGGCAAACATTTATTCAAAGTCCCGTTCTAATACGGCTCTGTGTGTATGTACAGACGAACCACGCACGCAACTGAAGAACACACTGCCCACCCATCCCTTCCCCTCCCTCAGCAGG